>NC_086446.1:743742671-744052671 GCF_028390025.1 Pseudophryne corroboree
TATGCATCTGTACTGCTCCTTCACGGCTGTGTTCTGCCAATTTATACTCCCCACGTTAACTCATGCCTGTCTATCTCATTGATATGTCTCCTCCCCCCTTCCCTGCTTCCCCCTTGTGTCTGTCCTGTCTTTGGTTAGTTATACATTGTGGAATTGTATCCCTAAATTTACATCGATATGTATACTGTTTGTGTTGTATAGGGATTGTTGTATTCTGTTCTTTGTACTTTCTTCTTGAAAAAACAATAAACATAGATTAAAAAAAAATAAAAAATTCTAATTACGTAGTTTTCCTATTTCCCACCTGAAGAATACCTATGTTACATATCATCTTCCTAACATATCGAGAAGAGAATGAGTGATGAGTCAGTGAGTGAGTGAGCGAGTGAGTGAAGGCTTTCACATATATATATATAGATGTGGGATATAAATTGAGAACAGGCAGCTTATTCTAGCAGTGTTTATTTAGGTGTATAGGCTCTGTTTCATTCACTGATGAGTGAGCGAGTGAGTGAGTGAGTGAGTGAATGAATGAATGAATGAACGAATGAATGAATGAATGAATGAATGAATGAGGGCTTTCGCTTTTATATATATACTGTATAGATTACATTACATTTGGCATGCTGTCAATCGGTTTCTATGCCACATACAGTACTGACTGATGGCCGCCCATTCTTGCCTAATCAATGCTCGGAGTTTGTCAGAATTCGTGGGGTTTTGTTTGTCCACCTGCCTCTTTAGGATTAACCACAAGTTCTCATTGGGATTAAGGTCTGGGGAGTTTCCTGGCCATGGACCCTAAATTTTGATGTTTTGTTCCCCCGAGTCACTTAGTTATCAATTTTGCCTTATGGCATGGTGCTCCATCATGCTGGGAAAGGCATTGTTCCTCACCAAACTGTTCTTGGATGGTTGTGAGAGGTTGCTCTTGGAGGATGTTTTGGTACCATTCTTTACTCATGCCTATGTTCTTAGGCAAAATTGTGAGTGAGCCCATTCCCTTGGCTGAGAAGCCACCCCACACATGAATGGTCTCAGGATGCTTTACTGTTGGCATGACACATGACTGATGGTCTCCGGACAAGCCTTTTTCCAGATGCTCCAAACAATCTGAATGGGGATTCATCTGAGAAAACGACTTTACCCCAGTCCGCAGCAAACCAATCCTTGTACCTTTTGCAGAATATCAGTCTGTCCCTGATGTTTTTCCTGGAGAGAAGTGGCTTCTTTGCTGCCCTTCTTGACACCAGACCATCCTCCAAAAGTCTTCTCCTCACTGTGCGTGCAGATGCACTCACACCTGCCTGCTGCCATTCCTGAGCAAGCTCTGCACTGGTGGAGCCCCGATCCAGCAGCTGAATCAACTTTAGGATACGGTCCTGGCGCCTGCTGGACTTTCTTGTGTGCCCTGAAGCCTTCTTCACAACTATTGAATCTCTCTCCTTGAAGTTCTTGATGACCTGATAAATGGTTGATTTAGCGGAGCGAGGGACCTTGTCCAAAGCATGGTGAGTGAAGAGAGCCATGCGAGGGGACACGGTGCACTAATTGGGGTTCCCGGTAACTTTACTAAGAAAACAACACAATTTTTTTTTAAAAACCCTCATCCATGCCGACCTAACGACCATGTCGACCTATTTCAGGTGTCGACCTAGTCCAATAGTGGTCGACCTAATGACACCAAAAACATGGCTTGTTGGTAGGACTTGAAGAATGGAGTCGAGAACTACTGATGGTTCTAGACTGCAATCAAGTATTAAAAATAAAACAAGAACAACAATGTAACCAATGCTTTTCTTTATTCTGTTTTATAGAGCATACTGGAATTTCGTTTTCCTTAAATATTACCGTTGTTTGGTGGGAATGAGCCATGCTAAATGAACAAACTGTGTTGCGGAATGGAGTCGACATGCCAGAAAGTGTTTATAAAAGCGTGAAGAAATTAATGCTCCATATCCGAGGACATCGTATCAAGGTGAATATTAATATTGTGCTATAAATTTATGACTTTCCAAGTTTAATGTTGTAAGTGGACTTTTTTTGACTTTTTATTTCACATTGATATCATTACATATTTCCCTTATTAGGGAACCTCTGTAAACTTGTTCCACCCATGGGTGTACCCAGCAGCAATCATGTCTTATGAAGACATGACTACCCGGCCACACAGAGATCACGGTCCTAATTCAGACCTGGGGGGGGGGGGTATTCAATTAAGTGCCGTTGGTTGAAAAAAAAACACTAATTTGATACAGGGTATTCAATTGTGTACATTTTTTTGCCCGTTTTTTTAATCCATTTTTGCCCATGCTTCACTTTTTTTTTGCTGAATCAGCATGAGCAAAAAATTGCGACCAGTCGGGCATTGAATAGGTTGAATGTAAATTTGACCTAAAAAGGGCAAAAAGTGCAGTCCCCCCCATCGCAAAAGCAAGATCTTTCTCTAATGGGCAAAACCATGTGCACTCCAGGTGGGCAGATGTAGCAAGTGCAGAGAGAGGTAGATTTGGGTGGGTTATATTGTTTCTGTGCAGGGTAAATACTGGCTACTTTATTTTTACACTGCAATTTAGATTTCAGTTTGAACATACCCTACCCAAATCTAACTCTCTGCACATGTTACACCTGCCACACCTGAAGTGCACATGATTTTGCCCATTAGAGGAAAATTTTGCTGCTGCGATCAGGTCTGAATTAGGCCCCACATCTACTACCGGTGCGTTACCAGTAGTGATGTGCGGGTTCGGTTCCTCGGGATCCGAACCGCCCCCCGAACTTCACCCATTTTACACGGTTCCGAGGCAGCCTCGGATCTTCCCGCCTTGCTCGGTTAACCCGACTGCGCCCGAACGTCATCATTCCGCTATCGGATTCTCGCAAGATTCGTATTCTATATAAGGAGCCGCGCATCGCCGCCATTTTCACTTGTGCTTTGGAGATGATAGCGAGAGGACGTGGCTGCGTTCTCTCAGTTTCTGTGTTCAGTGTGCTGCAAATATCTGTGCTCAGTGTGCTGAAAATATCTGTGCTCAGTGTGCTTGCAAATATCTGTGCTCAGTGTGCTGAAAATATCTACGTTCTCTGCCTGAAAAACGCTCCATATCTGTGCTGCATTGTAGTATATAGTAGGAGGACAGTGCAGAATTTTGCTGTGACCACCAGTATATATATAGCAGTACGGTACAGTAGTCCACTGCTCTACCTCTGTGTCGTCAAGTATACTATGCATCCATACCTGTGCTGCATTTTAGTTGTGCGCAGTATAGGAGGACAGTGCAGAATTTTGCTGACCACCAGTATATATATAGCAGTACGGTACTGTAGTCCACTGCTCTACCTCTGTGTCGTCAAGTATACTATGCATCCATACCTGTGCTGCATTTTAGTTGTGCGCAGTATAGGAGGACAGTGCAGAATTTTGCTGACCACCAGTATATATATAGCAGTACGGTACTGTAGTCCACTGCTCTACCTCTGTGTCGTCAACTATACTATGCATCCATACCTGTGCTGCATTTTAGTTGTGCGCAGTATATAGTAGGAGGACAGTGCAGAATTTTGCTGACCACCAGTATATATATTGCAGTACCGTACAGTAGTCCACTGCTCTAACCTCTGTGTCGTCAAGTATACTATGCATCCATACCTGTGCTGCATTTTAGTTGTGCGCAGTATATAGTAGGAGGACAGTGCAGAATTTTGCTGACCACCAGTATATATATAGCAGTACGGTACAGTAGTCCACTGCTCTACCTCTGTGTCGTCAAGTATACTATGCATCCATACCTGTGCTGCATTTTAGTTGTGCGCAGTATATAGTAGGAGGACAGTGCAGAATTTTGCTGACCACCAGTATATATATAGCAGAACGGTACAGTAGTCCACTGCTCTACCTCTGTGTCGTCAAGTATACTATGCATCCATACCTGTGCTGCATTTTAGTTGTGCGCAGTATATAGTAGGAGGACAGTGCAGAATTTTGCTGACCACCAGTATATATATAGCAGTATGGTACAGTAGTCCACTGCTCTACCTCTGTGTCGTCATGTATACTTTGCATCCATACCTGTGCTGCATTTTAGTTGTGCGCAGTATATAGTAGGAGTACAGTGCAGAAGTTTGCTGACCACCAGTATAGATATAGCAGTACGGTACAGTAGTACACTGCTCTACCTCTGTGTCGTCAAGTATACTATGCATCCATACGTGTGCTGCATTTTAGTTGTGCGCAGTATATAGTAGGACAGTGCAGAATTTTGCTGACCACCAGTATATATATAGCAGTACAGTACAGTAGTCCACTGCTCTACCTCTGTGTCGTCAAGTATACTATGCATCCATACCTGTGCTGCATTTTAGTTGTGCGCAGTATATAGTAGGAGGACAGTGCAGAATTTTGCTGACCACTAGTATATATATAGCAGTACGGTACAGTAGTCCACTGCTCTACCTCTGTGTCGTCAAGTATACTATGCATCCATACCTGTGCTGCATTTTAGTTGTGCGCAGTATATAGTAGGAGGACAGTGCAGAATTTTGCTGACCACCAGTATATATATAGCAGTACGGTACAGTAGTCCACTGCTCTACCTCTGTGTCGTCAAGTATACTATGCATCCATACCTGTGCTGCATTTTAGTTGTGCGCAGTATATAGTAGGAGGACAGTGCAGCATTTTGCTGACCACCAGTATATATATAGCAGTACGGTACAGTAGTCCACTGCTCTACCTCTGTGTCGTCAAGTATACTATGCATCCATACCTGTGCTGCATTTTAGTTGTGCGCAGTATATAGTAGGAGGACAGTGCAGAATTTTGCTGACCACCAGTATATATATATATATAGCAGTACGGTACAGTAGTCCACTGCTCTACCTCTGTGTCGTCAAGTATACTATGAATCTATACCTGTGCTGCATTTTAGTTGTGCGCAGTATATAGTAGGAGTACAGTGCAGAAGTTTGCTGACCACCAGTATAGATATAGCAGTACGGTACAGTAGTACACTGCTCTACCTCTGTGCCGTCAAGTATACTATGCATCCATACCTGTGCTGCATTTTAGTTGTGCGCAGTATATAGTAGGAGGACAGTGCAGAATTTTGCTGACCATCAGTATATATATAGCAGTACAGTACAGTAGTCCACTGCTCTACCTCTGTGTCGTCAAGTATACTATGCATCCATACCTGTGCTGCATTTTAGTTGTGCGCAGTATATAGTAGGAGGACAGTGCAGAATTTTGCTGACCACCAGTATATATATAGCAGTATGGTACAGTAGTCCACTGCTCTACCTCTGTGTCGTCAAGTATACTATGCATCCATACCTGTGCTGCATTTTAGTTGTGCGCAGTATATAGTAGGAGGACAGTGCAGAATTTTGCTGACCACCAGTATATATATAGCAGTACGGTACAGTAGTCCACTGCTCTACCTCTGTGTCGTCAAGTATACTATGCATCCATACCTGTGCTGCATTTTAGTTGTGCGCAGTATATAGTAGGAGGACAGTGCAGCATTTTGCTGACCACCAGTATATATATAGCAGTACGGTACAGTAGTCCACTGCTCTACCTCTGTGTCGTCAAGTATACTATGCATCCATACCTGTGCTGCATTTTAGTTGTGCGCAGTATATAGTAGGAGGACAGTGCAGAATTTTGCTGACCACCAGTATATATATATATAGCAGTACGGTACAGTAGTCCACTGCTCTACCTCTGTGTCGTCAAGTATACTATGAATCTATACCTGTGCTGCATTTTAGTTGTGCGCAGTATATAGTAGGAGTACAGTGCAGAAGTTTGCTGACCACCAGTATATATATAGCAGTACGGTACAGTAGTACACTGCTCTACCTCTGTGTCGTCAAGTATACTATGCATCCATACGTGTGCTGCATTTTAGTTGTGCGCAGTATATAGTAGGAGTACAGTGCAGAAGTTTGCTGACCACCAGTATATATATAGCAGTACGGTACAGTAGTACACTGCTCTACCTCTGTGTCGTCAAGTATACTATGCATCCATACCTGTGCTGCATTTTAGTTGTGCGCAGTATATAGTAGGAGGACAGTGCAGAATTTTGCTGACCACCAGTATATATATAGCAGTACGGTACAGTAATCCACTGCTCTACCTCTGTGCCGTCAAGTATACTATGCATCCATACCTGTGCTGCATTTTAGTTGTGCGCAGTATATAGTAGGAGGACAGTGCAGAATTTTGCTGACCACCAGTATATATATAGCAGTACAGTACAGTAGTCCACTGCTCTACCTCTGTGTCGTCAAGTATACTATGCATCCATACCTGTGCTGCATTTTAGTTGTGCGCAGTATATAGTAGGAGGACAGTGCAGAATTTTGCTGACCACCAGTCTATAAAGCAGTACGGTACAGTAGTCCACTGCTCTACCTCTGTGTCGTCAAGTATACTATGCATCCATACCTGTGCTGCATTTTAGTTGTGCGCAGTATATAGTAGGAGGACAGTGCAGAATTTTGCTGACCACCAGTATATACATAGCAGTATGGTACAGTAGTCCACTGCTCTACCTCTGTGTCGTCAAGTATTCTATGCATTCATACCTGTGCTGCATTTTAGTTGTGCGCAGTATATAGTAGGAGGACAGTGCAGAATTTTGCTGACCACCAATATATATAGCAGTACGGTACAGTAGTCCACTGCTCTACCTCTGTGTCGTCAAGTATACTACAAAAGTTCAGTAAAATGACCCAAAAATCAAAATTAAAAGCGTCTGATGAGAAGAGTAAACTTGCCAATATGCCATTTACGACACGGAGTGGCAAGGAACGGCTGAGGCCCTGGCCTATGTTCATGGCTAGTGGTTCAGATTCACATGAGGATGGAAGCACTCATCCTCTCGCTAGAAAACTGCAGTGCCACTCCTAGATGGGCCAGGTGTTTGTGTCGGCCACTTGGGATCGCTTAGCTTAGCCATCCAGCGACCTTGGTGCACCTCTTTTTTTCTTTGCATCATGTGCTGTTTGGGGACTATTTTTTTGAAGTGCCATCCTACCTGACACTGCAGTGCCACTCCTAGATGGGCCAGGTGTTTGTGTCGGCCACTTGGGTCGCTTAGCTTAGCCATCCAGCGACCTTGGTGCACCTCTTTTTTTCTTTGCATCATGTGCTGTTTGGGGACTATTTTTTTGAAGTGCCATCCTACCTGACACTGCAGTGCCACTCCTAGATGGGCCAGGTGTTTGTGTCGGCCACTTGGGTCGCTTAGCTTAGCCATCCAGCGAACTCGGTGCAAATTTTAGGACTAAAAATAATATTGTGAGGTGTGAGGTGTTCAGAATAGACTGGAAATGAGTGTAAATTATGGTTATTGAGGTTAATAATACTATGGGATCAAAATGATCCCCACATTCTATGAATTAAGCTGTTTTTGAGGGGTTTTTGTAAAAAAAACCACCCAAATCCAAAACACACCCGAATCCGACAAAAAAATTCAGGGAGGTTTAAACGCGTCCGAATCCAAAACACGTCCGCGGAACCGAATCCAAAACCAAAACACAAAACCCGAAAAATTTCCGGTGCACATCACTAGTTACCAGCAATGCTGTGACTTACCACAGTGATGGTAGTCAGCGACAGGCGGTAATGAGCAGAGTGCTAGCTAGGCACCAGTCACAGCGGGACAGGCGAGGTTTATGTGACCTCCAAGTTAATTCAAATGTATTCACGAGCCAAGTGCTAACAATGGGCCTTATTCAGGTTTGTTAGCAAACCATAAAAAGCACACTAATGAACAAAACCTTGTGCACTGCAGGGGAGGCAGACGTAACATGTGCAGAGAGAGTTAGATTTGGGTGGGGTGTGTTCAAACTGAAATCTAAAGCAGCCAGTATTTACCCTGCACAGAAACAATATAACCCACCCAAACCTATATCGCTCTGCACATGTTACTTCTGACCCACTGCAGTGCAGCATGGTTTTGCCTGCCATTAGTGTGCTTTTTTGGTTTGCTAACAAACCTGAATAACCCCCAATACCAAGATAGCTGGGCAGATGCTGGAGACTACCCATATATTATACTAAAAACAGGAAATAAATTTGGGTGCAATCGCCCTATCAATACATACAATATGATACAGAAATCACCTCCCTTAGAACAATAATGCTGTTCCAACTAGAATAAATTGTGAACATTCAAAAAAGCAGCATAATTGAATTGGCATTGGGGGTCCTTCTGACCCGATCGCACGCTGCAGTTTATCGCAGCGATGCGATCGGGTCAGAACTGCGCATGCCAGACGGCCGAAGGCCGTCAGGCCGCTACGAACGCCTCTGCCTGATTGACAGGCAGAGGCGGTCACTGGGTGGAGGGGGGGGGGGGGGCGGAACGGTGGCGTTTGGCCACCGTTTCGTGGGTGCGGTCCGGCCAATGCAGGCATGGTCGGACCGAACGGGGAGCGGGCCGCAGCGGCTGCGCGCTGTCCGGGAGCTACTCTTGAAGTTCAAAGGCACTTCTGCGGGGAAGGGGGGCGGCACTTACATGCCGGGCGGGATAGCCCTGTGCTGGGTGTGTGTCCCCCCCCCCCCGCATGTCAGTGTGAATGATCATAGCAGTGCTAAATTTAGCACAGCTACGATCATCTTGGAATGACCCCCTATTGTCCCTAAAAATAGAGACAGCCAAGGAGCGCAGGAATTTAAACATCAATAAAAGTATATAGATAATTCATACTTATTAAAGAAAAAAATATTTAACTTAACCACTATACACTTAATAAACACATATAAAAATACAGTATAAAAAAAAAATCACACGTAAAAATATTAATTTTTTTTTTATAAATATGTGGAAAATCTGAAAATATTGCACTCAGTTATTCCCACCAGTGCAGTTGGTGGAATAATTCATGTTACTCAATTAATAACATGTAACTTTTTTTTATATCGGTGATAAGAAGGATACATTATATTAACCCTTAATTATCCCACCAACTGCAGAGTCGAATATTCTGATTTTCTGAAGGGGTGCTTAGAGTATATTTCTATATTAGTAATATTGTTATGTATGATTTTTTTATACTGTATTTTATGTGAGTTTATTAAGTCTATAGTGGCCGTGTTATAGATTTTTTTCTTTAATAAACATGAATTATCTATATACTTTTATTGATGCCTAAATTCCTGAGTTCCTTGGCTGTGTCTATTTTTAGGGACAATTCAGCCGAGAATGCTGGAGACGGTCAGACAGCATTTTGGTGTACAAGGCTGATGATTGACAGCTGATAGAAATATAAAGCAAGCAGGGCTAGGCAACCTCCAGCACTCCAGCTGCTGTGGAACTACACATATCAGCATGCCCTGCCACCACAGTTTTGTTGTTAGACCATGTGGCCTATATGCTGGGATGTGTAGTTCCCCAACTGCTGAACTGCCACCAAACATTACCTACTCCTGACAGATTATGAACGCAAACATTCTAAGATTATCAGTTACTAATTATTACACATCGTTACTCATAAGCTAGGAATTCTGGGGTCTATTCACAAAGCAGTGAAAAGAGAGGAGAAGTGAGCCAGTGGAGAAGTTGCCCATGGCAACCAATCAGCTGCTCCGTACAATTGTATAGTATCAAATTATAAATGTTACTTCAATGCTGATTGGTTGTCAGGGGCAACTTCTCCACTGGCTCACTTCACCCTTATCATTGCTTCATAAATAGACCCCTTTAATTCCAAATAACATCAGAATTCCCCCGTCCTGTAAATACTAACTTTTTCATTTATTTTTGTCCCTAGATAGTTGAATAGGAAACACATAACTATAAGTGTAAAGTACGCAGCTGTACAATGCAGTTGTGTTGTCACATTGCTGGCTAATGGTGCTGTATTTACTGAATTGCTGGACATTGCGGGTCATACTGACAACCGCAGGCCTGTTCAGCGCGACATAAACCACCTTATGTTTTCCCCAGCTGCACATTTTACTGTAAAAACCTAGGTATAAATTTAATACACGACGCTGGTGGAAAGATATAATCTACTCCCACGCATGAAAAATGAAATGCAGCGATAAAAGGAAATCAATATATAACATACAATAGCTTTTTCTAATGAGAGAAGTGAATCCCTGGCTGTTATCTTTTATTTTTGTTGGTTAAGCTATCATGTATGTGATATATATATATATATATATATATATATATATATATATATATACGTTGAATCATTTTCGGTATGGCCCTTTTATATTCATTATGTTATATACATAATTATATATGTAAGGTAAACAAAATTAGTATGCAGAGGCACCCTGAGAACAGTAGCGGATCTTGCCACAGGCAAGCAGGACTTTTGCCCGGGGCGCCGGCGCCATCCGGAGGGCGCCGCACCATGGCAAGATCCGCTACTGCTGTGCCCCCCGCTGCCCGCTGTGTCCCCCGCCGCCCCGCAGGTCCCCCGTTGTGAAAGGGGTAATAGCAGAAAGGATCTGTGTGTCAATGGTTCATTATAATGTAATAACTGTTCATGCTACATTTACACTTACAGCACCACATGGGTAGTTTCTTAGATCATAAGTGGTGGCTACGTGTCTAGTTTCCCTTCGTGGAGAGGACCTTTGCTGTGCGGTGCGCGATGATGTCATCGCGCACCACACAGCATTGTGGGACTGACACAGACGCTAGGGGTCATAATTGACCTCTAGTGTCTGTCTATGCCAGATCCGAGGAGAGGAGCGGCGCCGGCGCAGGTCTACAGCGGTCGAGAGCGGGGATAGTAAGTATTAATTTTTCTTTTTTTTTCCTTTACAGCGGCACTACTCTATTGTACAGGGGGCGTAACTGACCAC
Source organism: Pseudophryne corroboree (assembly GCF_028390025.1). Classification (NCBI taxonomy): domain Eukaryota; kingdom Metazoa; phylum Chordata; class Amphibia; order Anura; family Myobatrachidae; genus Pseudophryne; species Pseudophryne corroboree. The sequence continues at coordinate 743,753,509 of NC_086446.1, forward strand.
ACCCCCTGTATGAAGCCATGCCCATATATCCCGCCCGGGGCGCCAAAAGGGCAAGAACCGGCCCTGCCTGAGAAATATGTGTAACATTAGTAAAGGTAAGAAGGATCAGGCTGCAATAGAATTCCTGAGAGGAATTGGAGACAGTCACTGAGTTGCCTTAAGTGGACGAAATTGACTGTTGCAAACCCAGAAACACTGTGGGGGTAATTCACACTTGATCACTATTGTGCGAATTTGCAAGGTGGATGACTGCGCATGGATTGCAGTGGGCATGTGCGAGGCCAAACTGTGAAAAAATCCTGCGTCTTTTTTGATCGCTAGGCGTACGCAAGTTGATTGACAGGAAGCAGGAGATTGGGGCTGGTAACCGGCTGTTTTCTGGGAGTGTCAGGAAAAACGCAGGCGTTCCCAAGCGTTTTCAGGGAGGGTGTGTGACGTCAGCTCCGACCCCGATCAGCCTGATTCTATCGCACTGTAGGAATAAGTCCTGGGCTACGCACAGACTGGAAAAATCATTAGATGGTGAGTGAGTTGCGAATGGATTTACAGCTGACCGGCGTTCGCAGGGATCTTGGCTCAGCGTACACAGACTTGCACGGAACGGGTATTTACTCTGTCTGGGCGGTGTCTATATGATCGCAAACCTATGTAAATTTGCAGAGGAGTGATCAGGTCTGAATTAAGCCCTGTGTTGCTACAGTTTGAAAGATATCTTGTCATCACATGATGTTCCTTAGCAGCAAATGTAACTGTTAAAACATTTAATTGGACGGCTCTACCATATCAAGAATCAGTTCTTACAATAGGGTGTAGTTCCCAGGAAAATACATTTTTTTAGATAAAATAATTGTGCAGATAGTGATACCCTGTAAGAAGTACAGTTGTACCTAAAGCATAGTTACCTACTTTGCTGCCAACTCCTCCGGGAGGAGGCAGCGTTGTAGGTGTATGGGGGCGTGGCCGGCACAGGATAGGCGGTCCGGGGGCGTGGCCTGCAGCAGGATGGGCGGTCTGGGGGCGTAACATCAGGGTCGTGTCATCGTGACTCCGCCCCCCGCTGTGCTGTGCCAAGAAACGAGCCGCTGCATAGCGGGGGGCGTAGCTACGATGGCGCGATTCAGCGCGAATCGCGTCATCGGACCCCCTCGGGCCGCCCGCTTGTTCTCTGCTGCGGGCGGCCGAGGGGGAAAGCGGGCTTGCCCACCTTTCCGGGGGGCCGGGAGGGTCACCCGATTTTCGGGAGCCTCCCGGCCATTCCGGGAGGGTAGGCAAGTATGACCTAAAGTAGAGATGTATCAAACCTTGTAAAGAGAAAGTTCCTGCAACTAATTGCATTGGGCAGCATGATCAATTAGCTGTGGGGTAACCTCTGTGACTAAATGAATCCCCCCCAAGTGAGAGGTATAAGCCATGTAAAACAACAATATCTATTGCTGAAGAGTTAGTTGAGAGATCTCAACTTCAGATCTCAACTTAACGTCTGATTAGATTGCTACAAAACCAGTGGTATCTTATACCGCTTTCACATCGCAATGTCGGTCACACCCAGGAATTGGAATTAGGTCCTTCCCGGGTGCAACTCGGCATTGGACTCTTTCAGACTGGCTTCCTGACCCAGCAATATGCCGGGTCGAGTTGCCATCAGGGGCGGGTACCATCAGGGGCGGGTACAGAGGCGGCATCTGGGGTGGGTGCGGAGGCGTCACTGGGAGTTGAGGTCATCTCTACGCCGCCTCTGCCTATACTGTGAACGGGTCCCAGGTTGAATCGGCCCGGCAACCCGTTCACACTGCACCTTACCCGGTAATTACCCTGGAATAACCCTTCTTTATTCCGGGTTGAAATACCAGGTCAGGTGACCCGGGAATTTGGGAGTGACCCCTTTTACACCGCACAGCAACCTGCATTGACCTGGCAATATACTGTACCGGGTCGATACCGGGTTATTTGTGTAGTGTGAAAGGGGTAATAGCAGAAAGGATCTGTGTGTCAATGGTTCATTATAATGTAATAACTGTACATGCTACATTTACACTTACAGCACCACATGGGCAGTTTCTTAGATCATAAGTGGTGGCTGAGTGGTAGGAGTGTTTGTGATGTGAGTATTCTTCCTGCGCATAACAGTATCATTACCAACTGCTTTAGAAAAGCACAATTAAATAGGATGTCCACACATCACAAGAACCACCTTCTGTTTACCCATCCACCCTGCATGTAACTCTGCAGTACTTTTTGGGCACTACATGGAAACACCGACAAACTAATTGGAGATAAGTTCCAAAAAGTAGTAAAAGGTTTGGCAGAGGGATTGTGGTCCTAATTCAGCATGGATCGCTATTCAGAGAAATCACAAATCGAGCGACTGCGTGTGCATAGCGTTAGCATACCTCCCAACATGACCCTCTCCAGGAGGGACAGAATGCACTGCTCCTTGGCTTCCCTCTTAATATATGATTGCCATCACCTGTGCTGAAACACCTTTCTTATCCAGTAACCTGTTCAACACAGGTAGAAATAAAAAATGGAGCACCTCTCAAGTGCGCAGAAATGGCTGCCTATACCGTATCCACCAATAAGGGGTGTCTCCCATTCCCCAACAAACAGAAATATATGTAAAACTAGGTGGTCGCAGTAATTGGGCGCCAAACCCAAGTGACAAACTGAACAATAACCAAATATAAAAATTGAGAATTCAAAATCATGCAACACCCATATATTAGATGTTAGGGTACATTCCTTTACAATACTTGAATTCAGGCATGTAGAGAGACCTCTGATTTCCTTATGGATAAGCGGACACTTTTTATCGGGATCTCCGGTCGTCAAATGTCATAAAAAACAAGAGGTATAGAACATCTCGTGTAACACAGTTTTAATTCTTTTATCACAATTTTTTCATAAAAAGCATCTAAAACATGTCTCCCATCAATAAAAACCACAGCACATGCAGCCGGTGCACAGCTGAACTGAGTGTAGAGATGAATAATTACCAGATGGTCAGAGGAAACAAAGTCCTCGTTATAGCAAGTTCTTAAGTACCAGTCAGCCTACCGGGAAATGGCGTTCTGGGTTTTGCGGCAATCACTTCTCCACAAACAGCAAGATGTCACCTCCAACTGCGCCAACGCGTTTCAGGCCTTACTAGGCCCTTTTTCAAGGCAGATCTAATATATGGGTGTTGCATGATTTTGAATTCTCAATTTTTATATTTGGTTATTGTTCAGTTTGTCACTTGGGTTTGGCGCCCAATTACTGCGACCACCTAGTTTTACATATATTTATGTTCAACACAGGTGCCTGCAATCATAAATTAAGAGAAAAGTCCAGAAGCAGGGCATTGTGTCCCTTCTGGAGAGGGTCATGTTGGGCGGTATGGCGTTAGCATTGCGCATGAGGTATTAGTGACAGAAAACGCATACAGATCGTAATAGCAATGTAGCCGCTGTCTGTGAATGTCCTTGAGTGGCCCAGCCAGAGCCCAGATTTGAATCCGATTGAACATCTCTGGAAAGAGCTGAAAATGGCTGTGCACCGACGCTTCCCATCCAACCTGATGGAGCTTGAGAGGTGCTGCAAAGAGGAATGGGTGAAACTGCCCAAAAGGTAGGTGTGCCAAGCTTGAGGCATCATATTCAAAAAAAATTGAGGCTGTAATTGCTGCCAAAGGTGCATCAACAAAGTATTGAGCAAAGGCGATGAATACTTATGTAGACGTGATTTCTTATTTTTTTATTTTGTAATAAATTAGCAAAAATCTCAAAAACACTTTTTTCACGTTGTCATTATGGGGTATTGTGTGTAGAATTTTGTGGGAAAAAATGAATTTATTCCAGTTTGGAATAAGGCTGTAACATAACAAAATGTGGAAAAAGTGAAGCGCTGTGAATACTTTCCGGATGCACTGTATATATCACAGTTTCCCATACGCAGGACGATTCCCTGTGGAAGAGACATTTATAGATTGGCCAGTGTGCTGCAACATTTTTTATATAAAATGTTATTTTACACCCAGGGGATTGATAAACGATGCCCAAAAGCTTTTAAGTTACATAGATCAAGTCAAGTAATAAAAGCTTGTCCTTATTTAATTTCCATAACAAGACTGGCTACAGAGATCAACGCTGCAAGTATCCGTCACCGTTTAATCTGCAGTCAGGAACACAGAATCAATGGACTGACCCCTCAGGAAAACAAGGATTTAGAAGGCTAGTATATAGATGCATAAAGCAGGGAGAGCAAGAAAGTTTTATTCATATATAAAGTAGGATATAACATGGCAATTTGTTTTGGTGTTTTTTTTTTTAGGCAACAATAACGTAATATGATGCACAGTCCTATGGAGTAGTTAAGTTGGAGGCTGATTCCGAGTCGGACAACACAGTGGGGTAAATTTACTAAGGTGGGAGATTTTTAGAACTGGTGATGTTGCCCAATGCAACCAATCAGATTCTACTTACCATTTATCTAGCTGCTTCTAGCAGATAATAGATATAAACTGATTGGTTGCCATGGGCAACATCACCAGTTCTAAAAATCTCCCACCTTAGTAAATTTACCCCAGTGTGACTGTCTTTTTGCAGGTCGCACTTCTGTGACTTTGGGCCTGATTTAGGCTGACCATATTGGTGGTTATTCCGAGTTGTTCGCTCGCTAGCAGTTTTTAGCAGCCGTGCAAACGCTATGCCGCCGCCCACTGGGAGTGTATTTTAGCTTAACAGAAGTGCGAACGAAAGGATCGCACAGCGCCTACAAAATTATTTTGTGCAGCTTCAGAGTAGCTTCAGACCTACGCAGTGCTTGCGATCACTTCAGACTATTCGGTTCCTGTTTTGACGTCACAAACACGCCCTGCGTTTGCCCAGCCACGCCTGCGTTTTTTCGAACACTCCCTGAAAACAGTAGTTGACACCCAGAAACGCCCACTTCATGTCAATCACTCTGCGGCCAGTAGTGCGACTGAAAAGCTTCGCTAAACCTTGTGTGAAACTACATCGTTCGTTGTAATAGTACGATGCGCGTGCGCATTGCGCGCATACGCAGAAGTGCTGTTTTTTTTGCCTGATCGCTGTGCAGCGAACGAAAACAGCTAGCGATCAACTCATAATGACCCCCATTATCCCATTAAACTGGCACGCTCATGAATTACACAGGTGACATGCAGGCTTGTAGTCAGCCAGCCACAGAACCTGTGTAATTCATACGTGTCCCAGTTTAAAGGGCTAGTATGGTCAGCCTGCCTGATTCAGGTTGGATTGCAAATTCTGCTAAGTAGCAGAATTTGCAATCCTTGTGAATGCATGCTGACCGCCGCTCCCCCCCCCCCCCTCCTCGGCGAACGCATCGCAATTTCTGCTTGATCGTAGAAATTAGGGTTGCCTCCTGCCGGCGCCCACAGGAGGTCCGCCACAATCAGAAAGATTGCGGCGGCTGTGTATGATGTCACAGAGCTGCAGCGACCACGCCCCCATCATGCCACCGTTCGCACCACCAGGCCCCATTTTGATGCCACACCACTGCAACGCTCCGCCACCGCCTAGGAAACGGAGCGCTGCCGTCCCCCCCCCCCCTGTCCCGCAAACACCTCTGCCTGTCAACAGGCAGGCATTTGCATTTTCTGGCGGCGCATGCGCAGGACCGGCGCTGCGCATGCACCCGTATCCTTTTCGTAATTTTTTGCGGTTGGATCGCTTATTGCAATCCAACCTGAATCTGGCCCTTTACCCTATTGCAGCTACAAAGTGCTTCCCAGGGGTACATCTGCCCCACCTGCAGTGCAGCATGGTTTTACCCAGTTGCTTGCTTTTTTGCTTTACTTACAGTACAAACATGAATCGGGCCCGTGTGTCCCCAGCTTGACTTCCTGTGGCCCCCGTACACAATGAGATCAGTGTGTATGCTCTTCTATGGGATCGGGAGGTCGGCAGTTTAAATATTGAACAGCTTGTGCTTTGCTTGATCTTGTAGTCTTCTGATTCAGTCTTCTTCTTTATTCAAACTGCTCTATCTGCTGAATAATTTTGTTTGTATTTCAATGCTATTTGACGGCGATATGTCTCGGTTCCCCTCTGACCCCCCCTTGCTCTGCTATACATTTGTAGATCATGGGCCGTTTATGGTTTCCCATGACTAATGATGCAGAGTATTGCTGTTGGAATGACAGCTGTTCTTTTTGTCTTTTATTGTCTACGTTACCTCCCCCTGTCTTCCCTCTTGTGCTTTCCTTTCTCCCTCCCTCCCTCCCTCCCTCCCTCCCTCCCCCCAATTGGATGAGGTATTATGGGCGGTTACTCTTTCAACAGGGTTCTATGGGTGACACGGTGATGTGGCAGTGTTGGAATTCTCTGGTAACATGCCAATATGGCTAGCTTGAAGTTAGTTTCATTTAACGTGAAAGGCCTTAACATCCCCGAGAAGAGGTCCCGGCTTCTACACTCTCCGATAAAGCGGACGTGGTGTTCCTTCAGGAGACGCACTTTAAAAGAGGTGCCTCTCCGAAGCTATACTCCCGTCATTTCCCGCAGGGATATTATAATGATTTCTCAGGGGCTAAGGCCAAGGGGGTTGCAATTTTATTTGCTAAACATATTAGATTGCATGACGTATCGGAAGTTCCTATTGGAGATGGGAGGGACCTGCTGGTGAAAGCTACTATTGCCGACCAAACTTTTACACTTGTTAACCTTTATCTCCCTAATCAGGGTCAGATCCGTTTTATGAGGGGTGCTTTGGAGCTGATAGAACAATATTTGGAAGGGGTGTTAGTGGTAGGAGGTGAACTTAACTGGGCATTGGAGCCTCTTCTGGATACCTCAACTGGAGCACCCAGATCTTCTTTAAATGATGTTAGACGCTTTAAGTCAATTCTACATGACTTCCAGCTAATAGACACCTGGCTCCTGCTCCACCACAAGGATAGAGACTACACGTTTTACTCTTACCCACACAATTGTTATACTCGTATCGATTATCTCTTTGTGGATCACAACTCTCTTGATTCTCTTGTAGATGCCACAATAGGACAAATAGTTGGCTCTGACCATGCCCCCATTACTCTTATCCTGTCTTTACACCACCCTCCCCCGCACCAATGGCGTTGGCACTTTAATGAGCGATTTCTCAGAGACCCAGACTGTGGGGCCCAAATAGAAAGTACTATTGAGGATTATATTGCTCTTAATATGACTGACGAGGTCTCCCCAGTGACAGTATGGGAAGCCCATAAATTGCGTGATTAGAGGCAAATGCATCCAACTGGGTTCCCACCTCAAGAAACAAAAAAATGAATGCCGGGAAGCCCTACTTGCTAAAATTAAAAGACTGTAACTCACACATAAATCTACGCTAACTTCCGATGTGTTAGCAGAGCTGCAAGAGGCTCGGTCATCCCTCAATAGTTTACTGAATGAAGGCACCCGTAGGGCATTTCGCTGCTGCCGACATAAATTCCATAGGTGGGGTAACAAACCTGGGAAGCTTCTTGCCTGTGCTCTTCGTGCCCAAAGATCCCTAACTTATCTTAAGGAGATTAGGGACTCCTCTGGTGTGCCTCATGCTTCTGACGGTAAGATGGCTGAGATCTTTCATGCGTACTATACTGATCTCTATAATTTGACATCACTGCGCTCCCAATGTGAACAGTCATTGCATGAGAAGGCAGTAGAGGACTTCCTAGAGGAGATTAAATTCCCGTCACTCTCCCCAGCTATAATTACAGCCCTTGAAGACCCTTTTACAGACGATGAACTCATGTCTGCCCTGAAGTCCTCCCCGTCTGGTAAAAGTCCGGGCCCCGACGGCTTCCCCTTATCTTATTACAAAATGTTTCAAGATAAACTTCTCCCTCTTTTGCTCCACGCTTGCTACTCTGTCTCTCCGCAGGCCCCCTTTTCAAATCAGTCCTTAGAAGCACACGTCACGTCATTCCTAAAGACGGTAAAGACCCATCATTGCCATCCAGTTATAGGCCAATCTCTCTCCTTAATGTAGATATTAAATTGTATTGCTAAACTCATAGCGAACCGCCTGAGTTTGTTGCTGCCGGCAGTGATACACTCGGACCAGGTTGGCTTCATTCGAGGTAGGGAAGCACGGGACAACACCATAAGAGTGATTGACCTGATAACCCATGCAGGCTCAGCTAAGGCTCCTATGATGCTTCTCTCCATAGACGCTGAGAAAGCCTTCGACCGTATCGACTGGGTCTTTATGGAAACGACACTGCGACGATTGGGCCTGGGAGAGGTGTTCTTGCAAAAAATCTTGGCGCTATATCGGGCTCCCTCGGCGCAGGTGCGGGTGAACGGAATACTTTCTGACCCGATAACCATCTCTCATGGGACTAGACAGGGATGCCCGTTGTCACCTTTGATATTTGTTGTCTGCATGGAGGCTCTGGCTAGGGCCATTCGGCAGAACCCTGATATCACTGGATTGAAAGTGGGTGGAAATGAACATAGACTTGCATTGTTTGCAGACGACCTCCTGGCGGTCATTACAAACCCTGCTGTGTCATTACCTAATCTTATGAAAGAATTTTCACGTTTTGGAGCGCTATATAATTTTAAGATTAATTATGCTAAATCAACGGCTCTTAATATCTCCCTCCCTACTGACTTAGTCTCGTCCCTGAGTACTATGTTTCCCTTCACCTGGCACCCCACACACATTAAATATTTAGGCATTCTGATCCCCTCCTCCCTTTCTACTACAGTCACTCTAAATCACCTCCCTTTTTTGCGTAAGCTGCGTAAGGAAATGACGCAGTGGCTCCAACAGAAGTTCTCCTGGTTAGGCCGTATGAGCATTGTGAAAATGAATATCCTGCCAAGGTTGCTGTATCTTTTACAGACTATCCCCTTGAAGCTCCCCCATCAGTTTCTGGTAGACACACACAAAGCAATTAGCCGATTTGTTTGGGGTGGCAGGAAGCCCAGGTTCAAGCATTGCTACCTATTTTATAGGAAGGCTCAGGGGGGCCAACAGTTGCCCATGGTTTCGACATATTATCAGGCCACGATTTTGAATAGGATCCTAGATTGGTCGCGACCTGGTGCCAGCTCTAAGCAGTGGGTTGACTTGGAGATACGGTCCTCGGGTCTACAATTACAGGCAGTACCCTGGCTTAGGAACATTGGCCGCTCCTCGCATTTGACGGTTGGACCCACTTTGGCTCTATGGAGAGCACTACGTTATAAATTGGGTCTTTCTTCGTCAAATTCCCTGCTTCTCCCGCTTCTTGACAACCCACTGTTTGGGCCGGGTATTGGAGGAGGTGCGGCCGCCAGATGGAAACAGGCAGGCTTGACTAGGGTAACACATTTGCTCTCCGGGGGAAAGGTCAAATCTTTTGATGAACTCAGGGAGGGCACTGATATTCCTGCGACTGACTTCTGGTTCTATCTCCAGACTCGTCACTTTATTTTGTCACACAGGACAGCTGCTGCATTAACTGGAAGCGTTACACCTTTTGAAGCAATGTGTTCCCAACCCTCTGAACCCACCCATGTTATATCAGGTATATATAAGATATTGCTACATGGTCTTTTCACAGGAGACCCCGCTTTCTGTACGAAATGGGATGCTGATCTTGTACCTCGAGGGATACATATTAATTGGAAAAAACACTGTGAAGTTATGTCCCGTTGCTCTACAAGTTTGGAAGTTACAGAAACACAGTATAAATTGCTTACTAGGTGGTATCGATGTCCCTCCCTTCTGCATAAGTTCTTTCCTTCAGTATCCCCCCTGTGTTGGAGGTGTGGAAAGGAACGAGGTACTCTTATTCATATATGGTGGGACTGCCCCCTGATTGCTACCTTTTGGGGCCAGATTATTCAAATTTCCTCCGAAATCCTGGGGTTTCAGGCTCCTACTGGGATTGACTTCTGGTTGCTCTCCCACACTGCAATACCACTAGCAAAGTATAAACATTCCCTTCTCAAGCATCTGAATAACGCAGCAAGGGCGGTGGTACCGGTCCACTGGAAGTCTCCACCCCCCCCCCCCCCCCAAGATATGGGAATGGTTCCAGCGGATAGAATTTTATAGAACAATGGAGGATATTTTTCATTCAGTCCTATACACACACATTCTGATTATGTTGCTACGTGGTTTTCTTGGCTGGAATTTAAATCTACCTCGACCTACAAAGACCAGATCCCACTAGACTCACCATGATACTGCTTTCTTGTGTAGACCACCTCACTATATGGAAACCATACTTGTACTTAGATAAGATCGATTATCTCACTCATTCCCCTTCCCTGACTCTGCCCTTTTCCCCCCTCTACCCTTTGTCTTGTCTTCTTTGTATCAATACAGTATAAGTTGTTATTGTGATTTCACTGTGCTTTGCTGTACTTTCTTTTTGTTTTTTGTTTTTGTTCTTTACACACAATGCGTATATTGGTGGTCATTCCGAGTTGTTCGCTCACAAGCTGCTTTTAGCAGCTTTGCACACGCTAAGCCGCCGCCTACTGGGAGTGAATCTTAGCTTATCAAAATTGCGAACGAAAGATTAGCAGAATTGCGAATAGACACTTCTTAGCAGTTTCTGAGTAGCTCCACACTTACTCGGCATTTGCGATCAGTTCAGTGCTTGTCGTTCCTGGTTTGACGTCACAAACACACCCAGCGTTCGCCCAAACACTCCTCCGTTTCTCCAGCCACTCCCGCGTTTTTCCCAGAAACGGTAGCGTTTTTTCACACACTCCCATAAAACGGCCAGTTTCCGCCCAGAAACACCCACTTCCTGTCAATCACATTACGATCACCAGAACGAAGAAAAAACCTCGTAATGCCGTGAGTAAAATACCTAACTGCATAGCAAATTTACTTGGCGCAGTCGCACTGCGGACATTGCGCATGCGCATTAGCGACTAATCGCTCCGTTGCGAAAAAAAAATAACGAGCGAACAACTCGGAATGACCCCCATTATTGCTGACCCTCTGAGGTATGATGTATTACTGATTATTTTCTTGTTGGATCAATTCTATCTATTGTGTTTTTCTTTTTCTATTTTGTGTTTTCTCTTCTCTTCTCTCCTTTCTCTTTATTTTCTCTTTGTGTTTTTTGATGTTCTATGCTATATTGGTCTATCGACCCATGTGTTCATACAATATCGTACTATTTGTAACTAGAGATGAGCGCCGGAAAATTTTCGGGTTTTGTGTTTTGGTTTTGGGTTCGGTTCCGCGGCCGTGTTTTGGGTTCGACCGCGTTTTGGCAAAACCTCACCGATTTTTTTTTGTCGGATTCGGGTGTGTTTTGGATTCGGGTGTTTTTTTCAAAAAACACTAAAAAACAGCTTAAATCATAGAATTTGGGGGTCATTTTGATCCCAAAGTATTATTAACCTCAAAAACCATAATTTACACTCATTTTCAGTCTATTCTGAATACCTCACACCTCACAATATTATTTTTAGTCCTAAAATTTGCACCTAGGTCGCTGGATGACTAAGCTAAGCGACCCTAGTGGCCGACACAAACACCGGGCCCATCTAGGAGTGTCACTGCAGTGTCACGCAGGATGTCCCTTCCAAAAAACCCTCCCCAAACAGCACATGACGCAAAGAAAAAAAGAGGCGCAATGAGGTAGCTGTGTGAGTAAGATAAGCGACCCTAGTGGCCGACACAAACACCGGGCCCATCTAGGAGTGTCACTGCAGTGTCACGCAGGATGTCCCTTCCAAAAAACCCTCCCCAAACAGCACATGACGCAAAGAAAAAAAGAGGCGCAATGAGGTAGCTGTGTGAGTAAGATAAGCGACCCTAGTGGCCGACACAAACACCGGGCCCATCTAGGAGTGTCACTGCAGTGTCACGCAGGATGTCCCTTCCAAAAAACCCTCCCCAAACAGCACATGACGCAAAGAAAAAAAGAGGCGCAATGAGGTAGCTGTGTGAGTAAGATAAGCGACCCTAGTGGCCGACACAAACACCGGGCCCATCTAGGAGTGTCACTGCAGTGTCACGCAGGATGTCCCTTCCAAAAAACCCTCCCCAAACAGCACATGACGCAAAGAAAAAAAGAGGCGCAATGAGGTAGCTGTGTGAGTAAGATAAGCGACCCTAGTGGCCGACACAAACACCGGGCCCATCTAGGAGTGTCACTGCAGTGTCACGCAGGATGTCCCTTCCAAAAAACCCTCCCAAAACAGCACATGACGCAAAGAAAAAAAGAGGCGCAATGAGGTAGCTGTGTGAGTAAGATAAGCGACCCTAGTGGCCGACACAAACACCGGGCCCATCTAGGAGTGTCACTGCAGTGTCACGCAGGATGTCCCTTCCAAAAAACCCTCCCCAAACAGCACATGACGCAAAGAAAAAAAGAGGCGCAATGAGGTAGCTGTGTGAGTAAGATAAGCGACCCTAGTGGCCGACACAAACACCGGGCCCATCTAGGAGTGTCACTGCAGTGTCACGCAGGATGTCCCTTCCAAAAAACCCTCCCCAAACAGCACATGACGCAAAGAAAAAAAGAGGCGCAATGAGGTAGCTGTGTGAGTAAGATAAGCGACCCTAGTGGCCGACACAAACACCGGGCCCATCTAGGAGTGGCACTGCAGTGTCACGCAGGATGTCCCTTCCAAAAAACCCTCCCCAAACAGCACATGACGCAAAGAAAAAAAGAGGCGCAATGAGGTAGCTGTGTGAGTAAGATAAGCGACCCTAGTGGCTGACACAAACACCGGGCCCATCTAGGAGTGTCACTGCAGTGTCACGCAGGATGTCCCTTCCAAAAAACCCTCCCCAAACAGCACATGACGCAAAGAAAAAAAGAGGCGCAATGAGGTAGCTGTGTGAGTAAGATAAGCGACCCTAGTGGCCGACACAAACACCGGGCCCATCTAGGAGTGTCACTGCAGTGTCACGCAGGATGTCCCTTCCAAAAAACCCTCCCCAAACAGCACATGACGCAAAGAAAAAAAGAGGCGCAATGAGGTAGCTGTGTGAGTAAGATAAGCGACCCTAGTGGCCGACACAAACACCGGGCCCATCTAGGAGTGGCACTGCAGTGTCACGCAGGATGTCCCTTCCAAAAAACCCTCCCCAAACAGCACATGACGCAAAGAAAAATTAAAGAAAAAAGAGGTGCAAGATGGAATTGTCCTTGGGCCCTCCCACCCACCCTTATGTTGTATAAACAGGACATGCACACTTTAACCAACCCATCATTTCAGTGACAGGGTCTGCCACACGACTGTGACTGAAATGACGGGTTGGTTTGGACCCCCACCAAAAAAGAAGCAATTAATCTCTCCTTGCACAAACTGGCTCTACAGAGGCAAGATGTCCACCTCATCATCATCCTCCGATATATCACCGTGTACATCCCCCTCCTCACAGATTATCAATTCGTCCCCACTGGAATCCACCATCTCAGCTCCCTGTGTACTTTGTGGAGGCAATTGCTGCTGGTCAATGTCTCCACGGAGGAATTGATTATAATTCATTTTAATGAACATCATCTTCTCCACATTTTCTGGATGTAACCTCGTACGCCGATTGCTGACAAGGTGAGCGGCGGCACTAAACACTCTTTCGGAGTACACACTTGTGGGAGGGCAACTTAGGTAGAATAAAGCCAGTTTGTGCAAGGGCCTCCAAATTGCCTCTTTTTCCTGCCAGTATAAGTACGGACTGTCTGACGTGCCTACTTGGATGCGGTCACTCATATAATCCTCCACCATTCTTTCAATGGTGAGAGAATCATATGCAGTGACAGTAGACGACATGTCCGAAATCGTTGTCAGGTCCTTCAGTCCGGACCAGATGTCAGCATCAGCAGTCGCTCCAGACTGCCCTGCATCACCGCCAGCGGGTGGGCTCGGAATTCTGAGCCTTTTCCTCGCACCCCCAGTTGCGGGAGAATGTGAAGGAGGAGATGTTGACAGGTCGCGTTCCGCTTGACTTGACAATTTTCTCACCAGCAGGTCTTTCAACCCCAGCAGACTTGTGTCTGCCGGAAAGAGAGATCCAAGGTAGGCTTTAAATCTAGGATCGAGCACGGTGGCCAAAATGTAGTGCTCTGATTTCAACAGATTGACCACCCGTGAATCCTTGTTAAGCGAATTAAGGGCTCCATCCACAAGTCCCACATGCCTAGCGGAATCGCTCCGTGTTAGCTCCTCCTTCAATGTCTCCAGCTTCTTCTGCAAAAGCCTGATGAGGGGAATGACCTGACTCAGGCTGGCAGTGTCTGAACTGACTTCACGTGTGGCAAGTTCAAAGGGCATCAGAACCTTGCACAACGTTGAAATCATTCTCAACTGCGCTTGAGACAGGTGCATTCCACCTCCTATATCGTGCTCAATTGTATAGGCTTGAATGGCCTTTTGCTGCTCCTCCAACCTCTGAAGCATATAGAGGGTTGAATTCCACCTCGTTACCACTTCTTGCTTCAGATGATGGCAGGGCAGGTTCAGTAGTTTTTGGTGGTGCTCCAGTCTTCTGTACGTGGTGCCTGTACGCCGAAAGTGTCCCGCAATTCTTCTGGCCACCGACAGCATCTCTTGCACGCCCCTGTCGTTTTTTAAAAAATTCTGCACCACCAAATTCAAGGTATGTGCAAAACATGGGACGTGCTGGAATTTGCCCATATTTAATGCACACACAATATTGCTGGCGTTGTCCGATGCCACAAATCCACAGGAGAGTCCAATTGGGGTAAGCCATTCCGCGATGATCTTCCTCAGTTGCCGTAAGAGGTTTTCAGCTGTGTGCGTATTCTGGAAAGCGGTGATACAAAGCGTAGCCTGCTTAGGAAAGAGTTGGCGTTTGCGAGATGCTGCTACTGGTGCCGCCGCTGCTGTTCTTGCGGCGGGAGTCCATACATCTACCCAGTGGGCTGTCACAGTCATATAGTCCTGACCCTGCCCTGCTCCACTTGTCCACATGTCCGTGGTTAAGTGGACATTGGGTACAGCTGCATTTTTTAGGACACTGGTGAGTCTTTTTCTGAGGTCTGTGTACATTTTCGGTATCGCCTGCCTAGAGAAGTGGAACCTAGATGGTATTTGGTAACGGGGGCACACTACCTCAAGAAATTGTGTAGTTCCCTGTGAACTAACGGCGGATACCGGACGCACGTCTAACACCAACATAGTTGTCAAGGCCTCAGTTATCCGCTTTGCAGCAGGATGACTGCTGTGATATTTCATCTTCCTCGCAAAGGACTGTTGGACAGTCAATTGCTTACTGGAAGTAGTACAAGTGGTCTTCCGACTTCCCCTCTGGGATGACCATCGACTCCCAGCAGCAACAACAGCAGCGCCAGCAGCAGTAGGCGTTACACGCAAGGATGCATCGGAGGAATCCCAGGCAGGAGAGGAATCGTCAGAATTGCCAGTGACATGGCCTGCAGGACTATTGGCATTCCTGGGGAAGGAGGAAATTGACACTGAGGGAGTTGGTGGGGTGGTTTGCGTGAGCTTGGTTACAAGAGGAAGGGATTTACTAGTCAGTGGACTGCTTACGCTGTCACCCAAAGTTTTTGAACTTGTCACTGACTTATTATGAATGCGCTGCAGGTGACGTATAAGGGAGGATGTTCCGAGGTGGTTAACGTCCTTACCCCTACTTATTACAGCTTGACAAAGGCAACACATGGCTTGACACCTGTTGTCCGCTTTTCTGTTGAAATACCTCCACACTGAAGAGCTGATTTTTTTGGTATTTTCACCAGGCATGTCAACGGCCATATTCCTCCCACGGACAACAGGTGTCTCCCCGGGTGCCTGACTTAAACAAACCACCTCACCATCAGAATCCTCCTGGTCAATTTCCTCCCCAGCGCCAGCAACACCCATATCCTCCTCATCCTGGTGTACTTCAACACTGACATCTTCAATCTGACTATCAGGAACTGGACTGCGGGTGCTCCTTCCAGCACTTGCAGGGGGCGTGCAAATGGTGGAAGGCGCATGCTCTTCACGTCCAGTGTTGGGAAGGTCAGGCATCGCAACCGACACAATTGGACTCTCCTTGTGGATTTGGGATTCCGAAGAACGCACAGTTCTTTGCGGTGCTTTTGCCAGCTTGAGTCTTTTCAGTTTTCTAGCGAGAGGCTGAGTGCTTCCATCCTCATGTGAAGCTGAACCACTAGCCATGAACATAGGCCAGGGCCTCAGCCGTTCCTTGCCACTCCGTGTGGTAAATGGCATATTGGCAAGTTTACGCTTCTCCTCCGACAATTTTATTTTAGGTTTTGGAGTCCTTTTTTTACTGATATTTGGTGTTTTGGATTTGACATGCTCTGTACTATGACATTGGGCATCGGCCTTGGCAGACGACGTTGCTGGCATTTCATCGTCTCGGCCATGACTAGTGGCAGCAGCTTCAGCACGAGGTGGAAGTGGATCTTGATCTTTCCCTAATTTTGGAACCTCAACATTTTTGTTCTCCATATTTTAATAGGCACAACTAAAAGGCACCTCAGGTAAACAATGGAGATGGATGGATACTAGTATACTTATGGATGGACTGCCGAGTGCCGACACAGAGGTAGCTACAGCCGTGGACTACCGTACTGTGTCTGCTGCTAATATAGACTGGATGATAATGAGATGAAATCAATATATATATATGTATGTATATATAATATCACTAGTACTGCAGCCGGACAGGTAGATAATATATTTATTAGGTAATGATGACTGATGACGGACCTGCTGGACACTGTCAGCTCAGCAGCACCGCAGACTGCTACAGTAAGCTACTATACTATAGTAGTATGTACAAAGAAGAAAGAAAAAAAAAAACCACGGGTAGGTGGTATACAATTATGGATGGACTACTGAGTGCCGACACAGAGGTAGCTACAGCCGTGGACTAACGTACTGTGTCTGCTGCTAATATAGACTGGATGATTGATAATGAGATGAAATCAATATTTATATGTATGTATATATAATATCACTAGTACTGCAGCCGGACAGGTAGATAATATATTTATTAGGTAATGATGACTGATGACGGACCTGCTCGACACTGTCAGCTCAGCAGCACCGCAGACTGCTACAGTAAGCTACTATACTCTATAGTAGTATGTACAAAGAAGAAAGAAAAAAAAAAACCACGGGTAGGTGGTATACAATTATGGATGGACTGCCGAGTGCCGACACAGAGGTAGCTACAGCCGTGGACTAACGTACTGTGTCTGCTGCTAATATAGACTGGATGATTGATTATGAGATGAAATCAATATATATATGTATGTATATATAATATCACTAGTACTGCAGCCGGACAGGTAGATAATATATTTATTAGGTAATGATGACTGATGACGGACCTGCTGGACACTGTCAGCTCAGCAGCACCGCAGACTGCTACAGTAAGCTACTATACTCTATAGTAGTATGTACAAAGAAGAAAAAAAAAAAAAAACCACGGGTAGGTGGTATACAATTATGGATGGACTGCCGAGTGCCGACACAGAGGTAGCTACAGACGTGGACTAACGTACTGTGTCTGCTGCTAATATAGACTGGATGATTGATAATGAGATGAAATCAATATATATATGTATGTATATATAATATCACTAGTACTGCAGCCGGACAGGTAGATAATATATTTATTAGGTAATGATGACTGATGACGGACCTGCTGGACACTGTCAGCTCAGCAGCACCGCAGACTGCTACAGTAAGCTACTATACTCTATAGTAGTATGTACAAAGAAGAAAGAAAAAAAAAAACCACGGGTAGGTGGTATACAATTATGGATGGACTGCCGAGTGCCGACACAGAGGTAGCTACAGCCGTGGACTAACGTACTGTGTCTGCTGCTAATATAGACTGGATGATTGATAATGAGATGAAATCAATATATATATGTATGTATATATAATATCACTAGTACTGCAGCCGGACAGGTAGATAATATATTTATTAGGTAATGATGACTGATGACGGACCTGCTGGACACTGTCAGCTCAGCAGCACCGCAGACTGCTACAGTAAGCTACTATACTCTATAGTAGTATGTACAAAGAAGAAAGAAAAAAAAAAAACCACGGGTAGGTGGTATACAATTATGGATGGACTGCCGAGTGCCGACACAGAGGTAGCTACAGCCGTGGACTAACGTACTGTGTCTGCTGCTAATATAGAGTCTAGACTGGATGATAAATTATTGATAATGAGATGAAATCAATATAATATCCCTAGTACTGCAGCCGGACAGGTACTATATATATTTATTATGTAATGACTGATGACGGACCTGCTGGACACTGTCAGGTCAGCACAGCACCGCAGACTGCTACAGTAAGCTACTATAGTAGTATGTATAAAGAAGAATGAAAAAAAAAAAAAACACGGGTAGGTGGTATACAATATTATATATATATATATATATATATATATTATATACAATTATATATATATATATATATATATTAAACTGGTGGTGATTGATTATTAAACTGGTGGTCACTTCAGGTCACGTTGCAACTTGCAACTAGTACTCCGAGGCCTAAGCAGACAATCACAAAATATATTATTATACTGGTGGTCAGTGTGGTCACAACAATGGCAGTGTGGCACTGACTCTGGCAGCAAAAGTGTGCACTGTACGTTATATGTACTCCTGAGTCCTGCTCTCAGACTCTAACTGCTCCCCACTGTCAGTGTCTCCCCCACAAGTCAGATAATACACTTACAGTCACACTATCTATTATCTAATCTAGTATAAATATCACTTCAGCAAGTAGTATAGTAGTATACAGTATAGTAGTACTCCTCCTAATAATGCTCCCCAAAATACTGTGTCTCTCTCTTCTCTAAACGGAGAGGACGCCAGCCACGTCCTCTCCCTATGACTCTCAATGCACGTGTGAAAATGGCGGCGACGCGCGGCTCCTTATATAGAATCCGAGTCTCGCGATAGAATCCGAGCCTCGCGAGAATCCGACAGCGTGATGATGACATTCGGGCGCGCTCGGGTTAGCCGAGCAAGGCGGGAAGATCCGAGCCTGCTCGGACCCGTGTAAAAAACCTGAAGTTCGGGCGGGTTCGGATTCAGAGGAACCGAACCCGCTCATCTCTATTTGTAACATCTTTATTTCTTCTAAAAAACCAAAATAAAGAATATATAAATATTGAACAGCACAAACAGTCAGCTGCCAGCTCCCGAATCAGCAGTTGCAGGAGCAATGAAGCTGTTTATCAGAAAATACTCCTGCATACACACCTATACAATCGGTGGGCCAATCCGTCAATGGGGGTAATTCTGAGTTGATTGCAGCAGGAACTTTGTTAGCAGTTGGGCAAAACCATGTGCACTGCAGGGGAGGCAGATATAACATGTGCAGAGAGAGTTAGATTTGGGTGGGTTATATTGTTTCTGTGCAGAGTAAATACTGTCTGCTTTATTTTTACACTGCAATTTAGATTGCAGATTGAACTCACCCCACCCAAATCTAACTATCTCTGCAAATGTTATATCTGCCTCCCCTGCAGTGCACATGGTTTTGCCCAACTGCTAACAAAGTACCTGCTGCGATCAACTCAGAATTACCCCCAATATCAGGTAACTGGGCCAAAGATTGTATACAGATAGGTGTGAACTTTAGTGACTGGTATCAGGTCTGCAGAGACATTGGAGTATATCAGTGGTGGGTGCCATATGGCAATCTTC
The DNA here is from genome assembly GCF_028390025.1 of Pseudophryne corroboree. Taxonomy (NCBI): domain Eukaryota; kingdom Metazoa; phylum Chordata; class Amphibia; order Anura; family Myobatrachidae; genus Pseudophryne; species Pseudophryne corroboree. The sequence goes on from NC_086446.1 coordinate 743,773,160, forward strand.
TAACTCTTTCTCAGCTTTATCCATGCTTAACGACTTTTTAATATTCCTCTCCAGGAGAAGCTGGGAGGAGAAGCAGCTGGGCACGTTGGAGGTGTTGGAGCCAAGTGTCTATGCAATTAGACCCCGCCCCCATCACGGTAAAGCCCACCAATCGCGGAACCTCTTGGAAGGGGTGGGGCTAAAATAATGGCAAATGCATCCCTGCCTGAAATAATTTAGGAGGGGAAGGGGGGGGGGGGGGTCATTCAGGTAATACATATTGATACATTGTAATAGATTAATAGATTTTGCAGTGTGTGTATGAGCAAGCATTGCATAATACGTCACACCGCAGAACGTTTTCGCTTTATACCCTATTCACATAATGATCTACTACCAGCTAGACCTAATAGCTAGGCTTAGTAAATTGTACTGTATGTGATCGCCTGTGTTCTTAGCTTTCATTAAAGTCATCAGCACCATGTAAGAGAGTCTGATATTGTTCCTTGTCCAGTCCGCTAACCCTCATTCCGTCCTGATACTGATGGATGAACGGGCCGTGGCTAGATGAATGGCCACTCAGACAGAGCATGGCTGTCAGCTCATTCTGCTGGGGATTGCTGTAATTTCACATCCTTTGGCACATCGTCATGATAGATAGATCTCTCTCAACTTTCTCCAACCACCATCGATCCGAGTTTTATTTCAGCAGTAAGAGGATATTAAAAACACAATCCGTTAAGGATTCTTCAGGATTTAACCTCACGCTATAAATAAGGAAAATAAATGCAAGGGACAGAATGGAAGTGCAGAGAGACGTTCAGCAGACAGGAAGGGTCATAGGTCTGTAATCGCCCTCATTTATACAGTATGTGTGAAGAAATGCAATTTTTTATTATTTAACTAGTTATTTTAGGGCTAAACCAATGGCATTCTAATGAGAGTATTACTCATAGGCAAACGCAGGGGGGGGGGGTTTCTGGTTGCCTGGAAACCCCCCTCCTCTTGGCCAGCGACTCAGGTTATGACAACAATAGCAATAGAAAATACGATTACAAGAGCTGTCGCCACAACTTGCAGTGTAAGAGACAGAGCGGAGCAGCTGCACATGCCCAGTGGTAGCAGCTTCTTCTACCAAGTTTGCTGTGTGTGTGGCTCTGAACCCTCAGCCACTGCAGTGGACCAGAGAGTAGTTGACAGGAAGAAGAGACAGGAGCCTTACCATGAGGTGGGAGAATGTGTGCTTAGAAAGTACAGTTCTGTCTTCTACTGGTTCTCTAATGTTTGTGTATTTATTCATTATGGGATGTTTAACCTTTACCTGACCACTTATTTTACTTATATTAGCTAAGTATGTTTGATACAGCCTATAATATAGACCATCTATAGTGTTAAATATTAATACTGTATTCAACACAGTATCCAGTGTATAAAAAAACAATGTGTATATTAATGCCCAAGGTCAGTACAAGGTCCTTCTACCGCTTGCCCAAACTCCTGCACTTGCTCCAATGTTCCACAGAGCGGGATATTGTGGATTTTATTTGGAAACCCCCCTTTAGAAATACTGTGCTCGCCACTATTACTAGGCATATTGGAATGTATATGTCATGCCCCGCAGCCCACTTAGCTGGCTACAAATCCCGGCATGTCCTGCCACAGTTTTACTGTGGCAGAGCATGCTGGCATGTGTAGTTCCGCAGCAGCAGGAGAACCGCATGTTGAAAACCTTTGGAGTATTGTTCTTAATTGATTATTGTGCTGCTGGCGTAATTACATATCACAACCACAGTAGATATTTGGGTTTGCTTTTAGACAAGTCATACTCGCCAACAGCCTTCTGGGTAAGTTCCATTTCATTGTGGTAGCTAAACAGATAGGGGCATCGGATTGGTAGATCCAGCTTAACGTGCCCCAGTTTTCAAATCCGTATTGTTAGGATACATGCATTATATCACAACATGCTAAGCTAGATGTCTTTGGACAGTGCCAATGCAGAGGTATTTTTCCTTGTCAGTCCTTCCTAATAGATAACACTAATGCCCCTACGCACTCGGCCGAGCTGCCCGACAGTGGATACGGCCGATGGGCGACCCGGCGGCGGGGGGGAGTTTCTTCACTCCCCCCGTCAGCCGGCTCCATAGCACTGCATGCTAATATGGACGAGATTGTCCATATTGGCCTGCATGCATAAGTGACGGGGCACCAACGATGAACGAGCGCGGGGCCACGCATCGTTCATCGTTGGTGCCTACACACTGATAGATATGAACGAGTTCTCGTTCATTAATGAACGAGAACGTTCATATCGTTCAGTGTTATCGCCTAATGTGTAGGACCCTAAAGAATGGTTATTGACAGTATTATAGAATTTAGAACCTATGTACTGTCTTGAAGAATTCTTGTCCTGCTCGCTCATACCCAGCTCTATTTGTTTAGAAGACAAGCACTATGCTCACCATCTGAGGACAGCTCGTATTGTATTAGGAAAATGGTCAGAATGCTAGCCATGTGACCCACACTGGAATCCCAACACTGCTCGGAATCCCGGCGCTGGAACCCTGACCACCAAAATCTTGAAAGTAAGTACCGGGGTGATGGTTAATGCCCGGAGGGGTGTTAGGGTTAGGCACTAGAGGGGATTGGCCGTAGCCCCCCCCCCCCCCCCCGCAAGAGTCTTAGTCCTAGCCGTGACCTCCACTATCTTAGCCCTAGCTGCCAACCCAGCAGGTTAGGGTTCGGGTAGCGGGCAGGGGAGGGATAAATTAATTACCCTGTTCCCTGTTGGCATTCTAATTGTTGGGATGTAGGGATTGGTCATGTGACCGCCGGCATCAGTGACCACCGGGCTTCCGTATATCTCACTAGAGATGAGCGGGTTCGGTTCCTCGGAATCCGAACCCGCCCGAACTTCAGTTTTTTTTACACGGGTCCGAGCGACTCAGATCTTCCCGCCTTGCTCGGTTAACCCGAGCGCGCCCGAACGTCATCATCACGCTGTCGGATTCTCGCGAGGCTCGGATTCTATCGCGAGACTCGGATTCTATATAAGGAGCCGCGCGTCGCCGCCATTTTTCACACGTGCATTGAGATTCATAGGGAGAGGACGTGGCTGGCGTCCTCTCCGTTTATAGAGATTCGAGAAGAGAGTGAGACAGAGAGAGACACAGTAGTAATTTGGGGAGCATTAGGAGGAGTACTACTACTACTAGTACTTGCTGAAGTGATAGAGAGAGATAGTGTGACTGTATTATCTGACTTGTGGGGGAGACACTGACAGTGGGGAGCAGTTAGAGTCTGAGAGCAGGACTCAGGACTCAGGAGTACATATAACGTACAGTGCACACTTTTGCTGCCAGAGTGCCAGCCACACTGCCATTGTTTGTGACCACACTGACCACCAGTATAATATATATTGTGATTGTCTGCTTAGGACTCAGGAGTACTACTTGCAAGTTGCTGATAGTGTGACCAGTGACCTGACCACCAGTTTAATAATCACCACCAGTTTATGAGTTTAATATATATATATATAATTGTATATAATATATATATAATATTGTATACCACCTAGCACCTACCCGTGTTTTTTTTTCTTTTTCTTTCTTCTTTATACATACTACTATAGTAGCTTACTGTAGCAGTCTGCGGTGCTGCTGAGCTGACAGTGTCCAGCAGGTCCGTCATCAGTCATTACATAATAAATATATAATATATACCTGTCCGGCTGCAGTACTAGTGATATTATATATACATATATATTGATTTCATCTCATTATCATCCAGTCTATATTATCAGCAGACACAGTACGTTAGTCCACGGCTGTAGCTACCTCTGTGTCGGCACTCGGCAGTCCATCCATAATTGTATACCACCTACCCGTGGTTGTTTTTTTTTTCTTTCTTCTTTATACATACTACTATAGTAGCTTACTGTAGCAGTCTGCGGTGCTGCTGAGCTGACAGTGTCCAGCAGGTCCGTCATCAGTCATTACATAATAAATATATAATATATACCTGTCCGGCTGCAGTACTAGTGATATTATATATACATATATATTGATTTCATCTCATTATCATCCAGTCTATATTATCAGCAGACACAGTACGTTAGTCCACGGCTGTAGCTACCTCTGTGTCGGCACTCGGCAGTCCATCCATAATTGTATACCACCTACCCGTGGTTGTTTTTTTTTCTTTCTTCTTTATACATACTACTATAGTAGCTTACTGTAGCAGTCTGCGGTGCTGCTGAGCTGACAGTGTCCAGCAGGTCCGTCATCAGTCATTACATAATAAATATATAATATATACCTGTCCGGCTGCAGTACTAGTGATATACATATATATTGATTTCATCTCATTATCATCCAGTCTATATTATCAGCAGACACAGTACGTTAGTCCACGGCTGTAGCTACCTCTGTGTCGGCACTCGGCAGTCCATCCATAATTGTATACCACCTACCCGTGGTTGTTTTTTCTTTCTTTCTTCTTTATACATACTACTATAGTAGCTTACTGTAGCAGTCTGCGGTGCTGCTGAGCTGACAGTGTCCAGCAGGTCCGTCATCAGTCATTACATAATAAATATATAATATATACCTGTCCGGCTGCAGTACTAGTGATATTATATATACATATATATTGATTTCATCTCATTATCATCCAGTCTATATTATCAGCAGACACAGTACGTTAGTCCACGGCTGTAGCTACCTCTGTGTCGGCACTCAGCAGTCCATCCATAATTGTATACCACCTACCCGTGGTTGTTTTTTTTTTCTTTCTTCTTTATACATACTACTATAGTAGCTTACTGTAGCAGTCTGCGGTGCTGCTGAGCTGACAGTGTCCAGCAGGTCCGTCATCAGTCATTACATAATAAATATATAATATATACCTGTCCGGCTGCAGTACTAGTGATATTATATATACATATATATTGATTTCATCTCATTATCATCCAGTCTATATTATCAGCAGACACAGTACGGTAGTCCACGGCTGTAGCTACCTCTGTGTCGGCACTCGGCAGTCCATCCATAATTGTATACCACCTACCCGTGGTTGTTTTTTTTTTCTTTCTTCTTTATACATACTACTATAGTAGCTTACTGTAGCAGTCTGCGGTGCTGCTGAGCTGACAGTGTCCAGCAGGTCCGTCATCAGTCATTACATAATAAATATATAATATATACCTGTCCGGCTGCAGTACTAGTGATATTATATATACATATATATTGATTTCATCTCATTATCATCCAGTCTATATTTTCAGCAGACACAGGCCCTCATTCCGAGTTGTTCGCTCGTTCTTTTTCATCGCATCGCAGTGAAAATCCGCTTAGTACGCATGCGCAAAGTTCGCACTGCGACTGCGCCAAGTAACTTTACTATGAAGAAAGTAATTTTACTCACGGCTTTTTCATCGCTCCGGCGAACGTAATGTGATTGACAGGAAATGGGTGTTACTGGGCGGAAACACGGCGTTTCAGGGGCGTGTGGCTGAAAACGCTACCGTTTCCGGAAAAAACGCAGGAGTGGCCGGAGAAACGGTGGGAGTGCCTGGGCGAACGCTGGGTGTGTTTGTGACGTCAACCAGGAACGACAAGCACTGAACTGATCGCACAGGCAGAGTAAGTCTGGAGCTACTCTGAAACTGCTAAGTAGTTAGTAATCGCAATATTGCGAATACATCGGTCGCAATTTTAAGAAGCTAAGATTCACTCCCAGTAGGCGGCGGCTTAGCGTGTGTAACTCTGCTAAATTCGCCTTGCGACCGATCAACTCGGAATGAGGGCCACAGTACGTTAGTCCACGGCTGTAGCTACCTCTGTGTCGGCACTCGGCAGTCCATCCATAATTGTATACCACCTACCCGTGGTTGTTTTTTTTTTCTTTCTTCTTTATACATACTACTATAGTAGCTTACTGTAGCAGTCTGCGGTGCTGCTGAGCTGACAGTGTCCAGCAGGTCCGTCATCAGTCATTACATAATAAATAAATAATAAATACCTGTCCGGCTGCAGTACTAGTGATATTATATATACATATATATTGATTTCATCTCATTATCATCCAGTCTATATTATCAGCAGACACAGTACGTTAGTCCACGGCTGTAGCTACCTCTGTGTCGGCACTCGGCAGTCCATCCATAATTGTATACCACCTACCCGTGGTTTTTTCTTTTTTCTTTCTTCTTTATACATACTACTATAGTAGCTTACTGTAGCAGTCTGCGGTGCTGCTGAGCTGACAGTGTCCAGCAGGTCCGTCATCAGTCATTACATAATAAATATATAATATATACCTGTCCGGCTGCAGTACTAGTGATATTATATATACATATATATTGATTTCCTCTCATTATCATCCAGTCTATATTATCAGCAGACACAGTACGGTAGTCCACGGCTGTAGCTACCTCTGTGTCGGCACTCGGCAGTCCATCCATAATTGTATACCACCTACCCGTGGTTGTTGTTTTTTTCTTTCTTCTTTATACATACTACTATAGTAGCTTACTGTAGCAGTCTGCGGTGCTGCTGAGCTGACAGTGTCCAGCAGGTCCGTCATCAGTCATTACATAATAAATATATAATATATACCTGTCCGGCTGCAGTACTAGTGATATTATATATACATATATATTGATTTCATCTCATTATCATCCAGTCTATATTATCAGCAGACACAGTACGGTAGTCCACGGCTGTAGCTACCTCTGTGTCGGCACTCGGCAGTCCATCCATAATTGTATACCACCTACCCGTGGTTGTTTTTTTTTTCTTTCTTCTTTATACATACTACTATAGTAGCTTACTGTAGCAGTCTGCGGTGCTGCTGAGCTGACAGTGTCCAGCAGGTCCGTCATCAGTCATTACATAATAAATATATAATATATACCTGTCCGGCTGCAGTACTAGTGATATTATATATACATATATATTGATTTCATCTCATTATCATCCAGTCTATATTATCAGCAGACACAGTACGTTAGTCCACGGCTGTAGCTACCTCTGTGTCGGCACTCGGCAGTCCATCCATAATTGTATACCACCTACCCGTGGTTGTTTTTTTTTTCTTTCTTCTTTATACATACTACTATAGTAGCTTACTGTAGCAGTCTGCGGTGCTGCTGAGCTGACAGTGTCCAGCAGGTCCGTCATCAGTCATTACATAATAAATAAATAATAAATACCTGTCCGGCTGCAGTACTAGTGATATTATATATACATATATATTGATTTCATCTCATTATCATCCAGTCTATATTATCAGCAGACACAGTACGGTAGTCCACGGCTGTAGCTACCTCTGTGTCGGCACTCGGCAGTCCATCCATAATTGTATACCACCTACCCGTGGTTGTTTTTTTTTTCTTTCTTCTTTATACATACTACTATAGTAGCTTACTGTAGCAGTCTGCGGTGCTGCTGAGCTGACAGTGTCCAGCAGGTCCGTCATCAGTCATTACATAATAAATATATAATATATACCTGTCCGGCTGCAGTACTAGTGATATTATATATACATATATATTGATTTCATCTCATTATCATCCAGTCTATATTATCAGCAGACACAGTACGGTAGTCCACGGCTGTAGCTACCTCTGTGTCGGCACTCGGCAGTCCATCCATAATTGTATACCACCTACCCGTGGTTGTTTTTTTTTTCTTTCTTCTTTATACATACTACTATAGTAGCTTACTGTAGCAGTCTGCGGTGCTGCTGAGCTGACAGTGTCCAGCAGGTCCGTCATCAGTCATTACATAATAAATATATAATATATACCTGTCCGGCTGCAGTACTAGTGATATTATATATACATATATATTGATTTCATCTCATTATCATCCAGTCTATATTATCAGCAGACACAGTACGGTAGTCCACGGCTGTAGCTACCTCTGTGTCGGCACTCGGCAGTCCATCCATAATTGTATACCACCTACCCATGGTTGTTTTTTTTTTCTTTCTTCTTTATACATACTACTATAGTAGCTTACTGTAGCAGTCTGCGGTGCTGCTGAGCTGACAGTGTCCAGCAGGTCCGTCATCAGTCATTACATAATAAATATATAATATATACCTGTCCGGCTGCAGTACTAGTGATATTATATATACATATATATTGATTTCATCTCATTATCATCCAGTCTATATTAGCAGCAGACACAGTACGGTAGTCCACGGCTGTAGCTACCTCTGTGTCGGCACTCGGCAGTCCATCCATAATTGTATACCACCTACCCATGGTTGTTTTTTTTTTCTTTCTTCTTTATACATACTACTATAGTAGCTTACTGTAGCAGTCTGCGGTGCTGCTGAGCTGACAGTGTCCAGCAGGTCCGTCATCAGTCATTACATAATAAATATATAATATATACCTGTCCGGCTGCAGTACTAGTGATATTATATATACATATATATTGATTTCATCTCATTATCATCCAGTCTATATTATCAGCAGACACAGTACGGTAGTCCACGGCTGTAGCTACCTCTGTGTCGGCACTCGGCAGTCCATCCATAATTGTATACCACCTACCCATGGTTGTTTTTTTTTTCTTTCTTCTTTATACATACTACTATAGTAGCTTACTGTAGCAGTCTGCGGTGCTGCTGAGCTGACAGTGTCCAGCAGGTCCGTCATCAGTCATTACATAATAAATATATAATATATACCTGTCCGGCTGCAGTACTAGTGATATTATATATACATATATATTGATTTCATCTCATTATCATCCAGTCTATATTAGCAGCAGACACAGTACGGTAGTCCACGGCTGTAGCTACCTCTGTGTCGGCACTCGGCAGTCCATCCATAAGTATACTAGTATCCATCCATCTCCATTGTTTACCTGAGGTGCCTTTTAGTGGTGCCTATTAAAATATGGAGAACAAAAATGTTGAGGTTCCAAAATTAGGGAAAGATCAAGATCCACTTCCACCTCGTGCTGAAGCTGCTGCCACTAGTCATGGCCGAGACGATGAAATGCCAGCAACGTCGTCTGCCAAGGCCGATGCCCAATGTCATAGTACAGAGCATGTAAAATCCAAAACACCAAATATCAGTAAAAAAAGGACTCCAAAACCTAAAATAAAATTGTCGGAGGAGAAGCGTAAACTTGCCAATATGCCATTTACCACACGGAGTGGCAAGGAATGGCTGAGGCCCTGGCCTATGTTCATGGCTAGTGGTTCAGCTTCACATGAGGATGGAAGCACTCAGCCTCTCGCTAGAAAAATGAAAAGACTCAAGCTGGCAAAAGCACCGCAAAGAACTGTGCGTTCTTCGAAATCCCAAATCCACAAGGAGAGTCCAATTGTGTCGGTTGCGATGCCTGACCTTCCCAACACTGGACGTGAAGAGCATGCGCCTTCCACCATTTGCACGCCCCCTGCAAGTGCTGGAAGGAGCACCCGCAGTCCAGTTCCTGATAGTCAGATTGAAGATGTCAGTGTTGAAGTACACCAGGATGAGGAGGATATGGGTGTTGCTGGCGCTGGGGAGGAAATTGACCAGGAGGATTCTGATGGTGAGGTGGTTTGTTTAAGTCAGGCACCCGGGGAGACACCTGTTGTCCGTGGGAGGAATATGGCCATTGACATGCCTGGTGAAAATACCAAAAAAATCAGCTCTTCAGTGTGGAAGTATTTCAACAGAAATGCGGACAACAGGTGTCAAGCCGTGTGTTGCCTTTGTCAAGCTGTAATAAGTAGGGGTAAGGACGTTAACCACCTCGGAACATCCTCCCTTATACGTCACCTGCAGCGCATTCATAATAAGTCAGTGACAAGTTCAAAAACTTTGGGTGACAGCGGAAGCAGTCCACTGACCAGTAAATCCCTTCCTCTTGTAACCAAGCTCACGCAAACCACCCCACCAACTCCCTCAGTGTCAATTTCCTCCTTACCCAGGAATGCCAATAGTCCTGCAGGCCATGTCACTGGCAATTCTGACGAGTCCTCTCCTGCCTGGGATTCCTCCGATGCATCCTTGAGTGTAATGCCTACTGCTGCTGGCGCTGCTGTTGTTGCTGCTGGGAGTCGATCGTCATCCCAGAGGGGAAGTCGTAAGCCCACTTGTACTACTTCCAGTAAGCAATTGACTGTCCAACAGTCCTTTGCGAGGAAGATGAAATATCACAGCAGTCATCCTGCTGCAAAGCGGATAACTGAGGCCTTGACAACTATGTTGGTGTTAGACGTGCGTCCGGTATCCGCCGTTAGTTCACAGGGAACTAGACAATTTCTTGAGGTAGTGTGCCCCCGTTACCAAATACCATCTAGGTTCCACTTCTCTAGGCAGGCGATACCGAGAATGTACACGGACGTCAGAAAAAGACTCACCAGTGTCCTAAAAAATGCAGTTGTACCCAATGTCCACTTAACCACGGACATGTGGACCAGTGGAGCAGGGCAGGGTCAGGACTATATGACTGTGACAGCCCACTGGGTAGAAGTATGGACTCCCGCAGCAAGAACAGCAGCGGCGGCACCAGTAGCAGCATCTCGCAAACGCCAACTCTTTCCTAGGCAGGCTACGCTTTGTATCACCGCTTTCCAGAATACGCACACAGCTGAAAACCTCTTACGGCAACTGAGGAAGATCATCGCGGAATGGCTTACCCCAATTGGACTCTCCTGTGGATTTGTGGCATCGGACAACGCCAGCAATATTGTGTGTGCATTAAATATGGGCAAATTCCAGCACGTCCCATGTTTTGCACATACCTTGAATTTGGTGGTGCAGAATTTTTTAAAAAACGACAGGGGTGTGCAAGAGATGCTGTCGGTGGCCAGAAGAATTGCGGGACACTTTCGGCGTACAGGCACCACGTACAGAAGACTGGAGCACCACCAAAAACGCCTGAACCTGCCCTGCCATCATCTGAAGCAAGAAGTGGTAACGAGGTGGAATTCAACCCTCTATAGGCTTCAGAGGTTGGAGGAGCAGCAAAAGGCCATTCAAGCCTATACAATTCAGCACGATATAGGAGGTGGAATGCACCTGTCTCAAGCGCAGTGGAGAATGATTTCAACATTGTGCAAGGTTCTGATGCCCTTTGAACTTACCACACGTGAAGTCAGTTCAGACACTGCCAGCCTGAGTCAGGTCATTCCCCTCATCAGGCTTTTGCAGAAGAAGCTGGAGACATTGAAGGAGGAGCTAACACAGAGCGATTCCGCTAGGCATGTGGGACTTGTGGATGGAGCCCTTAATTCGCTTAACAAGGATTCACGGGTGGTCAATCTGTTGAAATCAGAGCACTACATTTTGGCCACCATGCTCGATCCTAGATTTAAAGCCTACCTTGGATCTCTCTTTCCGGCAGACACAAGTCTGCTGGGGTTCAAAGACCTGCTGGTGAGAAAATTGTCAAGTCAAGCGGAACGCGACCTGTCAACATCTCCTCCTTCACATTCTCCCGCAACTGGGGGTGCGAGGAAAAGGCTCAGAATTCCGAGCCCACCCGCTGGCGGTGATGCAGGGCAGTCTGGAGCGACTGCTGATGCTGACATCTGGTCCGGACTGAAGGACCTGACAACGATTACGGACATGTCGTCTACTGTCACTGCATATGATTCTCTCACCATTGAAAGAACGGTGGAGGATTATATGAGTGACCGCATCCAAGTAGGCACGTCACACAGTCCGTACTTATACTGGCAGGAAAAAGAGGCAATTTGGAGGCCCTTGCACAAACTGGCTTTATTCTACCTAAGTTGCCCTCCCACAAGTGTGTACTCCGAAAGAGTGTTTAGTGCCGCCGCTCACCTTGTCAGCAATCGGCGTACGAGGTTACATCCAGAAAATGTGGAGAAGATGATGTTCATTAAAATGAATTATAATCAATTCCTCCGTGGAGACATTCACCAGCAGCAATTGCCTCCACAAAGTACACAGGGAGCTGAGATGGTGGATTCCAGTGGGGACGAATTGATAATCTGTGAGGAGGGGGATGTACACGGTGATATATCGGAGGATGATGATGAGGTGGACATCTTGCCTCTGTAGAGCCAGTTTGTGCAAGGAGAGATTAATTGCTTCTTTTTTGGTGGGGGTCCAAACCAACCCGTCATTTCAGTCACAGTCGTGTGGCAGACCCTGTCACTGAAATGATGGGTTGGTTAAAGTGTGCATGTCCTGTTTATACAACATAAGGGTGGGTGGGAGGGCCCAAGGACAATTCCATCTTGCACCTCTTTTTTCTTTAATTTTTCTTTGCGTCATGTGCTGTTTGGGGAGTATTTTTTGGAAGGGCCATCCTGCGTGACACTGCAGTGCCACTCCTAGATGGGCCCGGTGTTTGTGTCGGCCACTAGGGTCGCTTATCTTACTCACACAGCTACCTCATTGCGCCTCTTTTTTTCTTTGCGTCATGTGCTGTTTGGGGAGGGTTTTTTGGAAGGGACATCCTGCGTGACACTGCAGTGCCACTCCTAGATGGGCCCGGTGTTTGTGTCGGCCACTAGGGTCGCTTATCTTACTCACACAGCTACCTCATTGCGCCTCTTTTTTTCTTTGCGTCATGTGCTGTTTGGGGAGGGTTTTTTGGACGGGACATCCTGCGTGACACTGCAGTGCCACTCCTAGATGGGCCCGGTGTTTGTGTCGGCCACTAGGGTCGCTTATCTTACTCACACAGCTACCTCATTGCTCCTCTTTTTTTCTTTGCGTCATGTGCTGTTTGGGGAGGGTTTTTTGGAAGGGACATCCTGCGTGACACTGCAGTGCCACTCCTAGATGGGCCCGGTGTTTGTGTCGGCCACTAGGGTCGCTTATCTTACTCACACAGCTACCTCATTGCGCCTCTTTTTTTCTTTGCGTCATGTGCTGTTTGGGGAAGGTTTTTTGGAAGGGACATCCTGCGTGACACTGCAGTGCCACTCCTAGATGGGCCCGGTGTTTGTGTCGGCCACTAGGGTCGCTTATCTTACTCACACAGCTACCTCATTGCGCCTCTTTTTTTCTTTGCGTCATGTGCTGTTTGGGGAGGGTTTTTTGGAAGGGACATCCTGCGTGACACTGCAGTGCCACTCCTAGATGGGCCCGGTGTTTGTGTCGGCCACTAGGGTCGCTTATCTTACTCACACAGCTACCTCATTGCGCCTCTTTTTTTCTTTGCGTCATGTGCTGTTTGGGGAGGGTTTTTTGGAAGGGACATCCTGCGTGACACTGCAGTGCCACTCCTAGATGGGCCCGGTGTTTGTGTCGGCCACTAGGGTCGCTTATCTTACTCACACAGCTACCTCATTGCGCCTCTTTTTTTCTTTGCGTCATGTGCTGTTTGGGGAGGGTTTTTTGGAAGGGACATCCTGCGTGACACTGCAGTGCCACTCCTAGATGGGCCCGGTGTTTGTGTCGGCCACTAGGGTCGCTTATCTTACTCACACAGCTACCTCATTGCGCCTCTTTTTTTCTTTGCGTCATGTGCTGTTTGGGGAGGGTTTTTTGGAAGGGACATCCTGCGTGACACTGCAGTGCCACTCCTAGATGGGCCCGGTGTTTGTGTCGGCCACTAGGGTCGCTTATCTTACTCACACAGCTACCTCATTGCTCCTCTTTTTTTCTTTGCGTCATGTGCTGTTTGGGGAGGGTTTTTTGGAAGGGCCATCCTGCGTGACACTGCAGTGCCACTCCTAGATGGGCCAGGTGTTTGTGTCGGCCACTAGGGTCGCTTATCTTACTCACACAGCTACCTCATTGCGCCTCTTTTTTTCTTTGCGTCATGTGCTGTTTGGGGAGGGTTTTTTGGAAGGGACATCCTGCGTGACACTGCAGTGCCACTCCTAGATGGGCCCGGTGTTTGTGTCGGCCACTAGGGTCGCTTATCTTACTCACACAGCTACCTCATTGCGCCTCTTTTTTTCTTTGCGTCATGTGCTGTTTGGGGAGGGTTTTTTGGAAGGGACATCCTGCGTGACACTGCAGTGCCACTCCTAGATGGGCCCGGTGTTTGTGTCGGCCACTAGGGTCGCTTATCTTACTCACACAGCTACCTCATTGCGCCTCTTTTTTTCTTTGCGTCATGTGCTGTTTGGGGGAGGGATTTTTGGAAGGGACATCCTGCGTGACACTGCAGTGCCACTCCTAGATGGGCCCGGTGTTTGTGTCGGCCACTAGGGTCGCTTATCTTACTCACACAGCTACCTCATTGCGCCTCTTTTTTTCTTTGCGTCATGTGCTGTTTGGGGAGGGTTTTTTGGAAGGGACATCCTGCGTGACACTGCAGTGCCACTCCTAGATGGGCCCGGTGTTTGTGTCGGCCACTAGGGTCGCTTATCTTACTCACACAGCTACCTCATTGCGCCTCTTTTTTTCTTTGCGTCATGTGCTGTTTGGGGAGGGTTTTTTGGAAGGGACATCCTGCGTGACACTGCAGTGCCACTCCTAGATGGGCCCGGTGTTTGTGTCGGCCACTAGGGTCGCTTATCTTACTCACACAGCTACCTCATTGCGCCTCTTTTTTTCTTTGCGTCATGTGCTGTTTGGGGAGGGTTTTTTGGAAGGGACATCCTGCGTGACACTGCAGTGCCACTCCTAGATGGGCCCGGTGTTTGTGTCGGCCACTAGGGTCGCTTATCTTACTCACACAGCTACCTCATTGCGCCTCTTTTTTTCTTTGCGTCATGTGCTGTTTGGGGAGGGATTTTTGGAAGGGACATCCTGCGTGACACTGCAGTGCCACTCCTAGATGGGCCCGGTGTTTGTGTCGGCCACTAGGGTCGCTTATCTTACTCACACAGCTACCTCATTGCGCCTCTTTTTTTCTTTGCGTCATGTGCTGTTTGGGGAGGGTTTTTTGGAAGGGACATCCTGCGTGACACTGCAGTGCCACTCCTAGATGGGCCCGGTGTTTGTGTCGGCCACTAGGGTCGCTTATCTTACTCACACAGCTACCTCATTGCGCCTCTTTTTTTCTTTGCGTCATGTGCTGTTTGGGGAGGGTTTTTTGGAAGGGCCATCCTGCGTGACACTGCAGTGCCACTCCTAGATGGGCCAGGTGTTTGTGTCGGCCACTAGGGTCGCTTATCTTACTCACACAGCTACCTCATTGCGCCTCTTTTTTTCTTTGCGTCATGTGCTGTTTGGGGAGGGTTTTTTGGAAGGGACATCCTGCGTGACACTGCAGTGCCACTCCTAGATGGGCCAGGTGTTTGTGTCGGCCACTAGGGTCGCTTAGCTTAGTCATCCAGCGACCTCGGTGCAAATTTTAGGACTAAAAATAATATTGTGAGGTGTGAGGTATTCAGAATAGACTGAAAATGAGTGGAAATTATGGTTTTTGAGGTTAATAATACTTTGGGATCAAAATGACCCCCAAATTCTATGATTTAAGCTGTTTTTTTAGTGTTTTTTGAAAAAAACACCTGAATCCAAAACACACCCGAATCCAACAAAAAAATGTCGGTGAGGTTTTGCCAAAACGCGGTCGAACCCAAAACACGGCCGCGGAACCGAACCCAAAACCAAAACACAAAACCCGAAAAATTTCAAGTGCACATCTCTATATCTCACCCGTATCTCACCCGGCAAATTGCCTCCATTATATTTCGGCAGTTATTGCTGCAAAGCATAAGGATAAGAAATCACTTTTTGTGATCTATGTATCAAAGAAGTTCAGCTGAGAACAAAGAACAGTATAGCCTTCACTATTTCTATACTATAAGGCTTGGATTCAGTATATTTTATTATATTATGTGCCATTCATCATGTTGACATGAGAATGCGGACATGGGGGGTAATTCAGAGTTGATCGCAGCAGAAAATTTGTTAGCAGTTGGGCAAAACCATGGTGGTCATTCCGAGTTGTTCGCTCGCTAGCTGCTTTTAGCATCATTGCAAACGCTAGGCCGCCGCCCTCTGGGAGTGTATCTTAGCTTAGCAGAATAGCGAACGAAAGATTAGCAGAACTGCCACTAAATATTTCCCTGCAGTTTCTGAGTAGCTCCAGACCTACTCCTAGACTGCGATCACCTCAGTCCGTTTAGTTTCTGGTTTGACGTCACAAACACGCCCTGCGTTCGGCCAGCCACTCCCCCGTTTCTCCAGCCACTCCTGCGTTTTTACCTGGCACGCCTGCGTTTTTTAGCACACTCCCTGAAAACGTCCAGTTTCCGCCCAGAAACACCCACTTCCTCTCAATCACACTACGATCACTCGTGTAAATCTACAAAGTTTTGTGTGAAAGTACTTAGCGCATGCGCATTTTTGCCATTTTTTTCACTTGATCGCTGCACTGCGAAAATCGGCAGCGAGCGAACAACTCGGAATGACCACCCATGTGCACTGTAGGTGTGGCAGATATAACATGTGCAGAGAGAGTTAGATTTGGGTGGGTTATTTTGTTTCTGTGCAGGGTAAATACTGGCTGCTTTATTCTTACACTGCAATTTAGATTTCACACACCCCACCCAAATCTCTCTCTGCACATGTTATATCTGCCCCCCCCCTTCCCCCACCCTGCAGTGCACATGGTTTTGCACAACTGCTAACAAATTTGCTGCTGCGATCAACTCTGAATCACCCCATGGTCGTTATATTAACACTGATCAAGTTGATGTGTACATTGTGCCGGCATTTACCTATACTTACCTACTGTCTTGGAAGGTGCTGGAGACTGACAATTTTTGGGGAGGTCAGTGGCGGAACTTGTGAGCGGTGGGCCCAAATGACAGAATATACTTCTTCCACCCCCTCCTCAACCGTACACCAAGTTCACAATATGACAATATGACACATGGCATTGGGTGACAGGGAGAGGTAGAGGGTAACAGGCAGGATGGTGCAGCGTTGGTTGCGACATATAATGAGTCAGTGTTAGACTCACTGTAATGCCCTGGATGTCAGTAGTCCGTGACATTTTTGTAGACACTGGAGACATCAGTGACATCTCTGGCGTTATAGCTTCAATGTAGCAATGTGTGCCATAGACTGCTGATTTCCGCAGGATTTATAGCTTCAGAGACTTTCATTTAATAGACCCTATAGACTGGCGAGATGGGTATTTTGAGAACCAGAAGGATTCTACTCTCATTTCATTCATAATAGGAAAAACCTGACCTGTATTGCTAACGGATGAAGTCAACATACTGACTGTCGTGATGCCAGCGTTCAGGAGACCGACGCCAGAATTTTAACAGCTGGTGAAAACTCGACAAAAGGTTGGTATTCCCACTCGGTTGGTGCGCGGTGAGTGCAGCGATCTACAAGTATCAGATATAGGATTAACAGTATTCAAAAGCAACAAAAGTTCTTGGTAAATGGCAGTTTAACCCCTTCATATTCACAGGTGAGAACACTGTTACGCGATGTGTTGATTTCCTGTTGGATTGTTTATAGGTTTTTCTTTTGCTAGCCTGTTGGAGTCAATATTTTTGTATTTTGTATTAGTACATTGGGAAAACATAAGAGAATTAGGAAAAAAATGCACCTAAACGTGCGTCTGCCCTTTATTATTTTCAAATATCTTTGCGAGAGATACGTACTGTACCAAATTAATATACCCCTAGATTTACTCTTAAACTGGTATAACTGGTATACTATAATGTCAACAAGGTTTGCTACAGTGTGTAACCAATAACCATTACCATAATCAGCTGTGTAACGGTTTGTGTTGTTTTTATTCCCTCAAACTTCTTTTTCTCATTTTATTTATTTTTATTTTGGTTTTCCCCTCTTTCTTTACAGGAGCATATGTTAACATTTACCAACAGAAAGTGTCAGAGACATCTAAACTAATTTATTTACAGTTACAGTTACTCTAAAGTGTCTACATACAGTATAAATGAACAAAGACACAGTCACTTGGTGAAGAGGTGCGCATGTAGGGTGGGTTTTCAGTTGCCCCTCTAACTGGGAATGGTTCGACTGACAGAATGGTCCCTCCCACTGGGACCTTCCTCCTTACTGAATGCAGGCATGGATCATACAGAGCCATCCCTCTCTCTGATGGGCAAGTTCAGTAACAAGTCGGGCCAAGTAATGACCTCTAGTGGTAAGACGTGAAATTGTCAAGTTATTCCTAATACCCCTTTTCCACTAGCTCAAAAAACACGGGTAAATGCACGGGGGCGCGCATTTACCCGTGTTTTTTGCAAGTGGAAAAGGGTAAACCCGGATCAAGTGATCCGGGAATCCTACCCTGGTAGCTAGCCGGGTTGAACACGTGTTCACACTAGCTGTCTAGTGTGAACGGGAGCCGTGTCGAGGTGACACGGTTCCCGTTCACAGTGCATAGGGAAGGCGGCGCTGGGAGATCATGTGATCTCCGTGCGCCGCCCCTGCCGTGTCACTAGAAGCGTCACCAACCCGGCATTTGCCGGGTTGTGACTGCTAATGGGAAAGGGACCGAGCACGGGTCGCAGCAGGGGGCAGCTCCCGTGTCAGGCTCCCGGCTGCGACCCGTGCTCGTTAGTGGAAAAGGGGTATAACTCACTAGCGTACACCAGAACTACAATCTATCTATCTATCTATCTATCTATCTATCTATCTATCTATCTATCTATCTATCTATCTATCTATCTATCTATCTATCTATCTATAATAATATATATACTATATACTATATATATATATATATATATATATATATCTTCAATAGTTTCTAATTTGCATGCTTTTTATAGACTTGTTTTTCTCATCCCACACGCACATAAACAAATATGTTTTTACCATTTTTATTTTATTCTTGTGCTTTTTCCCAGATGTGGTCCATAAAATTGAAGTCTCCTCAAAGATAACTTGAATAAAGTATAAATATTCCCTTGAGGTTCTACAGTACTTACAATCATCTCTCTTTCTCGCACTGAGCCACAGACTAACATATGCGTTTTCTTTATGGAAAACATATTTGAAATATACTGGTTGTTAAGCATTACTGAGATATTAATAAGCTGCACATCCATCCACCCTGATTCAGAGATGCAGTGTTTATGGGCCTAATTCAGACCTGATCGCAGCAGCAAAATTATTCTCTAATGGGCAAAACCATGGGGGTCATTCCGAGTTGTTCGCTCGATGCCGATTTTCGCTATGCTGCGATTTGTTGCAAACTGTGTATGCGCAAGGCACGCAGGGCGCATGCGCTTAGTTATTTACCTAAAAACTTAGCAGATTTGCTGTGGATCCTGCGGCGCTTTTCAGTCGCTCTGCTGATCGGTGAGTGATTGACAGGAAAGGGGCGTTTCTGGGTGGTAACTGAGCGTTTTCTGGGAGTGTGCTAAAAAACGCAGGAGTGTCAGGGAAAAACGCGGGAGTGTCTGGAGAAATGGGGGAGTGGCTGGCCGAATGCAGGGCGTGTTTGTGACGTCAAACCAGGAACTAAATGGACTGAGGTGATCGCAATCTGTGAGTAAGTCTGGAGCTACTCAGAAACTGCAAGAAAATATTTATTAGCAGTTCTGCTAATCTTTCGTTCGCTATTCTGCTAAGCTAAGATACACTCCCAGAGGGCGGCGGCCTAGCGTGTGCAATGCTGCTAAAAGCAGCTAGCGAGCGAACAACTCGGAATGAGGGCCTATGTGCACTGCAGGTAGGGCAGATGTAACATTTGCAGAGCGAGTTAGATTTGGGTGGGTTATTTTGTTTCTGTGCAGAGTAAATACTGGCTACTTTATTTTTTTACACTGCAATTTAGATTTCAGTTTTAACACCCCCCACCCAAAATCTAACTCTCTCTGCACATGCTATATCTGCCCCCCTGCAGTGCACATGGTTTGGCCCATTAATAGACTGACCATATTATCCCTTTAACCTGGGACACTCATGAATTACACAGGTTCTGTGGCTGGCTGACTACAAGCCTGTAGTTCACCTGGTTTTAAGCAGCCACAGAACCTGTGTAATTCATGAGTGTCCCAGGTTAAAGGGATAAAATGGTCAGCCTACATGTGGTGAAACACCTTACTTATCCATTAACCCAGAGGTTCCCAAACGCGGTCTTTAAGGCACCCCAACAGTCCAGGTTTTAGGTATATCCATGGCTCAGTACAGATGGTTAAATCAAATTGACTGAGGTGCTAATTGTCACCTGTGGCCAAGCATGGATACATTTAAAAGCTGGACCGTTGGCATACCTCCCAACATGACCCTCTCCAGGAGGGATACAATGCTCTGCTTCTGGACTTTTCTCTTAATTTATGATTGCCATCACCTGTTTTAAACAAGTTAATGGATAAGAAAGGTGTTCAGCACAGGTGATGGCAATCATAAATGAAGAGGGAAGTCCAGGAGCAGAGCATTCTGTCCCTCCTGGAGAGGGTCATGTTGGGAGGTATGCGTTGGGGTGCCTTGAGGACCGCATTTGGGAACCTCTGCATTGAGCTGTTCAAAACAGGTGCCGGCAATCTTAAATTAAGAGAAAAGACCAGAAGCAGAGAATGTTGTCCCTCCTGGAGAGGGTCATGTTGGGAGGTATGCTGCTGCGATCAGGTCTGAATCGGGCCCAATGTTCCTGCGGTTGAGCAATTGTTTGCTACTCCGCCTGCACAAAAAGTCCTGAAAAGTTCTGAAAATGCCTACTACGCACACACGAACCCAAGTCCCCACTAACACTTGAGAAGGGATTTGCCATCATTGAGCATGCGGCAATATCATATGTTCGTAAAGCAAACTGCGTCCATCTATAAATTAGGCCCTTAAGTCCTATATTTAAAATAAAGCCTTATAAATACATAAGAACATCTCGGGCCTGACTCAGAGACCACTTGCAATCCGTGTACAATGCCAATGTTGTGTGATTTTGTTTTGCATCTGTACATGTGCACATTTTTTTTTCAAAATCCCAAGGCACCGTACGCAGAAATGTGTTGTTGCGATCGAGACAGATGGTGTGAGAAATGTTGTGGGAAAGTGATGGGTGTTCCTGGGCAGTGACTGGGATGTGGCTAGAAATGCAATGCAGAAGTTGTGTGTTGTGGGCATGTCATTGCAATCAGCTGGTTCCTAGACACACAGGTATAGGAGGCCAGACTCCTATGGCGGTGCAGGTTTCCATGGTGTCGCCGATAGTGGCGTAGCAATTGATATTACACTGTGCATGGGTGTTAACAGCGGCCTCCTCAGTCTTTGCACATTTGGCCCAACGGTCATACACAAGGGAAGGAGTTTGTAGCAGGATGTGCATAAACTTGCAGATGGGCGACCTCCAATAGACGCTGCTGCGTGCACGTTTGCCCTTTACCCCACCTGAGAGGATTACTTATAAACATGTATGGGCATGTCAGACGCACTCCCAGGTGACAGACACACTAATGGGCAGCCGCCCATTTGTGTGTCTGTCAGCCGCCGGGGTACACCCGAGGACACACTTGGACCCCAATGACGGAGGAGCCTCCACAGGCAGACAGCAGAAAGGGAGGGGGGTGTCAGATGGGCCCGGTAGGCCACAGTGTCAACTAGGTGATGGTAGACGATGATCTGCGGCTTCGGGCTTATCCAGATGCTGGAGCTCGGACGACAGAGCTTGGTGTTCCCCATTCAACTTGTGGGCCCCTGGACATTTGCCAGTCTAGCCGCCCTGTAGTTATGCCAACTGGTTCAGGGAGAGTCTAGTGCATTATGTGGGAGATGAGAGCCATAGGGGGAAGCAAGCATGAGTAACTTAGAGGCGGAAGCAATGGTGCAAGTAGAAAAAATGTCTTATAGGTACTGTGTGTGCACGCGCCGAAAATGGGCATGGCCAAATGCCACAAGGGGCGTGGCCGATGAAAATGGTACACATATGGGGGAGCCAGATACACATATGACCCCAATAGTGCCAGATACACGTTGCCCCACAGTGCCAGATACACATTGCCCCCACAGTGCCAGATATACAATGCCCCACAGTGCCAGATATACAATGTCCCACTGTGTCAGATATACAATGCCCCAGCTGTGTCAGATATACATTGCCCCCACAGTGCCAGATATACATTGCCCCCGCTGTGTCAGATATACATTGCCCCCCTGTGCCAGATATACATTGCCCCACAGTGTCAGATATACATTGCCCCCACAGTGCCAGATATACATTGACCCCACAGTGCCAGATATACAATGCCCCCACAGTGCCAGATATAAATTGACCCCACAGTGCCAGATATACAATGCCCCCACAGTGCCAGATATCCAATGCCCCATAGTGCCAGATATACATTGCCCCCACAGTGCCAGATATACATTGCCCCCACAGTGCCAGATATACATTGACCCCACAGTGCCAGATATACAATGCCCCCACAGTGCCAGATATCCAATGCCCCATAGTGCCAGATATACATTGCCCCCACTGTGCCAGATATACAATGCCCCCGCTGTGTCAGATATACATTGCCCCCACAGTGCCAGATATACAATGCCCCCACAGTGCCAGATATGCATTGCCCCCGCTGTGTCAGATATACAATGCCCCCGCTGTGTCAGATATACATTGCCCCCACTGTGCCAGATATACAATGCCCCCACAGTGCCAGATATGCATTGACCCCACAGTGCCAGATATACAATGCCCCCACAGTGCCAGATATCCAATGCCCCATAGTGCCAGATATACATTGCCCCCACTGTGCCAGATATACAATGCCCCCGCTGTGTCAGATATACATTGCCCCCACAGTGCCAGATACACATTGCACCCCCGTGTCAGATATACATTGCCCCCCCGTGTCAGATATACATTGCTCCCACTGTGTCAGATATACATTACCCCCGCTGTGTCAGATATACATTGCCCCCCTGTGCCAGATATACATTGCCCCACTGTACCAGATATACATTGCCCCACAGTGCCAGATATACATTGCCCCCACAGTGCCAGATTTACAATGCCGCACTGTGCCAGATATACATTGCCCCCACAGTGCTAGATATACATTGCCCCCACAGTGCCAGATGTACATTGCCCCCACAGTGCCAGATATACATTGCCCCACAGTGCCAGATATACATTGCCCCCACAGTGCCAGATATACAATGCCCCACAGTGCCAGATATACAATGCCCCCACAGTGCTAGATATACATTGCCCCCACAGTGCCAGATATACAATGCCCCACTGTGCCAGATATACAATGCCCCCGCTGTGTCAGATATACATTGCCCCCACAGTGCCAGATATACATTGCCCCACAGTGCCAGATATACAATGCCCCCGCTGTGTCAGATATACATTGCCCCCACAGTGCCAGATATACATTGCCCCCGCTGTCAGATATACATTGCCCCCACAGTGCCAGATATACTTTGCCCCCACAGTGCTAGATATAAAATGCCCCCACAGTGCCAGATTTACAATGCCCCACTGTGCCAGATATACATTGCCCCCACAGTGCTAGATATACATTGCCCCCACAATGCTAGATATACAATGCCCCCACAGTGCCAGATTTACAATGCCCACTGTGCTAGATATACATTGCCCCCACAGTGCCAGATATACATTGCCCCCACAGTGCTCGATATACATTGCCTCACTCAGGCTGCTCCACGTCCCCTCCAACTGATGTGCTCCCTGCTCCGCCTCCTCCTAACGCGCGCGGCTCAAGCAGCCTCAGCAGCCAGCCCCCCTCTGCGCCCACTGCCACGGGAGTCACGATCACGCTCCCAGCACACTGGGAAGGGGAGGCACAGCAGCGGTAGTAGCGGTACCCGGCCGGCCACAGCAACTGGTGAGCGCTGCGCACATCAACGCTGTGAGCGGCGGCAGGGCGGGGTGGGTATGGCGTACCCGCAGCTAAACTCTTAAAGGTACGCCGTATCGGCCCGTACCCGCCCACTTGCAGCACTGGGCAGAAGTGGCTATAGGGTTGTCAATGTTGAAATCCTGTGGATGGAGGGTGGCTAGATCAGTGAGAGTTAGAAAAGCCAAGAGGCAAATTTGTTAAGAAATTTTGAGAGCAAGCACGGGGGAGTAATGTCAGTGATATGGACATGGGGCCTAATTCAGACCTGATCGTAGCCCTGCAAAATTTTGGAGGGCTACGATCAGGCACACTGACATGCGGGGGATGCCCAGCACAGGGCTAGTCCGCCCCACATGTCAGGCCCTCCCCCCCCCTTCCCCCTCAGAAGTACAAAAGCATCGCACAGCGGCGATGCTTTTGCACTTCAGGAGTAGCTCCCGCCCACGCCTGCGTTGGCCGGTCCGTGCCCACAAAACGGCGGCCAAGTGCCACCATGTTGCCCACTCCTGCCCAGCGACCGCCTCTGCCTGTCGATCAGGCAGAGGCGATCGCTAGGCAACGACAGCCGTCGGCTGCTAGCCATGTGCCAGTGCACTGCGGCGCTGGCGCATGCGTACTTCTGACATGACCGCTACGCTGCGATGAACGGCAGCGTACAATCAGGACAAAATGACCCCCATGGAGCAGAGAGAAGATATGTACTGATGGGTCCATGGTTATCTTGGCTAGTTTGCTGCGCCTAGGCACAACATGGTTCATTAACATAAACCCTTAATCTATTGTTCTCAGCTGCAATACAATACAGAGAACAATACAGCAGGGGATTAAGTCATTACAGCAGGGGATTAAGTCCGACTGCCCAGTTAATCCTATTAAAGGTCAGGATAAACATGGACCCATCTGTATGGTGTTGACTTCATATGAGAAGAAGGAGAGAAAGGATTGTGGGTAGAAGGTACAGACAACCTACTTAAGATACCCCCATAGGATAAAGCTGCAATGGAAGTAGTCACAGAGAGGGGGACTTAACTATGAGTAGGATGAATATCTGTGCATGGGCACAAACAGCAAGACCCTAGTCCCCAGTCTATTCACTGCTTGCACCCCCCATCGAAGGACACAGCCGTCTGCTGGTGGAACGGCGGCACAGTACCCAAAAAGTGGGACTGTCCTGCCAAAATAGGGATGGATGGGAAGTATGTATGTGGTATAGGAGTAGAGGAATTTAGTTGGGGGTTGTTGAATCAGCCTTATTTCCTACATCTAATATGACTTGATAAGTTCTACGACCTTACTAGACACTAGACCTTAAGTTGCTCTTGATGGCGTACGGCAGTTGGTCTATTCTTTTAAAAGGAAACATTACATAATACATGAAGACCCAGAGCCACGGCATACATCCTCTGCAGCATCAAGTGCACAACTCCTCTTCTCCATAATAAGAGAATTATTGATGCTGTACTAATCTCAGACCCTGAATACAGGAGATGCCACTTTTGTTATATAGCGTTGGGTGAGCTAGTATGAACCACCGTGCCATACTTGGCCACTTATACTAGCATGTTGTGCGGGCAATCTGTCCTGAAGTGCTCTCAGTCCAACACTCCACACAGCTGAATGAATTGGCTGCTGCTGTCTTAGCTCTATTTACAGACTATAAATTCTGCACGATGCAAATTTCCATATACGCTGGAGAACGCCGGTGTCAGAGAATGACAAAGAAGAAGTAGATCTCACATTGTATCGCTAGAACGTTGATCTTCTGCAAAAGATGATTAGTAGAAGATCTCTACCTTCTCTAGTTATTAACAATGTAAAGTGGTAATTAATCTTATGTAAGCCTATCAATTAATAAGCTAAATGCTTTGACGAGAACATTTTCCATAATGCCATATTATTTTTGTGTTTAGTGAACAATATTCCTACTTATCACGATTGATATGTTTTCATGTTAGAATACTAATACCGGTTATTTAGAAAAGTTGCAAAAAGCAGCACCAATGATGTAGTGTAGTTTGGCTCTATGCATTCCCCAGACTTTAGGGCCTATTTCATATTTATTTGCAAACCTGGTTTATGTACTAATACAGTAGCTGTGGATCTGTGCAGGGGCACACCCCGTTCTGTGTATGTGCTGAATAGGTCTTGCGATATCGCTTGCAGCCCATAGGCAAACGCGGGGGGGAAGTTCCGGTTGCCCGGAAACCCTCCTCCTCTTGGCAAGTGACTCAAATTATGACAACAATAGCAATGATATATAATAGGATTACTAGAGCTGCCACCACATCATGCAGTTTAAGGGACAGAGCATAGCTGCTGCACATGCCCAGTGGTAGCAGCTTCTACCAAGTTTGCTGTGTGTGTGTGGTTCTATGGGGCTAATTAAGAACTGATCGTTGCTGTGCATTTTCGCACAGCAGCAATCAGGTCTGAACTGCGCATGTGCCGCCGCCGCAGTGCGCTTGCGCATGCCAGACAGCCAACGGCTGTCTTAGCCCTGCGATCGCCTCTGCCTGATCGACATTTGGCCGCCGTTTAGGGGGCACGGTCTGGGCAACGCAGGCGTGCCTGGACTGTTGGGGGGGTCGGGCCGCGGCGGCTGCATGACATCACACGCAGCCGCTGTGACCCTCACAGCGATGGGTAGCTCCCTGCCAGGGCGCAGGAGCTGTGCTGGTGGGGAGCTACTATTCAAGTAAAAAAGCATCGCCACCGTGTGATGCTTTTGTACTTATGCGTTGGGCCAGGGCCTGACATGCGGGGCGGAATAGCCCTGTGCTGGGCATCCTCCCGTGTGTCAGGGAAGCTGATCGTAGATGTGCTAAATTTAGCACATCTACAATCAGGTCTGAATCACCCCCTGAGTCCTCAATCAGTGCACTGGGCTAGAGAGTAGCTACCAGGAAGAAGAGACAGGAGTCTTACCATGTGTTGGGAGAATGTGTGCTTAGAAAGTGCTGTACTGGTTCTATTATGTTATGCATTTATTTATTATAGTATGTTTAACCTTTTCCTGACCACTTAATTATTTTAATTAAATATGTTTAATACAGTCTATACTATAGACCATCTATGGTGTTAAATAGTAATACTGTATCCATGTCCGCAGAGTGGGAGATTGTGGATTTCAAAACCCCACTCTAGAAATCCTGCGTTTGCCACTGCAGCCCCGTCTTAGCTGCAGCGTGATTGACATGTTGTGGCATTGGCGGCAGAGCAGGGACATTGGCGGCAAAGCAGGGGCTGCACCCGGCACCGTTCTACAAACGTGACGCCCATGTTTTGTAGGCTTGACGGGTCCCAGGACTGCATTGTTGGACACAGGCTTACTGGACCTGGGTGTCCAGATCTGATGGCCAGCATGAATAAGCTGCCTAAAAACATTGTGAAATACGACCGATGATTGTGATGGTGATCCGAAGCTGTGTCCACAGACTCTGCACTCCAATCTCGCAGATACAAAGAGGAGGCGTCTATCTACTACAGGTGCATCCTGCTGCATTTCAATTTTAATGACACGGAACTGCACAGCCGCTTCCTTGCCACTGTGCAATTCCTTACAAACATGCATTAGGCCCATAGTCAACTGGAATAGAATTAGGAGGAGTTACGGTACTAGTAAATGCACCTGGCATACACCAGGTCACCTTATGCTGCCCTCAGTTTCTTTTTATCACATACTGTATTTGCTTTTCTGAATCGAAGATCTGCATCTCTTCATCATTCTGCATGTACATTGCAGCTCTGCATCTGATTATCAAAGATCTGCATCTCTTCATCATTCTGCATGTACATTGCAGCTCTGCATCTGATTATCAAAGATCTGCATCTCTTCATCATTCTGCATGTTCATTGCAGCTCTGCATCTGATTATCAAAGATCTGCATCTCTTCATCATTCTGCATGTACATTGCAGCTCTGCATCTGATTATCAAAGATCTGCATCTTCATCATTCTGCATGTACATTGCAGCTCTGCATCTGATTATCAAAGATCTGCATCTCTTCATCATTCTGCATGTTCATTGCAGCTCTGCATCTGATTATCAAAGATCTGCATCTCTTCATCATTCTGCATGTACATTGCAGCTCTGCATCTGATTATCAAAGATCTGCATCTCTTCATCATCATTCTTCATTTATATTGCAGCGTCGCATCTCTTTATCAGAGCTCTATATACAGTATCATTGGCAAATATCTGCATCCAGGCTTAGACTGGCCCACAGGGGTACAGGGGAAACCACAGGTGGGCCCCACTGCCCGGGGGCCCACCTCCTGCTCTAAGGATTAGGTTCCATACTGTGCACTTAAATTATACATTATACATATGTTACCTTATACTGGACTATGGTGTATTTTCTACAGTGCATTGCTGTTATTAATCTGGTATATTATCATTCATGCAGCAGATGAATTTACTGTATATATTTATGAAGGGACCCAGACGTTGCACTTTCTAATGGTTAGTCAAACCAATGAGGTGGCAGGCAACGCCCCCTCTACAGACTGGCCCCACCCCTAACATGGGCCCCTACCACTGCATCCCCCCTGTGGGCCCTACTTGCCCCAGTCCGACACTGTCTGTATCTCTTCATCATCACTCTTACTATAGCTCTGCATCTCTTATAACAGCTCTGTCTTTATCACGGATCTGGATCTCTTCATCATTGCTTTGCATCTGTTTATTACAGCTCTGCACTTGTCTATCACAACTCTACATCCCTTCATCACAGTTCTGCATCTCTGTATTGCTGCTCTCCCTCAGCCTCACACCTCTAAAGCACCTTCCTGTCAGGCTTTGATGCTCTTCTGGTATCTCAGCTCTTCCTCACTTAGGGGTTCATCACTCTATGATGGGGCCTCAAGATTTCTATTTAGTTTAGCCACACTGCCTCTGCATTAACCCCACATACCCCCCACTGGCTGCTGGGGCCTTTTCTGAGCGGTGACTCTCCATCTCTGTGGAACCCTTATTCTTTCTTCCGTAATTGGGCTCATGTCCCCTTTTTATGGATGACTCTTCCCTCCTCATATATGGTCTCTCTTTGCCCCGCTTTGTGCCATATTTCTCTTTCACAACATAATATGGGTGACACCCCCTTTCTTTAGTAATATAGGTTGTCGACTGTCAAGAGAGCCCAGGAAATTGTCCCTTCTTCCCTTGGGCCCTGGCTGAGATGTCCCCGCTGTTTTCACTGACAACCACAACTCAGCTCTTTCTCTAACTTATTTTCTGACAGGACAATTCACTAGAGCTGTATCACTCCACCCCCCTTCTCTGACAGGGCAAATCACACAGAACCGCATTACTCCACCAATTTTCCTCCTTCCCCCTATCCTCCAGCCCTACCCCTCTTACCAGCACCACCCACTGGCTGTACCCACTATGTTTCCCCTCCCCCTGAAACTCCATGAGGTAGCAGTAGCACAGATCTTATCTACAGCTGGGGCAGACTTCAGAGTCTCCTCTTGGGCAGTTCTACAGCAGTGACGCCCTTCTTCCTGTACCAGCTCCAGCTCTGCTGTACTGGGACCATATCTTCTCCTGTTCAGCCTTTGTTGTCAATGAGAGATGCTGCTTATGGGCTGGCAGCAGAGGCTGGAAAGAGAATAATCACCGGACCGTAGCGCAAGAGCTGGAGAGGAGCAGCTCTGGCTGAAGGTGGTGGCGATGAGAGTATCCAGCCTGCCTGCACTCATCGTCCGGCTGCCCAACTATGAGACTTCACACAGTGTAGAAGTGTGCTCTGAACAGGAAGCCCCTGAGAGAGGGGGGCCTAGGGGCATATGCCCCCTGCGCCCTACACTTAACTTAGCTCTACTTGGCTTCCCATTTCCATTCTGCCTACTTGCATAATTTACCACATATCACCTTAGTTTTTATTGCCTCCTTCTCTGGTCTACCTGGCTTCATGTCACCCCAAAGAATCCTAAGGGAACTGGTGGACCATTCAGTTTAGAGAATGCCCTAAGTAAATGTTCGCTAGAAGCTTATGTACTGCAATAGACAACTTCTCCACTACCAACTTTTAATTGTCCACCTCTGATGCCCAATTGGAAGCTGGTACGTCATCTGTGTCCATCTTCCATGCTCAGAAATAAAATGCAAATATTCGCCTGTATTCATAGTTGGGCTCATCTATGTAACTGCACCACCCCCATCCATTCACTTGTGAAAGTATATGACATCATTATCAATACTCAATTGCCCCAGTCCTTTCCTTGGTACAGAGATCCATCTGAAATGATACTGGTCACGGCAAGCACAGAGCTTTGAATAACACACAATTCCGTCTGTGCACCCACCTCAAGTCCATGGCACACAGCCTATGTGCCACATTGCTTCCCAGTTACACCCACTAAGCCGTAGGTGGAGATGCTTTTGTTTCCTCAAAGATATGTACGGAAAATGCAGTGCAGCCGAACATCAATATAGTATTTAGGTGTGCGATATCACATACATAATAATGGTGAAAACCTAGCAGTGCTGGGTTGCTGTCGTTAGCAAACAGTCGTGTGCATTTGTGTTGTGTACGAAAGATCCCCGTTGATATATGGGATTTAATCCTTCCAGATATGAGAGCGATGTTTGCCAATTGCTCTTCAGCATATGAACAGATTGAATTTAGATGCCGTAATGTTTGACTTGAATACATGGAATGAAAACAGTTTTTATACTGCAGAGATGCCCATCATCTTGAGATGTCAGTATAATTCTTTTGTAATGATAATCCTCTGCTCATCCTTGTTGTTTGTATAATGCCGGTGACACAAAAGGTCTATTTAATATTGTTTTGCAAAAGGCCCAGCTGACAGATTTAAACCCCTGTGGTACCCACTATGCAAACAGAACATATCTATTATGCATTCACACAGTGTGCGCCAACTGGTAAAACGGAGAGGACTAGTATAATATTGCAGAAATTAGATTTTTACAGAAGTACTTAGTGTTTCTTTTCTAAGACCCTAGAGTGGGTCAGCTCCAGTCACCAGGCAGCCAGGCCCAATAATAAGCACTGATCAACACACATTTTATTGCTGATCATATTGGGGTAACTTTGTGGTGCTGATTCCGAATATGACGTCGGTTTTGCCAGATTGGCTGTAATTTTTTAGATACATGGACGAGAAATAAGAAAAACACATCAGACAATGGCCCTCATTCCGAGTTGTTCGCTCGCTAGCTGCTTTTAGCAGCATTGCACACGCTAGGCCGCCGCCCTCTGGGAGTGTATCTTAGCTTAGCAGAATAGCGAACGAAAGATTAGCAGAATAGCTACTAAATAATTCTTTGCAGTTTCTGAGTAGCTCCAGACCTACTCACAGATTCCGATCAGCTCAGTCCGTTTAAATCCTGGTTTGACGTCACAAACATGCCCTGCGTTCGGCCAGCCACTCCCCCGTTTCTCCCGACACTCCCGCGTTTTTTCCTGACACGCCTGCGTTTTTTAGCACACTCCCGGAAAAAGCTCAGTTACCACCCAGAAATGCCAATCATTCACCGATCAGCAGTGCGACTGAAAAGCGCCGCAGGATCCACAGCAAAACTGCTAAGTTTTTAGTTAAATAACTAGGCGCATGCGCCCTACGTGCCTTGCGCATGTGCATTTTGCAACAAATCGCAGCATAGCAAAATTCGGCAACGAGCGAACAACTCGGAATGACCCCCAATGTGAACCGCCAAAATGCCAATTGTCACATAACAACGGCCGGTTACATACAATATAAACGGAGGGGGAATGTTCTAGTATTATCACGCAGTGAACACTTAGAATTTTTGGGTGTCTTACCTTTTAGAATGTTCCAGCACAATCCCATATGCTCCTGTTATGGCTAAGTTATTAATTGAGGGTATCCAAGAACAAGAGACAGTTCGAATACATTTTTGAATTCAGCAACCGCAAAATACCCTAAATCTATTGAAATATCCTTGGAAATGAAACCGGTTTATGTTGTTGTTGTTGTTGGGCTGTGTAGTTCTATTGGGGGTATTTCCAAGTTGATCGCAGCAGGAAATTTTTTAGCAGTTGGGCAAAACCATGTGCACTGCAGGGGGGGGGGGGGGGGGGGCAGATATAACATTTGCAGAGAGAGTTAGATTTGGGTGAGTTATTTTGTTTCTGTGCAGGGTAAATACTGGCTGTTTTAATTTTACACTGCAATTTAGATTGTAGATTGAACACACCACACCCAAATCTATCTCTCTCTGCAAATGTTATATCTGCCTCCCCTGCAGTGCACATGGTTTTGCCCAATTGCTAACAAACTTGAAGCTGCAATCAACTCAGAATTACCCCCATTGTGAACAAAACTCACTAAAGCATAGTGCAGCACACAGGAAGTTGTATATACAGGATCGTTATGCAATCCCGGTGGTCACAATACTGATGCTGGCATCCTGATGGTTACGAGCGCAACAGGTAAGTATTCTACCCCCCCAAGCCCCTAACCCTAACCCTCCTTTACCACAGTCTAACCTTAACCTCCCCCTTAGTGTCTAACCCTAACCCCACCTCCTTGCAGCCTAACCCTAAATTCTTATCCCCCTACAGCCTTACCCTAACCCCCCTGGGTGTTGCCTAAACCTAACCCACACCACCACCACTACAGCCAAATCCTAATGCTCACTGCATTACTTACCTTCGGGATCCCGGCTGTTGGTATTCCAGTATTGGGATGATGATCTGGTCAGGATTCCGGTATTGGTATTCTGACGGGTGTTAGGATTTCAGTGCCAGGTTCCAAAGAGCTGGGATCTTGAACGTATACAGTGTATACAAGTATATCACAAAATCTCCTGAAACATAAGTGCTAGGAACTTGACATGTGGACAGTAGCTTGCTTTTGTGACGTAGGCACCCGCTAAGAAGAGATTTTTCAAAATTCCACCCACAAAGGGGTTAAAAGGGGTGAGATGATTATTGGGAATTCCTCCTCACAGAGGAGAGTTAAGACAGTCTACCCAGCCGGGGCTATAAAGAATGCATGGTCCCGGCGATACCAAGTCGCGGAGGGGGGAGGACACAATGCTCTGTTCCTGGACTTCTTTGCAAGTGGCAGTTGCAGAGCAGTCTATTATTCAAATAGGGGAGCCACGTCAACTGCCACCCCTAGACACTGTCAAACTTCGCTGGGTGTGGTTCCCCTATTTGAATAATGAACTGCTCTGTAACTGCCACTGGCAAGGAAGTCCAGCCTTATGGTTCAGGAGATTTGGTGATCTGTCAGTGGTATTTGCCTTATATATATATATATACCAACAAATATAAAACCACAGCACTCACCACCCCAGAAGCGGGGTGCAGTGTCTGCATTCACCACTCATAGGGTGGGGTGCATGTAGCCCATGGCCACCTACTTATACATATACAAACAGAAAGTTCAGCACTCACCAAAGCAAGCTCACTTATTTTCACAACATGTTGTGAAAATAAGTGAGCTTGTTTTGGTGAGTGCTGAACTTTCTGTTTGTGTGTATGTATGTATGTATATATATATATATATATATGTATTTCAGATATAAGTACTTAACCTACCTATTTCCAGTCAGGAGAGGATAGTGTCTCAGTTATCAGAGGTTAACCTGTCACTTGAACTAAGCATTGACAAACCTCTCAGAGAGCAATAGGAGGAAAGGAGAGATAGATATTTTGACTCTTAAATGCATTAAAGGAAAGCTTGATAGTCAGCAACTGCTTATCTGCTGTGTAAAAGATACTGACAGTTCTCCCAGTGGCCTTAAGTGTTTTGCGAAAATCTTTACCTATTTACCTCAAAGGAGGAGCCCTATGGAGAGCGAGAAGCTAAGCAAGGAGACCTATGGTCCTTTGGAATAGAGTCAGCCTATCCCTGCAAACCTTACATATTTATCATACAGTGGGCGGAGCTTGGCCTGTTGTTCCAGCAGTTACAGCACTGAGCAGGGCAGCATCAGAGGCGGGACGAGGCAGAGAAGGAGGCGGATTATTCTCCTCAGTGCCAGCCTTTTCACCTCTTTGTGATTATACTTGAAATTCCGTAGCGAAGCATGGGTATTCAGCTAGTACAATTTAACAGGATACACCTGGCCTGACTCAAACGGGCACACAAATCGTGCACAACTGCAATATGTGAATGCCAGTCTAAGCATTCCTCACTTGTAACTTTCATAAGATATGGACGCAGTCAGTGTCGGACTGGAGCGTGAAGGGCCCACCGGGGGTATTCATTGGTATGGGCCCATGATTATAGGTGTGGCCAGCCTCCAAAGGGGGTGTGGCCAGCCACTGCAGAGGTTTGGATAACCATTATAGAGTACCTGGTCTGGACTCCTTGATTACTATATAAATTATTAATGCTAGTGCATGCATGATAATGTGCCAGATTAATGACAGCAATGTACTGCAGAGAATACATCATAATCCTGTGCAGTATAAGGTAACATATGTATAATATATAATTCACGTGCACAGTCTAGGACCTGATACCTAGAGGAGGAGGGCCCCCCAGGCACAGGGGCCTACCGGTGGTTTCCCCTGTACCCCTGTGGGCCAGTCTGAGCCTGGACGCAGTGACTAATCTAACTCTCTCTGCACATGTTACATCTACCCCACCTGCACTTCATATGGCTTTGCCCATTTGAGAACAATTTTGCTGCTGCAATCAGGTCTGAATTAGGCCCATATAGTGGTACTTGTGTACAGTCGCAGAAGCAATATCGGTAATAGACACAGACACAGTTGCACATCATACTCAGAATCAGGATCTTAGTGTTCAGAGCACTCTCAAATACTTGGTGCAAAATATTCACCTGGATAAATATTTTTTTAGTGCTGCAGGGAAATTATTTTAAAATGTACGACATGCAGAGGAGGCAGGTGCCTCAAATTAATGGCACTATAGGAGAAGAGGAGGGCAGTTAGGGGTGACCTAGCACTTCAACAGTGCTAACCACACCCACTGGGGTGAAGCCACACCTACTATCCCTTGGTTTTCTGCCACCCTGATACTTATTTCAGTGCTGTTTACTGATGCAGCTATGTTTATATACCCTGTACTTGTCCTATATTGTATTGAACTGTAAGTCATTGTCTACATGTTTTGCTTATTTGTTTACTCTGTAATTGGGCGCTACAGATCCCATGTGGCGCCATAAATAAATGATGATGATAATAATAATAATAATAATAATAAGAATTATGTACACATGCCCTAAGGTGCAGTGTCCATGTGCTGAATGCCGAGTTGGCATTGCAAATGTTGGCAGGTATGTACAAGCATTTACCCTGAATGACAGCTTTTTTTGCATTGGAATTTGCGGGGGTAATTCATAGTTGATTACAGCAGCAAATTTGTTAGCAGCTGAGCAAAACCTATGGGGTCATTCCGAGTTGATCGGTCGCTAGCTACTTTTTGGAGCCCTGCGATCAGATAGTCGCCGCCTATGGGGGAGTGTTTTTTTGCTTTGCAAGTGTGCGAACGACTGTGCAGCCGAGCTCTGCAAAAACAGTTTGTGCAGTTTCTGAGTAGGTCTGAACTTACTCAGCCGCTGCGATCACTTCAGCCTGTCCGGTCCCGGAATTGACGTCAGACACCCGCCCTGCAAACGCTTGGGCACGCCTTCGGTTTCCCAAACACTCCCAGAAAATCCATCGCTCAGCAACGATCCACTTTGTACCCAAACGATGCGCCTGCGCATTGCGGTGCATACGCATGCGCAGTAGTGACCTGATCGATGCGCTGCGAAAAACGGCAGCATGCGAACAGGTCGGAATGACCCCCCCCCCTGTGCACTGCAGTGGGGCAGATATAACATGTGCAGAGAGAGTAAGATTTGGGTGGGTTATTTTGTTTCTGTGCAGGGTAAATACTGGCTGCTTTATTTTTACACTGCAATTTAGATTTCAGTTTGAACACACCCCACCCAGATCTAACTCTCTCTGCACATGTTACATCTGCCCCACCTGCAGGCTAGTTATAAGTATTATTAGCAATGGCAGAATGCCCAAAGGCAACTGAAGCATTGGCCTATGGGTGCCGGCTGTCAGGTGGGCACAAGGGGTACAGACAAATCCATCTAAAATAGCTGCATGTGCCTTGCTAATCACTGCAGTGGCACAGACAGTATTTATAGATGGATGTTTCTGTGGGGTCCAGGCATAAAGAGGAGCCGCCCAGAAAGGACTGAAAAAGGAGGGTGTCCATGGGCTGGAAAGACAGAAGGAGGCTGAATGGAGCTGAAGAAACACTGAGGAGGTGGTACTAGCTGGAGAGGCATTTCAGGGCTGGTGAGACAAGGGGGCTGGCTATAGAGACAGTAGGGGTCTGACTGGAGGGACCCTGGGAGCTGGAGTGTCAGAAGAGGACTGGCTGGAGAGACGCTAGGGAGCTGACTAGAGACAATGGGGGTGATTCCGAGTTGTTCGCTCTCTAGCTGCTTTTAGCAGCATTGCATGCGCTAGGCCGCCGCCCTCTGGGTGTGTATCTTAGCTTAGCAGAATAGCGAACGAAAGATTAGCAGAATTGCGAATAGAAAATTCTTAGCAGTTTCTGAGTAGCTCGAGACTTACTCCTACACTGCGATCAGCTCAGCCCGTTTCGTTCCTAGTTTGACGTCACAAACATGCCCTGCGTGTTTGGAGAAACTCCCCCTTTTCTCCAGACACTACCTCGTTTTGCCCTGACACGCCTGCGTTTTTTAGCCAACGCCGGGAAACGCTGAGTTGGCGCCCAGAAACGCCCCTTTCCTGTCAATCATTTACTGAACACCAGTGCGACTGAAAACTGCCGCAGACGCTACAGCACAACAGCTAAGGTGATCATTCCGAGTTGTTCGCTCGCAAGCTGCTTTTAGCAGCTTTGCACACGCTAAGCCGCCGCCTACTGGGAGTGAATCTTAGCTTATCAAAATTGCGAACGAAAGATTAGCAAAATTGCGATTAGACACTTCTTAGCAGTTTCTGAGTAGCTTCAAACTTACTTGGCATCTGCGATCAGTTCAGTGCTTGTCGTTCCTGGTTTGACGTCACAAACACACCCAGCGTTCGCCCAGACACTCCTCCGTTTCTCCAGCCACTCCCGCGTTTTTCCCAAAAACGGTAGCGTTTTTACACACACTCCCATAAAACGGCCTGTTTCCGCCCAGAAACACCCACTTCCTGTCAATCACACTACGATCACCAGAACGAAGAAAAAACCTCGTAATGCCGTGAGTAAAATACCTAACTGCATAGCAAATTTACTTGGCGTAGTCGCAGTGCGAACATTGCGCATGCGCAGTTAGCGGAAAATCGCTGCGATGCGAAGAAAAATACCGAGCGAACAACTCGGAATGACCCCCTAAGTTTTTAGTAAAATAACTAAGCGCATGCGCTCTGTGTACCTTGCTCATGTGCAGTAAGCGACTAATCGCAGTATAGCGAAAATCGGCAACGAGCGAACAACTCGGAATGACCCCCATTGGGAGGCTGGAGAGACAAAAGGGTGGAGCTGAAGAGACACTGTTTTTTGACAAGGTAAATGCAAAAATATGTATTCTGGTTGAAACATATTTATGATAAAAAATTGTTTTATGTATGTTTACAAATCCATATACTGCCTTTTCCTTTTCCCCTCAAAGCTCCTTTTAGAGCAGAGAGAAGTCCTGTTTTGCGGTAAACAGGGATTTTCTCTTAGTGCTATTTACATATGGGTTTTTATAGAGAAGTTTCTGACTTCTCCTCCTGCATCAAACCAATTTGATATGTAGTGAAGAGTAACAATTCAGTTCTCATTTTCTTCATGAATAGATCCCTTTTTCTCTAGTAGACAGCTTGCGGCTCTTCACTGTGCAGTATCCAGCAGTAGTCCACAATCATGTTAACGTTCCCCATACCCTGGTATATGCGTTCCATCTCCTTCATATCCTGATGAATTCTTTCCCCCTGTTCTTCAGTTACAGCACCAAGATTTCTGAGGAAAGTCTCAATGAAAACTTAGGAAGTGCACCCTTAATCTCACCAAGCAGCCCAAGTCTTTGTATTTCATCAGGTTGTCTTCCACGATATACTTAAAGTTCTTAGAAAACTTGATCAAATGATAGTATACAAAATGTACTGAAAGTGCTATCATGATACAGGTTGAGTATCCCATATCCAAATATTCCGAAATACGGATTTTTTTGAGTGAGAGTGAGATAGTGAAACCTTTGTTTTTTGATGGCTCAATGTACACAAACTTTGTTTAATACACAAAGTTATTAAAAATATTGTATTAAATGACCTTCAGGCTGTGTGTATAAGGTGTATATGAAACATAAATGAATTGTGTGAATGTACACACACTTTGTATAATGCACAAAGTTATAAAAAATATTGGCTAAAATGACCTTCAGGCTGTGTGTATAAGGTGTATATGTAACATAAAGGCATTCTGTGCTTAGATTTAGGTCCCATCACCATGATATCTCATTTATGGTATGTAATTATTCCAAAATACGGAAAAATCCCATATCCAAAATACCTCTGGTCCCAAGCATTTTGGATAAGGGAGACTCAACCTGTATTTTTGTTTTAAAGCTTAATACAGTAATTCTGGAAATAATGAAAACATAAATTTGCTGTACACGCAACCTGTTACCATGACTGCCTGGTTTCAAAAATAAATGTTTATTTTATCTGGAAATAAACGGAATCATCACAGGACACGTAGACAAGTGATACCTACTAGAGATGTGTGCGGCCCCCATGTTTTGGTTTTGCAAAAATCACCCCTTAAGTTTTGTTTTTGTTTTCCGGTGTTTTTGTTTTCACGTGTTTTGGTTTTGGATTTTGATTTTTTTTTTCATTGCTATAAACAGCTAAAATTAATGTGGGCCTGATTTTATTCCTACCATGTTATTCACCTAAAAAAACATTAATTTCCAGTCATTTCCACACAGTTATGACCACCTCTCAGCTCGTAATATTTTTCACCAAAATTTGGAAAAGGCTGTTTGGCTAAACTGAGCAACAGAGCAGCGGCACAAACACACAACATTTATTTCTGTTTAAACATGTTTTGCAAATTAATAATGTATTGGAGCAATAACCAATCAAATTGGTTGTGTAAAAAACATGTAATTCACTTTTGCGCCACTGGGTTTCTCTCTTTTTGTACTCTATAAGCTGTACGTTTTTTTGGTGAGCCATTTGAGTCACTCGGGCTGCATTATAAGGGTATGTGCGCAATTGTTTTCTGGTGATTTTCTTTCTGTGTAAAAAACACCATCAACAATGAGCCCCAAAATACAGCCCATTATGAAAAGAAGAGTGGTACAAGATAGAGTTGTCCTTGGGCCCTTCCACCTACCTTTATGTTGTATATTAAAAAGGACATGCACAGTTTAACAAACCAAGCACTTCAGTGACAGGGACTGCCACTGCTTTGGTTGAAGTGTTTGGCTTGTTTGGGTCCCCACAAACCAATTTTTTGTAAGCACTTGCTCCAATCAATAATGAGGATGTTGATGATGAGGGTATTGGCAGTGGAGATTACATGTGGTGGTCCAAACTGCTGGTAGCTGATACTGCACTGCTTGTTATTAGTTTACAGGATTTTTTCAGATTTCAGATTTTAATTAATAAAATGCATGAACTAGCTGCAAATTATGTAACAGGGAGGAGGTTCCTAGATGGTTAATGTTCCTACCTCTACTTACTTTGGCTTCACAAATGTCAGGATTTGGGTAAAAACAATTCCACAAGAGGTGGAATTTATGGTCTTATACCAAGGCATGACAATGGCCTTCTTTTTATAATGGGGAAGAACTACTGCCACTAGTGGCAGACTTACTTTGACACAAACAACTGTCACGCCTGAGGTCTGACTCTGACCAGTGGAGGTCTCAGGCATAGGGGCTGACTGGAATGTAAACCTGAGAGCTTTAATAAAGTTCTTAGACATATACCAGCATGTGTTATTACTTGAGCATAGGCCCGAAGGCATGACCAAAATGGAGTAGAAGGTATAATAAAAAAAAGTATTTTATTCAGCACGCAGGTGATGGTACAAATAGCGGCAGTTGGTAATAGACTTAGTAATCGGTATTACAGAAAATGCAGTAAAATATGCATAGAGTCAGAGGCAATGCTGTAGCAGATGCAACATCGATGGCAAGATGTAATAACATGTGCAGTGTGAACCACTGATGAAGTCTCAATATAGGTGAGCACACAACAGCAGACTCAGATGGTAACTAGCACAAGGTTACTGACCGCTGAAGATA
The DNA here is from genome assembly GCF_028390025.1 of Pseudophryne corroboree. NCBI lineage: Eukaryota > Metazoa > Chordata > Amphibia > Anura > Myobatrachidae > Pseudophryne > Pseudophryne corroboree. Next base: position 743,813,052 of record NC_086446.1, read on the forward strand.
GGAGGGATACCGATTATGTGGAACATCGATGGTGGATCACTGATGAAACTGGGTATTGGTGGCGGAGCACCGTTGTAGCTAGAGATCGATGGCGGAACACCGATGGAGCAGGAGATCGATGACAGAACACCGACGGAGGTATCGATGGCAGAATACCGATGGAGATGAGTATCGATGGTGGAACACCGATCGAGCCAGGCAGAGCTGCAAGCTGCATGGAACTCAGGTCTCAGGGCTGAATGAAATCTCCTGGAGCAAGGTAACCTGGAAGCAGCTGAGAGCAAACAATCATACAGAGTATAAGAAACATATCACTGGCGATTAGGCAATTCTTACCCAGCATTCTTATAGCAGCCAGTGTGCGGGGATTGGCTGGGACAATCAGCTGGACAGCAGGATGCTCAGGATAGGCTCAGAAGGATCAGGTGACCGGACCAAACATGGCAGCACCCATGTTTGGTTTAAAAGGGAAACTGTGTTTGAATAACATGTGGCTGCGGCATAGCAGCAATGGCGGCGGCATGGAAGCCGTGGGTAGCTGAGACTGTGAGTCAGACATGTTGGGCTGATGATGCTGTGTAGCCACGGGGACAGCGGAACTGGGTGACCTCAGGAACGGATTCAGGACTGTTACACTGCGCAGTGGACGCAGACAGCGCTGATAGCAACCGGACCTGGAGCTCAGTGACAGCTTGGACAGGCACTTGAGATGTAAGAATATCTGTTTCGTTACCTGAACCGTGACAACAACATCCTCCTGGTGAGCACAGGTACCAGAACCCCTGCCAATATTAACAAACAACATCCTCATCATCAACATCTTTATCATCAACATCTTTATCATCAACATGCTCATTAGCATCAGATACATAAACTTTCCCCTCATCTTGTTGTACTTCCACAGTAACATCCTCAATTTTTATGTCGCCATCTTTACTTGTACATGTTCAGAGGGCACAGAAATGGTTCAAGGAGGCTTCTCTATGAGTACAGTGTAAGAAATGTCAGACTCACACATAACAAACATGGACACACCTATATTCTCCTAAGGGATTTGTGAACACACAGTTTGTTCATCAGTCTTAGTGTTCTTTTATGGGGGCGCTGATTTGTAAGTTTTAAAGATGACACCTCTATCCTCTATGAGACTCAGAGCAAGAAGGTTTTGCAGAATCATATGAGGTTATAGAAGAAGATTCCTGACTGTGTTTTGCCCCGGCTTCTGAAATAGGCATTCTATAGCATGAAACAACAGTAAAACTATTGGAACCAAAAAAGGTCATGGCCTGAGTCTTTCCTTGCCACTACATGTGGTATATGGCATGTTGCCAATTTTAAATTTTTTGGCAGTAAATTTTCCATTATTGAGGGTGATGTTTTCTTTAACAATGTGAAATATTGTTTAGCTTTCAGGTGCCCTTTCTTAAACTTTGAGTGCCCTGGCCAACCTCTAGTGGAAATTGAAGTACTATCATCATGAGTTGCTGCTTCTGCTCTTCTGTCGACTGATCCATAATGGTGGCACCTAATTTTATTTTAAACTCTGCAACTCACAACACTCCTTGTAATCAGGGCCGGTACTTGCTGTTGTTGCGCCCCGGGCAAAACTATAGGGGCGTGGCTTCACACGGGGCGTGGTCAGTTACGCCCCCATTTGTGCCCCCTGTAGCCGCTGGAAGAGAATAAAAAAAAAAAGTATACTTACTATCCCCATTCCTGATCCAGACCGCTGCAGACAGCCGCCGGCGCCGCTCCTCGGATCAGCATAGACACTAGAGGTCAATTATGACCCCTAGCGTCTGTGCCACAATGCTGTGTGGTGCGCGATGACATCATCGCGCACCGCACAGCAAAGGTCCCCTCCACGAAAGTAAACTAGACGCGTAGCGTCTGGTTCCCTTCAGAGCGGGGGACCAGCGGGGGGCACAGCGGCGGGGGTCACAGCGGGGGGCACAGTAGCGGATCTTGCCACGGTCCCTTGCCGGCACCCTCCGGAAGGCCGCGCCCCGGGCAAAAGTCCTGCTTGCCCGTGGCAAGATCCGCTACTGGTTGTAATGGTGTCACTTAATGAATGTTATTTTACAAGTTTTATTAAATTTTTTTTTAACACACTTCAACTTACAGCACTGATGAAAATGATTTTTAACATAGTTTTATTTTATTGTTTTTAAATCAGTGCATGCCCTAAACAAACAAAACAGTTCCATCAGTTCTGCAGCCCACAGTCCACAGTGTCTCTGTGGCTTTTTTTTTTTTTAATGACACAGTGCCCCTTTAAGTTATAATACAGAGCTCCTACTGGCATTTTGTTGTAATAATAAATGACACAGTGCCCATTTTTTTTAATTTTTATTACCAGTTATTTATATAGCGCACACACATTAACCTACCAGTATATTTTTGGATTGCGGGAAGAAACCGGAGTACCCGGAGCAAACCCACGCAAGTACGGGTAGAATATACAAACTTCACACAGTTAAGGCCATGTGGGAATCGAACCCATGACCTCAGTGCTGTGAGGCAGTATTGCTAACCATTTCCTACTGGCACTTTTTTTTATATACTAATGATTGACATTGAGGTGACACAGTGTACCTAGTTGCCTAAACACTTCTGCCCAGTTCGACTCCTAACCTAACTTAAGGCGTTTAGTTTATACTTTATATATTGCTATGCGTCTCCTCCTCTGTTGTGTGCTGCAATATAGTTTAATGATCACAGTCACAGACAGTGCTGCCCCTAGCCCCACACCCTAATCCTCAACGCTCAGATTCACCCAGAACCGGCAAGTTCGTGTGGGTTCGGTTTTCAGAAAACCGAACCCACACATCTCTAATACCTACCAATAACGGCACTGAATCAGATAGACTCAGAGTATATGTGACCGAGACAAAATACAGTATGTCATTATAACTATCCTGTGCCAGATAATTTATTTTTTTATATGACAAGCAGTTGTTTTAGTTCTTATACAGTCATTTTTTATTTAATTTTTAATTGCATTGTGTTTACAGTATTTATTCAATACATACAGCAATTTTTTAATGGGTTATTTATCACTTGTCTCAACATATTAAAGTAACTTAGTGTACTTTTTCTGATACCAACCATTTAATGTACGTTATGAAATAAGTATTCACAATAAACATTTTAAACATTTAAGCCTGCAGGAAATGCACTAACATAGAAAGTACACCCAAACATATAATTCTAATATACAGTTTATGACATATTGTTTGATTATGGCTATTAACGTTTGCACCCAATTTAGGCACTAACCCCTGTCTCTGAATATATTTTGTACTGCCTCTTTCCCTGATTGGCCGCTGCTTAGCTCTGCCCCTTCCTTGTCCCACAACAGGGATGCCCATGGATTGGTCAAAATATTGATGGTTTTACGTCAAAGGTTTCATGCCATTGATGGTGAACCCTTTGCTGACTATCCTTACTGTTGTGTGCACCAACACAGTATGGAACATGGTTTGAGGGGGAGGGAACTCTGACAAGCAGGAAGTACAGAGAGACTCGTAGCCAGGGATGCTGAGAACGGCCATAGGCCCTGGTCCTGAAGGGGGCGTGGTCAAAACCAGGGAGATGTGGCCTGGAATATCCCTCTGGGTGATTAGTTCCTGTTTCCCAGCAGGACGGTTTCCTTACTAAGTGGCATCAGAAATTGTGGGACCCAGGACTGACAAAAAAGGCAGGGCCCCCTCCCCCCCAAATAAAGATTCTGCCTCACTGCTCCACCCCTATGTGATGTCACACATTGTCACGTTACATATAGGTGGAGCATTGCGGACCTGCAGGAGACATTCACAGGGAGCAGATGTGCGGGGAAGGCTTGTTTTAAGAAGTCCTCCCTGTACATCAGCCCGATTTTGTTGCACAGCCTGGTGCGCCTCGACAATAGAAGCCAGGGGTGGGCCCCCTCTCTGTAAGGGCCCGGGACTCCAGTCCCCGCAGTTACCCCCCGATGGTGGCCCTGAGTGGCATAATTTACTGCTGGGTAGATATTGCAAGTGGGGTCACTATATGCCTTGGTGGATTTACTCATAGTTGGCACATGAGGGACTACACGTCTCGCTTTTTTTCATATTAGTATTTAAATATTTTTTTAATAAACTTATCTTTGAAACTTTCCCAATTGTTATTGTGGTGACGGTGCAATACACTAAAATTACAGCGTTACAATGTATTTCCTTCCTTTCCTTCCACTCCAAACTTTATGCACCGTGGAATCTTTAATTTCCTCAAAAATAAATATTGCTAATATAACCATAAAGTATCCCTTTGTTTTCCTATGAAAGAGATGCTTAAGGGTTGAATGCTAATTAATTGGATGCTACATGTTTGCAATGTATCCTGCTTGATATGTAATCCCGTAGTGTTCTCCCCTGACTTCAAATGTGAGTTTGCCTCAGTACCCAGCTGCTGCAGTGCAGCTTCCCGGCCCACACTGTAATGTGAACTCTGCCTGACCCGAGGATAGGAAACAAAATGGGCCTCCCATGATTTACTGTAAAGCGCAGTTTTTCTTTGTGCTGTAATTTCTCTTCTGGGAGTCTGTAACTAGCATTAGGCTATGCATTTATTTGTCTTTGAAGTTAATATTAATTAGGGCTCTCATTATCACTTATTAAAACATACACTGGTTCCGTAGAAGAACTGCTGGTATTCAAATAGTTACTGAATCTCATTTCTCCTTTGTACAGTAGCAATGAGCGATTTTGTAATTGTACAAGGTATTATGCCTGCTCGTTATTGGGTAGGAAAGCGTGATCTAGCAGGTCACTTACCCCATAGCTTCATGTTAGTAATAATTATGCCAAATCCAGTGCAGAACTGCGATATGTAAAGCATTGGTAAAGCATTTTAATATTATTATTATTATTGTTGTTGTTGTTATTATTATGATTGTTGTGGTTACATGTGTATTATTTATTAGTTTTCATTTATGTTCTATTTTGTTTAATTATTATTATTATTATTATTATTGTTGTTGTTATTATGATTGTTGTGGTTACATGTGTATTATTTATTAGTTTCCATTTATGTTCTATTTTTTATTATTATTATTGTTATTATTATGATTGTTGTGTTTACATGTGTATTATTTATTATTTTTCATTTATGTTCTATTTTTTTATTTATTTTATATTATTATTATTATTATTATTATTATTATTGCATCTACATGGGAATTATTTATTATTTTTCATTTATGTTCTATTTTTTATTTTATTGTTGTTGTTGTTGTTATTGTAATTACTATCGTTTGTTTATATACGTATCATTTATTACTTTTATTTATTTATTTATATATTTAAATTATGTATATATTTAATTTGCTGTCAGTTATTTTTTATTTTGTTTTGGGATTTAAGATTTTTTTTTCAAGATTCTGGTTCAATGGACTATTTTATTTCCTATAATTCTATCATTTGTCAGCTCCTACTGTAAGGAGTTGCTCTGTATTGCCATCACCCTGTTTTGCATGACTTGCACCTGTACACTTTCTCCCAAGTGAACCAGTTCTCTTCTCTCAAGTTCTTACTTTAACCAGCCTATAGCAATATGTCCAGCATTCAACTCAGATCCGTAACTAGATATTTTGTTGCCCTGGGCCAGAAAAAGCATTGGCGTCCCTCCCATATTTTTTAAACAGGGACATAAGGCGAGCCCTGGTGCCCAGTGAAAGCATTTGCTATGATGCCCCTTCCAACATGATATATACTGTATAGACAGAACACCTATATTTACAGAACACTCCCAAGAAAATGGATTTGGACACCAATCCTCATATACCATCATTTATGCACATAATTTGAGAGCACTTTGTCATTTAGTTACATTATCCTTTATTTTAAATTACACATTTCTTAGCAGTTATACCCAGGACCTTCAGTCACATTCTCCTTTATTTAAAAATATATATATATATTTTTAATGATGTAGAAGTATGAGTGTATATTGAAATGTGTGCCTAAAATAAAGGAGTGTGTGACTGAAGGTGCTTAGGGACATGAAGGGGAGGGGGTGAAGGAGGAGAAAGTTGCAAGCGAGCTTGATTAATACAGGAAAGTTTCAGGTGCTGCAGAACAGCGCAACACGGCCTTGTGGTGCTCTGTGCAGTGGCAATTGTCGCACCACCCTAGTTACAAACCTTGTCCAACTGCACCCCCCTTTGGATAAAGTATGCTGCTTCAGCAAATAGCATGCTAATCGGATGAGAGGCCCTGATGAACAGAGATGGACAAATCACTCATTAGCATTCTGTTAGCACAATGACTGAGCACACTTTCTGTCGCTGCTTTTTCTGGTAGAACCCCAAAGAGGGAAGTTCATTTGTTATTGTTATTGCTAGCTTTTAACAGTGGTTACATCTCTAATAAGCCGCCAATGAGCATTCAGTTCAGTATTTCACAGATTTGTTTGTAAATAATTCCGCACCCTACCAAATCCCGAATCTAGATTTGATGCACATGATAAAAACAAATAAATAAAACATGCTGGAAGTATTTGGGCCTGGAGACAAATACGTATCATGCTGTTTGCTTCATCTTTGTTGGTGCTGTCACTTTTTTTTTTTGCAATTCCATTCTACCGCAATATATAATTTACTTTTTGTTCTTTTATTCCTGCCTGGACATTTTTGAGCTTCAGTAATTAAATCCATATACTATATAGTATGTACAGGAAAATATAGATTTGTTTATAACGTGTACAGTAGTTGATTCCATCTGCAGCTGGCCTCAGTAAGGCTCTTGATTCTGTCTGACAGTGAAGCCTGTTAAATAAATTAGAACGCTTGATACTGGATATAAAGGTGGTTGGATGGATAAAGATATTGACAGAAGGATAGACAAATGGAGTAAATAGAGTGCATTTAGTGGGGAGGTAAAAGTTACCAGTGGAGTACCCCAGGGATCTGTACTTGGACCAGTGCTAGTTAATATTAATACCATTATTAATGGTAATGAAGGTAAAGATTGCCTTTGTGCATATTAAATATACATGCTGTACAGTATACAACAGGGTACACACAATCTAGGGTTAAACAAAAGGATTGGTACTCTAGATAGTCTATACCAGTGGTTCTCAAACTCGGTCCTCTGGACCCCACACGGTTCACGTTTTCCAGGTCACCCGGCAGCTGCACTGTGTATCACCAACTGTCACATTTTAAAAATCTACAGCTGACCTGCAAAACATGAACCGTGTGGGGTCCTGAGGACAGAGTTTGAGAACCTGTGGTCTAGGGGAATGGTCAAGGCAGGGTTTGGCAACTATTGTGTACTTGGCTTTCAAAACACTAAGGCTAAAAATTGTATTAATAGCCCTAAAATATTAACTACTTAGGAGGAAAGAGATCTAGGAATCACTATTTCAGTATACTCAAAGCTAGGCAAACAGGATGCGGTTCTGATGCCAGCTGACGGAATCCTGTCAGTCGGAATACCGACGACGGAATTCCAACACCCTTCAGAATGCTGACACTGGAATCCTGACAGGCTTAGGAGACTGATGCCGGAATCCCAACAGCTGGCATCTGGACTATAACTTTAGCGGGAGGGTTAGAGCCAGGGTGGGGGGTGGGACCATTAGGTTTAGGCTCCACCCAGGGAGTTAGGGTTAGGCCTGCATTAAGGCACCACCGGGGGGAGATTAGGCACTAATGGGGGAGGTTAGAGTTAGGCTGCAGGTAGGGAGGGTTAAGGGGTAGGGGACAGGTGGGAACATACTTCAAACATCGGGTTGCTGGTGTCGGTATTGTGACCGCCAGCACCTGCCATAAGTTTCAATGGTGCGACTGATGGTGCGTCTAAAGACCAGCAAAAGATGCAGACGCAGATCCAGCTGCGTCCGACTCGGAATGAGCCCCACAATGTTGATGCCATGCTAATTTGTCATATTGCCCATGCTATGGTATAATTGGGGTTGTGTGTGCCACCCTCTGATGTGAGGCCTGTAGTTTGTCATGTGTAATAGAGTAAATAAATAAATAAATAAGTAGTTGATACAAACCAGTTCTGCATACTGTAGCTTCGTCATAGATTTTCAACACCATGTCATTTTATTGCTATTTGATTTCTGAGCACACTTTCTGATGGCAGATTTACATTATGATTCACAGTCATATGGTGGAAAGTGACAGAGTAGCTAATTATGATGGAGTGAGTTGCGTTGAACGCTCTGTCTAGGATAACGTTACCCCCACTTTGCTTTTAAAGGAACATTAATTATTGGGAAGTTGCAATGATAATTCTAAAACGTGTCAACGTTCGGATTGCTTGCTTGCGTAGAGGAAAGCCAGATATTCTCCTAATGTCAGATAGATTTATCATTTAAGGAAAAATCATCTACTTCTCATGATTTAACCAAATTCTCCTAATGTGAAATGCGGAGCAACGGCATGTATAGGTAAAGTATATGCATGCAGCTTGCATGTGCATAAAGTATTTGTGTTTCCATTACATGAGCTAAGACGATATCTATGACCATGAGTGGTCCCAAATATACTTTGTTCTACTCAGGGGCGTTTTAAGAGAGGATGAGGCCCGTGTTCAGCCTCCTCCGTGCCGGCCCCCTCCTCTCTGCCCGGAGCGCTGTAGAGTCTGAGCTTTAGAGAGCTCAGACTCTATTGTGCATGCGCAGATCTCCGGGAAAATGGTGCAGCGGCCATTTTCCCTGAGATTTCTCTACTGCGCATGTGCAGAACTCTATGAAAATGGCAGCTGAGCGTAGCAGTACACGTGATCCTCCATTCCGTGTCAGTAGTGTTATATGGCTAAGTCAGTCACACAGCCCTTTCCTCCTTCCTTGCATCCCTACTTTCCATTAACAGCCATAAATCTCTATCTTCCTACAGTAAGCGACTCCACCAATACCACCCCAAACAAGAATTGCCTTTGGTTCCTATTTCTATTCTGCCTAATCCCCATAAATTGTACAACTAAAACATAAATATATGCTCTTATCATTTCCTGTCTTGATTATTGTACTCCTATGCTAATTGGCCTTCCATTATCCAAACGTCACTACTTTAATACCAATGGATTAAAACTGCCAATGTGGCATTCCTCAACCCTGCTACTATGGGGTCTATATACTAAGCCCTGGGGCCACATGTAACATGGTCCAAGTTTTTTGTCAAACTTGCACCTTTTCGCACATTAAAAGGTGCAAGTTTGTCCCAAAGTACTAGCCTGCGAGTTTTTAAGTTCGAGGCTATTACACTGTGTGAGTGTGTATGAGTTATCTCATGTGAGTTTCATAATTAGAGATGTGCACCGGAAATTTTTGGGGTTTTGTGTTTTGGTTTTGGATTCGGTTCCGCGGCCGTGTTTTGGATTCGGGTGCGTTTTGGCAAAACCTACCTGAAAGTTTTTTGTCGAATTCGGGTGTGTTTTGGATTCGGGTGTTTTTTTTTTTTTTAAAAACCCTCAAAAACAGCTTAAATCATAGAATTTGGGAGTCATTTTGATCCCATAGTATTATTAACCTCAATAACCATAATTTCCACTCATTTCCAGTCTATTCTGAACACCTCACACCTCACAATATTATTTTTAGTCCTAAAATTTGCACCGAGGTCGCTGGATGACTAAGCTAAGTGACCCAAGTGGGCGACACAAACACCTGGCCCATCTAGGAGTGGCACTGCAGTGTCAGACAGGATGGCACTTAAAAAAATTAGCCCCAAACATCACATGATGCAGAGATAAATAAAATAAAATAAAAAAGAGGTGCAAGATGGAATTGTCCTTGGGCCCTCCCACCCACCCCTATGTTGTATAAACACTAACAGGACATGCACACTTTAACAAACCCATCATTTCAGCGACAGGGTCTGCCACACGACTGTGGCTGAAATGACTGGTTGGTTTGGGCCCCCACCAAAAAAGAAGCAATCAGTCTCTCCTTGCACAAACTGGCTCTACAGAGGCAAGATGTCCACCTCCTCCTCATCATCCGATTCATCACCCCTTTCACTGTGTACATCCCCCTCCTCACAGAGTATTAATAATTCGTCGCCACTGGAATCCACCATCTCAGGTCCCTGTGTACTTTCTGGAGGCAATTGCTGGTGAATGTCTCCACGGAGGAATTGATTATAATTCATTTTGATGAACATCATCTTCTCCACATTTTCTGGAAGTAACCTCGTACGCCGATTGCTGACAAGGTGACCGGCTGCACTAAACACTCTTTTGGACTACACACTGGAGGGTGGGGGGCAAATTAGGTAAAATAAAGCAAGTTTGTGCAAGGGCCTCCAAATTGCCTCTTTTTCCTGCCAGTATACGTACGGACTGCCTGACGTGCCTACTTGGATGCGGTCACTCATATAATCCTCCACCATTCTTTCAATGGTGACAGAATCATATCCAGTGACAGTAGACAACATGTCAGTAATCGTTGGCAGGTCCTTCAGTCCGGACCAGATGTCAGCACTCGCTCCAGACTGCTCTGCATCACCGCCAGCGGGTGGGCTCGGAATTCTTAGCCTTTCCCTCGCAGCCCCAGTTGCGGGAGAATGTGGAGGAGCTGTTGAAGGGTCACGTTCCGCTTAACTTGACAAGTGTCTCACCAGCAGGTCTTTGTACATGTGCAGACTTGTGTCTGTCGGAAAGAAAGATACAACGTAGGCTTTAAACCTAGGATCGAGCACGGTGGCCAAAATGTAGTGCTCGGATTTTAACAGATTGACCACCCACATGCCTAGCGGAATCGCTCCGTTTTAGCTCCTCCTTCTATCTCTCCAGCTACTTCTGCAAAAGCCTGATGAGGGGAATGACCTGACTCAGGCTGGCAGTGTCTGAACTGACTTCACGTGTGGCAAGTTCAAAGGGTTGCAGAACCTTGCACAACGTTGAAATCATTCTCCACTGCGCTTGAGTCAGGTGCATACCCCCTCCTTTGCCTATATCGTAGGCAGATGTATAGGCTTGAATGGCTTTTTGCTGCTCCTCTATCCTCTGAAGCATATGGAGGGTTGAATTCCACCTCGTTACCACCTCTTGCTTCAGATGATGGCGGGACAGGTTCAGGAGTGTTTGCTGGTGCTCCAGTCTTTGGCACGCGGTGGCTGAAGGCCGAAAGTGGCCCGCAATTCTTCGGGCCACCGACAGCATCTCTTGCACGCCCCTGTCGTTTTTAAAAAAATTCTGCACCACCAAATTCAATGTATGTGCAAAACATGGGACATGCTGGAATTTGCCCACATGTAATGCACGCACAATATTGGTGGCGTTGTCCGATGTCACAAATCCCCAGGAGAGTCCAATTGGGGTAAGCCATTCTGCGATGATGTTCCTCAGTTTCCGTAAGAGGTTGTCAGCTGTGTGCCTCTTATGGATAGTGGTGATACAAAGCGTAGCCTGCCTAGGAACGAGTTGGGTTTGCGAGATGCTGCTACTGGTGCCGCCGCTGCTGTTCTTGCTGCGGGAGGCAATACATCTACCCAGTGGGCTGTCACAGTCATACAGTCCTGAGTCTGCCCTGCTCCACTTGTCCACGTCCGTGGTTAAGTGGACATTGGGTACAACTGCATTTTTTAGGACACTGGTGACTCTTTTTCTGACGTCTGTGTACATTCTCGGTATCGCCTGCATAGAGAAGTGGAACCTAGATGGTATTTGGTACCGGGGACACAGTACCTCAAGCAATTCTCTAATTCCCTGTGAATTAACGGTGGATACCGGACACACGTTTAACACCAACACAGCTGCCAAGACCTGAGTAATCCGCTTTGCAGCAGGATGACTGCTGTGATATTTCATCTTCCTCACAAAGGACTGTTGGACAGTCAATTGCTTACTGGAAGTAGTACAAGTGGTCTTCCGACTTCCCCTCTGGTATGACGATCGTCTCCCAGCAGCAACAACAGCAGCTCCAGTAGCAGTAGGCATTACACTCAAGGATCCATCGGAGGAATCCCAGTTAGGAGAGGACTCGTCAGACTTGCCAGTGACAAGGCCTGCAGGACTATTGGCGTTCCTGTCTAAGGAGGAAATTGACACTGAGGGAGTTGGTGGTGTGGTTTGCAGGAGCTTGGGTACAAGAGGATTGGATTTAGTTGTCAGTGGACTGCTTCTGCTGTCACCCAAAGTTTTTGAAATTGTCAATGACTTCTGATGAATGCGCTCCAGGTGACGTATAAGGGAGGATGTTCCTAGGTGGTTAACGTCCTTACCCCTACTTATTACAGCTTGACAAAGGCAACACACGGCTTGACACCTGTTGTCCGCATTTCTGTTAAAATAATTCCACACAGAAGAGGTGATTTTTTTTGTAATTTGACCAGGCATGTCAATGGCCATATTCATCCCATGGACAACAGGTGTCTCCCCGGGTGCCTGACTTAAACAAACCACCTCACCATCAGAATCCTCCTTGTTAATTTCCTCCCCAGTGCCAGCAACACCCATATCCTCATCCTGGTGTACTTCAACAGTGACATCTTCAATTTGACTATCATGAACTGGACTGTAGGTGCTCCTTTCAGCACTTGCAGGGGGCGTGCAAATGGTGGAAGGCGCCACCTCTTTCCGTCCAGTGTTGGGAAGGTCAGGCATCGCAACCGACACAATTGGACTCTCCTTGGGGATTTGTGATTTAGAAGAACGCACAGTTCTTTGCTGTGCTTTTGCCATCTTAACTCTTTTCAGTTTTCTAGCGGGAGGATGAGTGCTTCCATCCTCATGTGAAGCTGAACCACTAGCCATGAACATAGGCCAGGGCCTCAGCCGTTCCTTGCCACTCCGTGTCGTAAATGGCATATTGGCAAGTTTACGCTTCTCCTCAGACGCTTTTAATTTAGATTTTTGGGTCATTTTACTGAACTTTAGTTTCTTGGATTTTACATGCTCTCTACTATGACATTGGGCATCGGCCTTGGCAGACGACGTTGATGGGATTTCATCGTCTCGGCCATGACTAGTGGAAGCAGCTTCAGCACGAGGTGGAAGTGGATCTTGATCTTTCCCTATTTTACCCTCCACATTTTTGTTCTCCATTTTTTAATGTGTGGAATTATATGCCAGTAATATATCAATAGCAATGGCCTACTGTACTGTACTATATATGTATACTGTTGGTCATTAAAATGCTGCACTGTAATACTATATATACTGCTCACAAAAATGCAGCACAGATATGGAATGGATACTTGCAGTGACACAGAGCTGCAAGATACAGCAATGGCCTACTGTACACAACTATATACTGTTGGGTCACCAAAATGCTGCACTGTAATACTATATATACTGCTCACAAAAATGCAGCACAGATATGGAATGAATACTTGCAGTGACACAGAGCTGCAAGATACAGCAATGGTCTACTGTACTGTACTACTATAAGTATAATTATATACTGGTGGTCCCCAGTCCCCACAACAAAGCACACTGAGCACAGATATTTGCAGCACACTGAGCACAGATATGGAGCATTTTCAGGCAGAGAACGTAGATATTTTCAGCACACTGAGCACAGATATTTGCAGCACACTGAGCACAGATTACGGAGCTTTTCAGGGAGAGAACGCAGCCATGTCCTCTCCGTTCAATCTCCAATGCAATAGTGAAAATGGCGGCGACGCGCGGCTCTTTATATAGAATACGAATCTCGCGAGAATCCAACAGCAGGATGATGACGTTCGGGCGCGTTCGGGTTAACCGAGCAAGGCGGGAAGATCCAAGGCTGCCTCGATCCATGCAAGCTTCTGTGTGTGAAAATTAAGAAACAGTTAAAGAGTAAAAAATAATTGAAGTCCCTCCCCCCACACCTCCCCAAGCATAACCAGAACAGTGCTCTTTGAGTCAGTCCTGGTTGAAGAAATACAAAGGAACAAATGACCGACATCCTCCTGTATTTTAACAACCAGCAATGGGTTCTTGGACCAGTCCTGCTTCCAAAAAATATTGTGGGAGGGGGGGGGGGGGACGACGACGACATAGGGGTTCTGCATATTTCTGAAACCAGCACTGGGTTCAATTAGCCAGGGAGGGAATGCCACAGGCAGGACACGCACCGTAGTTAGTACAAGTTTATTAAACACTCTTGCACACATACACTCACATACATATACACACTCACACATACTTACCTACATCCCCTGTAGCCATTTGGTCCACTTGTCCAGTAAAATCCATGGTAACCTATAAAACAAAATATAATACTCACCTATTCCAGTGTGGATCGGTCCTCTTCTTTCTAAAGTAGGCATCCAAAGGGTTAAAAACAAAAAACAAAATCCTGAACCACCGGACTGAGAATGTGTATGTGTGTCCACATACCCATTCACAGTGTGACTGAGCAGAACCCGGGTGACTCCTGTCACTGTATGAGCTACCAGCCATCAGTAGCCACAGCCATAACAACAGCCTGCTGATTGGCTGTTTGTGGTCAGGCTCTCAATCACAGTTTGAGTTTAGTGTTTTCCAAAGGAAAACATCTGAATGCGTCATTGCTTTGTGCGAGTTGCAGGATTGCGTAAAACATGCGAGTTAGCATGTTCCCGCATCCTATAAGGTGTCTATTGATTTATTGTGATTAACGTTTGCATAACCAATAAGCTAGCTTATCTCTAAAGTAACGACACAGACAAAATAAGACACGGACAACTGCGTAAGTTTAAAAGGTCATTTGGTATTTATTAAGTGGAATGACCCTTCTGGTAAGGGATGGCAAGGAAAACGCTTGATGACCAGCTCTAACCAATTGATGTTATAATCATAATGGCGGCGACTTAAACGCCCCAACTAAAGCGCCTCATCTGGCCAAGGGCATAACCTGCATTGAGAAGGCAACACCACCCCTCAAATATGGCATAGCATGATCATTTCCTATAGAAAATGCCCACCGTTCCCCCGTCGGGGAGAACTCACTAGCCATCCTTGGAAAGGGTACGTGCCCCTCAAAGACCACTTATGTCCCATGTGGCCGCTGGTAAAAAGCGCCTCCCTGCCACTGCCACGTTCTAACCTATCAATAAAATGGCCCACAGAACCGCAGCCCGCCACCCAGCACCAAGAAAACTACGAACCAGAACTAGGCAAAACAGAAAAAATAGAAGAAAAACTTCCAAACCTGCCTCAGACAAATGGACCCCGTCCCGCCTAAAATACCAAGGATTCATAGACATCAGCAACGGGTGCCTTGCCGCAAAACCACCGCTAGCCTTTACAAATTTCGAAACTGCGAATTAACCTTTTTCCGTGCCTTGTCAACGGTCATCAGGCTGACGGAACCCCTCCACTGCATTCTAGGAACTATGTCAGACCACACGACACAAACGTCAGGCCACTGTGACCGTAAGCGACATAAATCCTCCTTGACCTAAAGTGTTAAATCTGTACCTTCCCGCTGGCCTATGTTGTTACCCCCTAGATAAAGTATAACAACGTCTGGACAAAAAAACGCTCTTTGTCAAAAAGCAGCGACAATAAACCAGCCCACCGTAAACCCATAACTCCCAGCCACCGAACACTCTGAACGCCTAGCAACTCAGCGGCCAGTGCAGCCAAGGGTTGACGCTCCACCAAAAAAATATAGGAATGGCCCACCACCCAAACCTGGGAAGATGAAAAATTAGGGGCTGCAAAAGAAATAACCTAACGGTTAGCATGCATGGCCAGACAAGTAAAACACAATGAAATAGTAACTGCAGAAAACGGACCCAAGTGAAGACGAAAACTTTAAAAAAACCTCCGGTGGACTTGTAGGACAGCCAATTTTAATTAGCCCACTAACGGAGGAAATTCTTTTTTAAAAGATTCCTTCACGCCCCCAGATCCGGAACGCTATCCGTTCCAAAACTGGCGGGCAAACAACATTTTTGGACCGGGCAATCTTACACATGATCAGCCCTTCTCGGCAGACCACGTTCTTGAAAAGAAGCCCGGTGTCAGAGGTAAACTTGTTAACCACCACCAGCTCGCTAATCCTAAAAGCGCCAAAAAAGGCAAAAGAAAAATGCCACTCTAAACAATGAAACCTCCAACTCGTTTCCAGCCACCGCAAAAAGCACAACCAACAACTTGCGCAACAAGTGCAGGTCAACGGGCCTGCGCGCATCAGCAACTAAGGGAGTCTCCCTGGCCCACCCTCGAATGCCTTATCCAGGATGAATGACTTTGTGGGGTCAATAGTTCCGAGTAACCTAGCGTGAAAGGAGATACCAGCGATGGATTTGGACATAGCCGTCCTGGATCTGCCCTGCGAGTAATGGCCCTACACGTATTCGAGGAAGCAATCCTCCACAGACTTACCAGCAATCAAGTGAGAAGTCTGGTAGGATTCCCAATCCTTCCAAGCTGCGGAGTATGCCCGCGAGGTAGAAGGTGTCAACGATCCCACCGCCAACAACCTCAAGCCTGCTCTACAATCTGCCAGACAGAATGCGGACAAGTTAGACCGAGAGCCGAGGCTCCTTGGGCTAACTCTCAAAACCTCCGGAAATTGAAACGAGATAAAGCATCCGCAATACCGTTGTCAACACCGGGAACGTGCCTGGCCATGAAGCTGATGTTAAAGCGTAAACAGGTCAGGACTAGGTGGCGAAGCAAACATAAAGCCTGAGAGGAAGAGGACCTCTGATTATTCACCGCATGAACCACCCTCAAATTGTTGCACCAAAATATGATTGTCTGATTAGACAATCGAGGCGACCACAATGATTTGGGAACAATTTGAGCAACAGCAAATTAGCAGTGAAACCGCGTGCTACCCAACACACCATTCGCCCTGGAAAAAGGTACCAAAGCCAGGGGAACCCGCAGCAACAGTAAAGAGCTGCAGGTGGGGGCTGGATACCGGGGGAAGGGGCCATAACAACTCCCTATTAAAGTGCTCAAAAAATGACGCCCAAGTTCTAAGGTAGTCCTTAATCTCCCGAGATAAGCAAATGGTGTGATGCGGACTGGTCACCCCAGCGGGGGCCCTCTCCAACTTGCAGCAAAAAACTCTGCCCATCGGTATGACCCTTCAAGCAAAATTGAAAGACCCTAAAAGAGACTGAACCTGACAGAGCCTGACTCTGGCCCTGCCCAAACAATCCCCAATCAAAAGCAACAGCCTATGGACCTTGTCCTCAGGAATACAACAACAACCCATAGGCGTGTCGACTTCAATACCGAGATATGAAAGGCAACACATAGGGCCCTCAGTCTTGTACGCCGCAATAGGGACCCCCAAACTCTGAAACAAACTAACCGCAGACAGAAAAACGTCCTGGAAAACTGAACTCTCTGGTACCTATAAAGAGAAATTCGTTTAAATAGTGAGCAATACCGGCGTGACCCATGCTCTCCTGGCGGCACCAGTGTATAAAACTACTGAATTTCTCAAAATAGGCACAAGAACAGAACACCCCATGGGCAGGCACTTGTCAATGTAATAGGCCCCATCTAGATGGAAACCCATAAAACGAAAGGAACCAGGGTGTAAAGGGAGGAGTCGAAAAGCCGACTCGATGTCAAGCTTAGCTAGCAAGGCGCACGCATCGAATCCTCGCACCAGCTCAAGAGCTTCGTTGAAAAGTTGATAGCGCACCCTACAGAACTCGTCAGGAATTGCATCATTAACAGATTTGCCCCGTGGGTAAGACAGAGGTTGGATCAAACGGAACTTGCCTGACACCTTCTTGGGTACAACCCCCAGAGGGGAGATGCACAAGTCAGGCAAAGGTATAAAAGGAAACGGGCCGCACATCCGACCCAATTCCACTTCCGTGTCCATTTTCCACCTCACCACCTGCGGCGAATCCAGAGCAGACTTCAAATTCCTGTGAGCCACCACCAATACTGAGTCGGGAATAAACAACTTGAAACCACAACAGAAACCGTCCAACAAAAACCCAGCCTCAACGGGATGTGGGTAACGCGACAGCCACTTAGACAGCTCAGACACTATTATGGGAGAAGGGGTCTTACTGAGCACCGTGGGCGGGGTCCACCTGCTCGGCGAGGCGCCCACCAGGGGCGGACTTACAGTCCTTGGCTGGGTGGCTCGCTCCGCAGATTCTACAGGAGTGGCAAAAATTACATTTCACCCCCTATCACATTTTGAATCATTAAACGCGAAACATTTACCTTTAGCGGATGCGACCGAACCCCGCTTGCCACCGGTAAAATCCCTTTTTGCCAGGGACTTCTATCAGCTGTCGGGCCTGGTTGGTGACTTCCAACTACACTTTGACGTCCTTACACCCCAGGGGCAAAACCTTGGACCCATCGTGTTTCTTCCTGAACTTGGTACCGTAGTCCCTCCACACGTAACCTCTGTACTGGATGAGGGTCTCATTAACCAAGAACAAATACTTGATGACGTTCTTGTATTCCCCGGGCCAGCTTTCCAAGTAGCAGGCTGAGAAAACTAAGAAGCTGCGCAACCAGTGATAACTACAGAAGGAATTCTCGCTGGAGATTCCTGCCTTCTTAGCCGCAGCATAGGCTTTCTTCATGTCTGCTGTAATGGTGAAGACATGTACACATTTCCCCTTTCTGATCCTGTCCTTCAAACTCTTCCTCAAACCCCTGGTAACTGCTCTGTTAGCACAGTGTACCATGTCAGAAAACCCCGGCATCTCAGGTGGAATGTTTGCTTTCCGCGGACGCTTCACCCCACCCAGTTCTTTCGCAACTGCCCTATCAACCAGCCTAGCCAACTTGAGCGGGCGCAGAGGCGAACCGGAATGGTCGCTGCTAGCTGAGGACCTAGATGAAGAAACAACAGAAGAGGAATCAGAAATGTCAAGCTCACCAACAGCTGAAACGCCAGCCGGCGGATCCGAACCCGATGCTATCGCCGAACCAGGCGCCATGCCGCCTTGTCCCACACTGTCCACCGCAGCCGACACTGCGCCCGAAGCCGAGACGTGTGCAGCCAAGGGGTCCAGATTAGAGCCCGCCAGACGATCTCCATCAGGTGCCTGCTGCAACTCATGAGACACGAGACCGTCACTGCCTATAGCTACAGAAGAGACAAAAGAGTTAAGTACCTGGTGCTCCGAAACTGCGCAAACCCGACCGCTCACCAACGCAGGTGACCCCGGAAGTAACACAGGCCGGGGTGGCATCGCCACATCAGGGGCCTGGAGGGTGGAGCCAGAGGAGTTGACTATTGGGGTATAGGAAACACCAGGAGCCACATTCTAAGCCGGCGCCCATGTACTGAGCCCAAAACCAGCAGCCGGCCACCCAGCCGGATAGGGGCCCCCGGGCATTGCCAGGGGGGTACCAGCTTGCTGGTAATAGGGGGGGGGGGGGTGCTGAACAGCAAACGGGGAACTATAAAAATGCGGTGAACATTAGGGGTAATTCTGAGTTGATCGCAGCTTCAAGTTTGCTAGCAATTGGGCAAAACCATGTGCACTGCAGGGGAGGCAGATATAACGTGCAGAGAGAAATAGATTTGGGTGGGGACCGTGGGGTGTGTTCAATCTGCAATCTAAATAGCAGTGTAAAAATAAAGCAGCCAGTATTTACCCTGCATAGAAACAAAATAACCCACCCAAATCTAACTCTCTCTACAAATGTTATATCTGCCCCCCCCTGCAGTGCACATGGTTTTGCCCAACTGCTAAAAAATGTCCTGCTGCGATCAACTTGGAACTACCCCCATTGAACATTGTAACATTGTAACATTAGGCATTGTAGCTTATGAACACCAAACACTAAGGAGGCACAAAGACAAGGGCAGATAAGGGTATCCCAAAGAGAAGAAAGGCACACAAGAAAGAGAAAGACTGCGTAGGGAATATGATATGACGATAGCAGCATAAACGCACCGTCTGGGCTTGCGGAGCGCCGCTCAGTGCATCACTTTGGCCTGGAAGGGGTTAAGGTTTTTGTAGTGGGAGGAACGTAGATGGAGGGACCGGGAGGCTATTGGCTGGATTGTGGATAGGGGCTGTACTGCCATGGATATAGGTTGCTAACCTACTATTTCCTGCCTCTTTCAGTTTCTTCACGTGAGGCTGCAAGTATTACCCATTCTATTTCAGTAATTCACAGTTTCATTTCCTTCTCTTTCTGCCACTTCTATCTTTCCTATTCCTACTTCTGCATTCACTCTCCTATTCCTAACTTTTATTTCTTACTGTGCCTCTCCTCTCCCCTGTGTCTTATTCTGTGCTGCTGACCTCCTCAGCCCCCCCCCCCCCTCCCTGGTATCACGGCGGCCCGTTCCCGTCCTACCCGCAGCGCTGGCCTCCCCGCCAGGCTTTTAGACTCCTCTGATGTCCTGCCGGGCCGGGGTAGCCCTGCTGCGGCTGCTGTACGGGAGACGAGGGCCGTGTGCGGCCGAGCTCGGCCGCCCGCCTGCGCTCCCCCGCGTTTGCGCTCTCCGTCTCCTTCCCCGCTGCGGTCAGCGGCGGTGGACGGAGCGCCGGGGAGCTGGGGGCGTCTTAGGCGGCCTGCCAGGGAAGGTGTTCTGCCATCCCTGGCCCCGCCGCATGGTGCAGCGGCTGGCCGCACGGGTCACGTGGGGCGGGGACGAAGCACCCGCCCTGCGGCCCGGCGGCTCTCCCCAGTCCCCAGTCTTGGTGATGTTATAACTTCGCAGCAGGCTGGGTCTCACAGTGGGCGGGTGGGGGGTCGCACGGCTGCCGGACGCAGGCAGTCCGGCCAGCCCGCGCGTGCCGCAGACCAGCAACGCAGCAGGGGGGCCCAGATGAGGCCTACCCCCTCTGTGCAAATACCCCCCTTGCCTTTATCAGTCCGGTCAACGCCCTCCCGCGTCGGGGTGGGGCGTCGCCCCCGCTCCGCGCCTGCGGAGGGGGCGTTGCCGGTTTCGGATAGCGCGGGGCCTGTCGTGCGGGGGCGGGCCGGCCCGCCTGACCTCACCTGCCGTGGTTGGGCCCAGGGTGCCGGTCCCTTCCAGGGCACCTCCCTTGGCGAGTAGTTCGGCCGCCGCCCGTGGCCGCGCGGCTCCTGACGGACACCGGCCGGGGTCTCGCCTGCCGGTAACTCACCCCACTAGGGGGCGGCGTGCGCAGGTGGCTCACGAACCAGCACCCCCTCCCCGCATCCAGTTGTCTCCTGCCCCCTTCTAGTGGTGACGACTCTCCGACTTCTCCTCCTGTGGCCGACGCTCGGGTTGGTAGACGGTCGAGGCGTTGGCGGTCTACCCGCGGTTTAGCGCAGCAAGACGGTTGTGCCGTGATTCCCGACAGTGAGGGATCCTCCGGGTCCTTGCTCCCGACGGGAGGTTTGCGTACCTCACGTCGGGCGCGTGACTCGCGTGACTCGCGTGGTGGGTCCGTTCTTACTTCGCCTGCCCCTGCGGCTGCACCCTTAGTGGACGCCACCGTCTTGTCCGCCATTTGTGCCGCTGTTGTGTCGGCGGTGGCTCCCTTGTTATCCTCCGTACCCGGGGAACTGGGGCGGCCCACTGCTTCTTTGGCGGATAGCATTGCGCAATCCCTTATCCCGCTTCTGTCCTCTGGCGAGACTAACCCCCCTCCTGCCCCGCTCCCGGCGGCTGCGGTTCCGGTGGTGGAGCAGGGGAACAATGTCTCTTTTGTCTCCCCAGCCACGGACGTCGGGTCGGCAATGGATTCAGTCGGTGTATCCACGAGTCGTTCGGTGGCCGGTGGGACGGACTGTGTTCCCTCTCGTGCAGGTGAGTCTTCCTCGGACCCCGACTGGTCCAAGGGGAGCGCGGTGACACCCCGTATCGGCTTGGGTTCGGGTACTCGCTCCAGCTCCTCTAGCGTAGGCAACAGTGCGGGTAGGATTTCCGGCAAGCCCAGCAGGCGCAGGCGTCGGGGCACAGATTCCTCCCTTGCCTCCACGTCCTCGGAGGGTCTGTCCTTCTCAGATGGTGGCTTGCACAGGGTGAAGCGTCGCAGACGACGCGAGCGTCGGTATTCCACCTCGTCCGCTTCCCAAGTATCGGTGGAATCGGACACAGTGCACTGCGCCAATACGGCTGTGCAACGTGGACTCAGGCCCCGGGTCCGGGACCGTATCCGTAAGGGCCAATATGTGAATATTTTTGCTCTTACCAGCGACGATCGTAAAGCCTTGCTTTCGGCTAAGAAAAAGGGGCAGGGTAGCGAGGACGCTTTGCGGTCCTACCAGAATTGGGTCCGCTGCATGTTGATCTTTGCGGCGTGTTACCTGGAGACGCGCCCGGATGAACACATGAACGTGGTGCGCTATCAATTCCTCATACACGTGCTGTACCATAAGTACAAAGGGTCGGCCTGGCGGCGTTACGACGAGGATTTCCGGCACAAACAACACGGGCGGCAGATCTATAACTTCGGTAAAAAAGACGTGGAATTGTGCTCTGAACTGACCCAGGGTTCGGCCGGCACTGATGAAGGCGGCACGGCAAGACGATGGGCAAAAAGACCTGCCTCTCGTTCTGCCGGCTTTCGCGGAGGTGCAGGGCGCGCGGGGCATGGGAAATGCTTCGCTTTTAATAATGCCCAATGCGACTTGGGGGGGCGGTGTCGTTTTCGTCACTCCTGTATCAGATGTGGCGGGGGCCACGGGATTAAGGATTGCCCCAGTCCTGGGACCGGGGGTGCTTTTGGCTCGCAGCTCCCACCCCAATTAGACTTCGGGCGCTCATTCCCTGGCTGCGACGATACCCGCGGCCGGTGGACGCCCAATTTTTACACTCGGGTTTCGCGCCGGGTTTCCCCTTGCCGATACATGGACGGGTGGGTCCCGGGGCGGGTACGAACCTGCGTTCGGCTCGGGAGTATCCGGACGTGCTCCGGCAGAAGGTAGAGGCAGAGGTGGCGTTAGGGAGGATGATAGGCCCTTTCCGGGAACCCCCCTTGCCAGATTTGGTCTTGTCCCCCGTAGGCGTAGTGCCCAAAAAGATAGCGGGCAAATTTCGCCTCATCCAACACCTTTCCTGTCCTATGGGGTCCTCGGTTAATGATGCTATCCCTGCTGACCAGTGTAGGGTCGTTTACCTATCCTTTGATTCGCCCATAGACACCATCCGGTCTTTTGGCCCGGGGGCAGTTATGTGTAAGTTGGACATCCAGTCTGCGTTTCGTCTCCTTCCGCTGCACCCTTCCGCCTTTAGGTTTATGGGTTTTAAGCTGGACGATGGCTATTACATAGATCGGTGCCTCCCTATGGGCTGTTCTATCTCTTGCGCCTACTTTGAGAGATTCAGTTCTTTCCTCCACTGGTGTCTCGAGCAGGCAACGGGCGAACGGGGAATTTCCCACTACTTGGACGATTTTCTTTTTATCGGCCCCTCAGATTCACCTCGCTGCGTCAACTTGCTGCAGGGGGCTCTGGCCCTCTTTGCACGCTTCGGGGTTCCGGTTGCACCAGAAAAGACGGAGGGTCCCTCCGCCTCATTGGTTTACCTCGGGATTCAGATTGATACGATCGGTGGTCTCTGTAGGCTTCCTTCGGACAAGGTGTTGCGTTTACGTGACGGTATCCTATATGCGCTGGCCGCGGGCAAGCTCACTCTCAAGCAGGCCCAATCCCTATTGGGCCTGTTTAACTTTGCTTGCAAGGTGATCCCCATGGGCAGGGTTTTCTGTAGAAAATTGGAACGGGCTACCGTGGGGGTTAGATGCCCGCATCATTTCCTTAGGTTGTCCCTCGAAATCCGCAGGGATTTACGTATTTGGGACGACTTTCTTGTTCGTTTCAACGGCATCTGTATTTGGCAGGAGACGGTCGTGTCTAGCCCGTCCCTGGAGCTTTTCACAGACGCCTCTGGCGCTTTCGGGTTCGGCGCTTATTTCGCGGGCCGTTGGTGCGCGTCTCCGTGGCCGCGTGCCTGGCTTAGCAAGGGCCTCACTACGAACATGCTGTTGCTGGAAATTTTTCCTATTCTGGTCGCTTTGGAATTATGGTGCGATGCCCTGCGTAACAAACATGTTGTCTTCTGGTGCGACAATCTGGGCGTGGTTTTTGCCATCAACCGCCAAAAATCCACGTCCTTGCCGGTACTGAGGGTCATTGCGCAGATAGTCTTGTTATGTTTGGTGAACAACATTACGTTGCGAGCCAAGCATGTCCCTGGCGTGCGTAACGAAATTGCAGATGCCCTGTCTCGCGGCGATTTGCAGCGGTTTAGGCGCTTGGCTCCTGCAGCTCTACTCCATGGGGAATCATGTCCTGCTTCTGTGTGGCAGGTCATCCACCCGGATTGGAGGCGTTAGCCCACAGGTCATTGGCCCCTGCAACTTTTGCGGCCTATCGGGCCGCCTGGGAGCGGTGGTGTCGCTTCCTCCTGGAGAGAGGCCAGTGTGGTAAGACCTCTCATGATTTACTTTTAGACTACATCTGGGTTTTGTACTCCGACGGGTTTTCGCGGGCGTCTGTTAACAGGGTTCTGGCGGGTATATCTTACTTTCTGCAGCTTCGGGGGGAAGCGGATTTTACGAAGTCCTTTTTCCTCCGGCAGGTGTTGAAAGGTTGGGCTCGGGCGACTCCGCCCCTCCCAGATACTCGCCAGCCGATCACCGGTGCTTTGCTGAGGCGGATTTTGGGATCCCTACAGAGCATTTGCTCTTCGGGTTACGAGGTTCGCCTCTTCCGGGCGGCCTTTACTATGGCCTTCCACGGTGCGTTCAGGGTGGGTGAGCTGGTGTCCGTCTCTCGGGCTTCTGCCTCGCCCATGCTGGAGGCCCACGTCGTTGTTCGCCCCGACGGTTTGTGGTGCAGGATTCAGCGCTCCAAGACTGACGTAGCCGGCAGGGGGCTAGTGGGTTCGAATGCGTCCGGCTCGTGCGCGGGGCATTTGTCCAGTTTCCGCGGCCCGGGCTTATTCGTCCATACGGCCTCCAACGCCCACCGGGTGGCTCGTCTATAGCGACGGTTCCCCGTTGACCAGATATAAATTCTGGTCGGTTTTGGGGCGTTGTATTTTGTACCTGGGTCTATCTCGGCCGACTATGGGACTCACTCTTTCCGCATCGGCGCTGCTTCAGCTGCCGCTGCGGCGGGTTGGTCCGAGGTCGAAGTCCGGGCACTGGGTAGGTGGAGGTCTGGTGCAGTCAGACGCTATATCAGGCCTTTTCCTCCCAGTGCGCCCCTTTGAGGACTAGCCTCTCGTCGCAGTTGCACTTTGTGATTGCGGGGGCCTTGAGGAATTTTTGTTTTATCGTTGGTTTTAATTATGGCTTTTTGCCGGCTAACGAAGTTTTGTGTTTTTGCCTCAAGTCAAATTGGGCGCCCCCCCACTCCCGCCCCCGTTAGGGACGCAGTTAGGTTACCCATTTACATACCTTATTTATTTCGTTTCTTAACCTTCGTCACACCCTTCTTTTGCAGGACGGCGGTTAGATCCGCACTTTATATGGTTTGTCGGCCATTCCTACATCTATTGGCTGTCCGTGTCGGCTCTGGCCTGCGACACCACCCGGTTTTCCGGAGCTGCAGGCTGTGCGCTGGTTGGGGCGTAGAGGCCTCCGCTGGGATGGCCTGAGAGACTGGCTTCGGGCGGCAGTTGGCCGTTTTGGGTACCCCCTGATTTTGGTCTTGCATCTGGGTGGCAATGATCTGGTACGCCGCACTGGGCTCGACATTCGCCTCGAGATCAGACGTCAGCTACTGGAACTTATGGCTGACTGGCCTTTTTGCCTGATCCTCTGGTCAGACATCGTCCCTCGGCGGTCTTGGCGCGGAGCCTTTAACCCCGGGGCGATTGACCTGGTTCGGAGGCGGGTCAATTCGGTTGTTGGTCGTGCTGTCCTCCAGCATGGCGGGCTGGTCGTGCCGCACGGTGGTATCTCCTACCGTGATCCGACACAATACCGGTCTGACGGGGTGCATTTGTCGCCGGCTGGCATGCTGATCTTGGAGGACATTATTCACATTCTTAGGTCCCTTTAGATAGTTTTCTTTTTTGATAGTCCATTTGGGTTTTTCTTTCGTGCTTTCTTAGGTCTCTTTAGTTAGTTTTCTGTTTTTGTTGTGTGGGTTTTTGAGTTCGGTGGCGGTGGCAGGTTGGTAACCTGGCAGTTGGCCGGTTTTCTGAACGGTTACTTAAATTTAATTTGATAATCTCTCACTGCTGCAACTTTGACATCCACCCATTACATGCTTTTTGTACTATGCTAGGTATTGATAATCTCTCACTGCTGCAACTTTGACATCCACCCATTACATGCTTTTTGTACTATGCTAGGTATTGATAATCTCTCACTGCTGCAACTTTGACATCCACCCATTACATGCTTTTTGTACTATGCTAGGTATTGATAATCTCTCACTGCTGCAACTTTGACATCCACCCATTACATGCTTTTTGTACTATGCTAGGTATTGATGATTTTATCTTTAGCTAGTTATTTCTAGGCCAGACATAGAAACATAGAAACATAGAATTTGACGGCAGATAAGAACCACTTGGCCCATCTAGTCTGCCCCTTTTTTATTTTTTTTTCCTTTAGGCAATCTCAACCCTTTTTTAACCTTAATTCTTTGTAAGGATATTTATATGCCTGTCCCAAGCATGTTTAAATTGCCCTACAGTCTTAGCCTCTACCACCTCTGATGGGAGGCTATTCCACTTATCCACTACCCTTTCTGTGAAGTAATTTTTCCTTAAATTTCCCCTGAACCTCCCCCCTCCAGTCTCAATGTATGCCCTCGAGTTCTAATACTTCTTTTCCTTTGAAGAATGTTTCCCTCCTGAACTTTGTTAAGACCCTTGATATATTTGAAAGTTTCTATCATGTCCCCCCTTTCCCTTCTCTCCTCCAAACTATACATGTTAAGATCTTTTAGCCTTTCCGGGTAAGTTTTGTGATGTAGGCCATGCACCATTTTAGTTGCCCTTCTTTGAACACTCTCTAATGTATTTATATCCTTCTGGAGATAGGGTCTCCAGAACTGGACACAGTATTCCAGATGGGGCCGTACCAATGACCTATACAGTGGCATTATCACTTCTTTTTTCCTGCTACTGATTCCTCTCCCTATGCAACCAAGCATCTGACTTGCCTTTCTCATTGCTTTGTTGCATTGCTTTCCTGCCTTCAAGTCACTTGAAATAGTGACTCCTAAATCTCTTTCCTCCTCAGTAGTTTCCATTATAGTACCCTTGATACTATACTTAGCCTTTGGGTTTTTGAGACCCAAGTGCATGATTTTGTATTTTTTAGCATTAAACTGTAGTTGCCACGTTCTTGACCATTTCTCAAGCCTACCTAGGTCATTAATCATTTGTTTGACCCCTCCCGGTGTGTCTACCCTGTTGCATATCTTTGTATCATCTGCAAAAAGGCATATCTTCCCTTCAATACCATCTGCAATGTCACCAACAAAGATATTAAAGAGAACTGGACCAAGTACAGATCCCTGGGGTACTCCACTGGTAACATTTCCCTCCATAGATTGCACTCCATTAACTACGACTGTCTGTTTCCTATCCTGCAACCAGGTTCTTATCCATTTAACTGATTTATAATCCACCCCCAGGCTTTCAAGTTTATTTAGCAGTCTGCGATGTGGGACAGTGTCAAATGCCTTACTAAAGTCTAGATATGCTACATCTACAGCTCCCCCTTGATCTATTATTTTCATCACAGAGTCAAAAAAGTCAATAAGATTTGTTTGGCATGATCTCCCACCAGTAAATCCATGCTGTTTTGGATCTTCTAAGTTGTTTGATTTAAGATATTCCACTACTCTTTCTTTTAATAGTTTTTCCATTACTTTCTCTACTACTGATGTAAGGCTTACTGGTCTGTAGTTACTTGCTTCTTCCTTGCTTCCACTTTTGTGCAGTGGAACTACATTTGCTCTTTTCCAGTCCTCTGGAATAGCACCTGTATTTAGTGACTGGTTAAATAATTCTGTTAAAGGTGTAACCAGCACATCTTTTAGCTCTTTGAGTATCCTTGGGTGTATCCCATCTGGTCCCATTGATTTATCCACTTTTAGTTTTGAAAGTTCTGTTAGGACCTTTTCCTCTGTAAATGTATTTTCATCTACCTTATTTTTATGAATGTCCTTGCAACTTAACTGTGGCCCCATCCCTTCTTCTGTAGTAAATACTGAGCAAAAATAATTATTTAGGTGATCTGCTATTGACTTGTCTCCCTCCATCAAATGCCCACTCTCTGTCTTAAGTCTTATTATTCCTCCATTTGATTTTCTCCTTTCACTTATATACTTAAAAAAAGTTTTGCCCCCTTTATCTACTGACTGGGCCATTTTCTCCTCAGCTTCTGCCTTTGCACGTCTGATCACTTTCTTAGCATCCTTCCGTCTGTCCACATACACCTCTTTGTCGTTATTATTTTGAGTCTGTTTGTATTTCCTAAAAGCCATCTTTTTTGCTTTCACACTAGTTGATACTTCTTTTGTGAACCACACTGGCTTCCTTTTCCTGGTGCTTTTCCTAACCATTTTGATACAAAGGTCTGTTGCATTTAGCATTGCACTTTTCAGTTTTTTCCACCTCTCCTGCACTCCTTCCAAGTTCCTCCAGTCTGCCAATGAATCACTTAAACATCTCCCCATTTTTGCAAAGTCAGCATTTCCAAAATCCAACACCTTTGTTTTTGTGTGACAGGAGTTGGATCCTGTCTTTATACTAAACCATACTGCTTGATGATCACTGGATCCCAGGTGCTCACCCACATATATATCAGATATCCTATCACCATTTGTAAGAATTAGATCTAATATTGAGTCTTTGCGAGTGGGCTCCCTCACCAATTGCTTGAGAGATGCTCCCTGTAAGAAATGTAAAAATTTGCCACTTGTAGCTGAACTTGCAAAAGACCCCTCCCAATTTACATCAGGTAAATTAAAGTCTCCCATGATTATGACTTCTCCCTTAAAAGCCATTTTAGAGATGTCCAACAATAGGTTCCTGTCCAAATCCTGCCCCTGGCCTGGTGGTCTATAGATCACCCCAATGCGAATAATGTTCTTCTTCCCAGTTTCTATGGTGACCCAAAGGGCCTCAGTTTTGGCTTCAATATTTTGTATTAAAGTAGCATTTATGCTTTTTTTCACATACATTGCTACCCCTCCTCCTATTCTTCCTATTCTATCTTTCCTAAATAAATTGTATCCTGGTATAGCTAAGTCCCAGTCATGATTCTCATTGCACCAAGACTCTGTAATTGCCACAAAATCCAGGTTATCCCTTGTCATTATTGCAATTAGCTCTGGAATTTTGTCTCCTAAGGTCCTAGCATTTGCACACATAGCTTTAAGAATTTTGTCTGTGCATTTGTTATTAGTAGCCATGTCCAGAGCGTACAAAATAAATGACAAGTTTAAAGTTGAAATTACCTGTTTGGGGATGTTGCTCAGTATTTGTTTTCTCTTACTAATCGGTAATCATACTCTGTCCTTTACACCATGACTACACCTTACTAAATATAAAGATATAGTACACCTGACCACAATGGTAAATGTTCAAGGGAGGTAAAACACCAGTCAGTATGCAATAATAAAATGTTTCACAGAGCAACTTCCCCACACATGCAATGACATTTACAAGAAATCATTATATCAAGAAACATACATAAGTTTTCCTAAGAGAGAACTGTAGTGAGCAGATTGGGGATGCCTTTTCATAGGTTTTTAAAAACAGATAATATGCATAAGATGAATTACATACTTTTGAGGCATTAAAGCAGTCCTTTTGTGGTAGTGTTGGTGTGTTGATGTTTCCCTTCTGTTTTCCTTTGGCTTAACGCAGGTATAACGCTATTTTTATAATAACACTTTTATGTCAGCACTTCTATGGAAGCACGACCAGCCGATGGCTATCCAGCCGTATACTATAGTCTGTTCTCACTGTGTATTAGTGGGGGTATAGTGATTTGTTCACACCTTGAGGCAACCTTTTGTTGTGGGTGGAGTTTTCAGAGGGTGGGGGCTGCTATCAATTAACCCTGTATCCATGTCTGCATGGTTATTTAACTAGTATAGATCAATGCTGCAAGCATCTTAGGCTGCAAGCATCTTTTGTTGCTAAGTATGTTAGTGCAAAGTATGATGATATAATCTATGGAGATATACGGAGATGAACAGGAGAAAACCAGAGGAACAGCAGGCTATCTCCCCCACCACCACAAAAGAACTTCAACCAACAGACTACAGTGAGTTACCCATACCACTACCAGTAATGCCTGCAGCCTGCACAGCCTGGATACTGACCAACCTGTCTGATTAAGTAGCAGCCCTACTGCTTTCACACACTGCTCACACTCTCATTTACACAATCTACAACCACTGTGTATCCATCTCAGCCTTTCCGTTCCTAACATTATTTCTACAAATTCTGTTTGCACTGTCTTTTGCTTACATTACAGCCCACATTCTCCTTGTTCATTCTATATTACACCTACACCATTCTATTCCCCTGAACACTACTGTACCAAATTATGGCTCCTCGATCCTGTCACATACCAATCCTCACTGCCAGGTCTCACCCCCAAAATTCAAAATCACCCACAAACACTCAGAACCCAGCCAACCTTATCCCTATCTCCCCTGTCCCCTCCCTTTCTTTCTCCTGTGCACTCTGGAATGCTAGATCAATCTGCAACAAGCTGCCAACTATCCATGACCTCTTCATATCCCACTCTTTTCACCTTCTCGCCATCACTGAAACCTGGCTCTCCTCCTCTGACACCACCTCCCCTGCTGCCCTCTTCTACGGAGGCCTCTCCTTCACCCACACAGTCAGAACTGATGGTCGCCAGGGTGGAGGCGTAGGCGTCCTCTCTCCCCTAACTGCACCTTTCGTGTCATCCCACATGAGCCCTCTCTCACCTTCTCCACCTTCGAGGTCCACACTATCCGCCTCTTCTACCCCATGCACCTCCTTGTGGCAGTGATCTACCGCCCCCCTGGCCACTGTTCACCTTTCCTTGACAACTTTGCTGCCTGGCTTCCCCATTTTCTCTCCTCCGACCTCCCCTCTGTCATCCTCGGAGACTTTAACATCCCTATTGACATCACTAATGCCGCTTCCACTAATCTTCTCGCCCTTTCCACCTCCTTTGGACTTTCTCAATGGACCTCCACCGCTACTCACAATCTCGGTTACTCCCTCGACCTTGTCTTCACCCACCGATGTGATCTCTCTGATTTCTCAAACTCTCCCTTCCCTCTCTCTGACCACCATCTGCTTTCCTTCACCCTCTCTTTCTCCCTCCTCCTCTCCACGCCCAGACCCACCACCACCAGACGCAATCTCGGGTCTCTCAACCCCACTTTCATGTCCTCCCACGAGACTTTCCTCTCTCCTCTTTCCACTATGACTTGTCCCAACCAGGCAGCCACCTTCTATAACTCTTCCCTAACTGCTGCTCTCGACTCTGTGGCCCCCCTCTCCTCTGTCCCCCTCTGCCGCTCCAAACCCCAACCCTGGCACACCAAACTAACACGTTTCTTACAAAAATGCTCACGCTCCGCTGAACGCTCCTGGAGGAGATCTCACTCTCTGGCGGACTTCCTCCATTTCAAGTTTATTCTCTCCTCCTACAGCTCTGCTCTTTCCCTCGCCAAGCAATCCTTTTTCCAAGCACTCATCTCTTCTCAGTCCTCCTGTCCACGCCGTCTCATTGAAACTTTCAACACTCTCCTTCGCCCCCCTCCTCCTCCCCCCCCATCCTCCCTCACTGCCAATGACTTTGCCTCCTTCTTCATCTCCAAAATTGAGGATATCCGACACGACATCTCCCGCCGTCACCCCTCTGCTACCCCCCTGCCCCCTTTATCCCTCCCTCCATCTATCCCACCCGGTCCTCCTTCCATCCCACTTCAGAAAAGGAAGTCCACTCCCTCATCTTATCCTCCCCCCCCACCACCACCTGCCCCCTGGACCCCCTTCCCTCCTGTCTTCTCCGCTCCCTCTCCCCCACTGCCTGCTCCCACCTTGCTCACCTCTTTAACCTGTCCCTCTCCACCGGCATCTTCCCCTCACCATTCAAACATGCTCTGGTCTCGCCTATTCTCAAAAAACCCAACCTCGACCCCTCATCACCAACTAACTACCGCCCCATCTCTCTTCTCCCTTTCGCCTCCATATTACTTGAACGACTAGTCTACAGCCGTCTCACAAGCTACCTCTCTGACAACTCCATCCTCGATCCACTACAATCTGGCTTTCGCCCACTCCACTCAACTGAGACTGCCCTGGTGAAAGTCACCAATGACCTGCTTTCGGCCAAATCCAGGGGCCACTTCTCTCTGCTCATCCTTCTGGACCTCTCTGCTGCCTTTGACACCGTAGATCATCCTCTCCTCCTCGGCACACTCCAAAATGCTGGCCTCTCTAGCACTTTCCTTGACTGGTTTTCTTCTTACCTCACTAACCGCTCCTTCTCTGTGTCTGCCTCAAGCACCACCTCACACCCTTCCATCCTTCCTGTTGGTGTCCCTCAGGGTTCTGTCCTTGGACCCCTTCTGTTCTCCCTGTATACCTCTTCCCTGGGTGCGCTCATTAACTCATTTGGCCTTCAATACCACCTCTATGCTGATGACACACAACTCTACCTCTCATCTCCTGATCTGTCCCCCTCTGTCCTCTCTCAGGTTTCCAGCTGCCTCTCTGCAATCTCCTCCTGGATGTCTGAACGCTCTCTAAAGCTCAACATGGACAAAACGGAACTCATCATCTTCCCCCCATCCAGAGCAACACCCCCGACCAATATTTCCATCATTGTTGACAACACCACCATCTCCCCCGTTCCCCAACTCCGCTGCCTGGGCGTCACTCTTGACTCCTCCCTCTCCTTTGCACCCCACATCCAAGCTCTGGCACAATCCTGTCGTTTCCAGCTACGCAACATTGCTCGTATCAGGCCATATCTCTCCCAGAGTGCAACTAAACTCATCATCCACTCACTGGTCATCTCACGACTTGACTACTGCAATGTCCTCCTCACTGGCCTCGCTTGCTCCCATCTTGCTCCCCTCCAATCTGTCCTGAACTCCGCAGCTAGGCTTATCTTCCTCTCCCGCCGCACCACATCTGCCACTCCCCTTCAACAAAATCTACACTGGCTCCCATTCCCATACAGAATCCTCTACAAAATCCTCACCCTCACATACAAGGCCATCTCTAATTCCACTGCTCCCTACATCTCCAGCCTCCTTTCCCTTCATACTCCCTCCCGCCCCCTACGGTCGACTAATGACCGTCGCCTCTCCACCACCCTGGTCACTGCTTCCCATGCACGAGTTCAGGATTTTGCCCGTGCTGCACCCCTTCAGTGGAACGCACTCCCCCGCTCCATTAGACTCTCCCCAACCTTGCAAAGCTTCAAACGGGCACTAAAAACCCACCTATTCATCAAAGCATACCCTCCCGATGCATAACCCAGTACTTAAGCCGCGCCTCCACCCCCTGCCTCATGCCGTGAACATCTCAGCTTTGCTTGCATACTGCCATCAGGCTAACTCCCACTTGCCTGCACCTCTTGTCATCTGCCTGTCGCCCCTCCCCAATAGATTGTTAGCTCTTCAGAGCAGGGCCCTCTTTCCTCTTGTTATATAAGCCCTCGTCTCAACACATTTCACTCACTGCTCTCCTCTACTCAACGACCATCTTTATCCTGCTAGTAAAGGCTTATCTCCATCTATGGCCACCAGCCTCTAGTAGTACGATGATCACTCCCTCAATACTTACATCTTAGCTGTATTATGTCTTGAGAATGTGTGGTGCTCTGTTACCTGTACTCTATTTCTGTTATTTATTTACTGTAATGCAATGTTTTGTCCCCTGTACTGTCCTTTGTACGGCGCAGCGAAACACATGTGGCGCCTTATAAATAAAATGTAATAATAATAATAATAATTTAATTATGAGTTCACGGTTAGTCAGTTTGGGTGTACTTTGAGGTAATTTTATAGCTTTTAGAATTAGTTTACGGGCATCATTTTACCAAGTGGGTCCAAATAATTGGTATAAAACATATGTGGATGGCGGGGCTGGTGGCCCAATTTTTTATCCTGTAGGGGCGGAGCGTACCTCTGTCCCTGCAACTGTTGGTGGACAGGGGTAGTGGCAGAAGGTCGACCCCTGTCCTTGGATTTTTGATTTTTCGATTTCTGGGATGGAGGCAGGAGGCCGATCCCGGAACATCTGGGGCAGGAGGCTCCCTCACACATATGTTTTTTATTGCTTGTTTTTATGTATTATAATGTTGATCACCCATGTTACGTTTATTATGTTTAACCGTTCTTCTCCCCGCCACCTTAGTTAGAGAGGGAAGTCTGCATTTTAGTTTTAGTATTTAATAGGCCTCCCTCTCAGTCAGAAAATAAAAGCTGACCCCTTTCACGCCAACTACAGTTGTGGTGTCTTTATTTCATAAGATAAGTGTGCTTGAGTGGCGCGTGGATGCATCTGACGTGTGAGGTTTAAGACTGCGTAGGGAATATAATATGACCATAGCAGCATAAACGCACCGTCTGGGCTTGCGGAGCGCCGCTCAGTGCATCACTTTGGCCTGGAAGGGGTTAAGGTTTTTGTAGTGGGAGGAACGCAGATGGAGGGACCGGGAGGCTATTGGCTGGATTGTGGATAGGGGCTGTACTGCCATGGATATAGGTTGCTAACCTACTATTTCCTGCCTCTTTCAGTTTCTTCACGTAACCCGGCCTCCCGCCCCCCCCCAAAAAAAAAATTTGGTCTTGTTCTACTGTTGGGTTTATTGTGTCGGCTTTCGGTGGCCGGTTTTCTGAACGGTTACTTAAATTTAATTATAAGTTCACGGTTAGTCAGTTTGGGTGTACTTTGAGGTAATTTTATAGCTTTTAGAATTAGTTTACGGGCATCATTTTACCAAGTGGGTCCATATAATTGGTATAAAACATATGTGGATGGCGGGACTGGTGGCCCAATTTTTTATCCCGTAGGGGCGGAGCGTACCTCCGTCCCTGCAACTGTTGGTGGACAGGGGTAGTGGCAGAAGGTCGACCCCTGTCCTTGGATTTTTGATTTTTCGATGTCTGGGATGGAGGCAGGAGGCCGATCCCGGAACATCTGGGGCAGGAGGCTCCCTCACACATATGTTTTTTATTGCTTGTTTTTATGTATTATAATGTTGATCACCCATGTTACGTTTATTATGTTTAACCGTTCTTCTCCCCGCCACCTTAGTTAGAGAGGGAAGTCTGCATTTTAGTTTTAGTATTTAATAGGCCTCCCTCTCAGTCAGAAAATAAAATCTGACCCCTTTCACGCCAGCTACAGTTGTGGTGTCTTTATTTCATAAGATAAGTGTGCTTGAGTGGCGCGTGGATGCATCTGATGTGTGAGGTTTATGGAAAAAGAAAGATTCACAGGATAAAAGACACAGGGAGACCACTTATCTACTCTTTCCAAGGCACTCAAAAGGAATTGCTGCTGCCCCTATCTATATATACCCCTCTTATGTTACCTCCCTTAATTACCCTGATAGACTACACCAAAACACAACCCCCCTCAAGGGGGAGCTAATCCAGGGCCGCAACTAGGGGATGGGGGGGCTAAGGGGGCAAGCGCCCCGGGTACAGGATTTGAGGGGGCACCAAGGAGTTAGAGGAACAGGGTTTTATTTTTTAACCAGCAGTGCTGTGCTGGACCAGTGAGGCAGCAGAAGGCTCCCGGAGCAGTGTCTCTCACCCACCTATCTGCCCCCAGCTGACTCCGATGTTGTGCGGGTGAGTTCCAGTACCTGGGATCTCTCCTATGCTGGCTACTATCTTAAACGCTCTTCTGCTATGCAGTGCTGTGACTAGCGTGCGGTGCACCATGCAAGCTATAGAAGCAAGCTGTTGGTGCTGTGTTTTAAGCAGGTTTTGATCCCGGCTGTCTGCCCAGCACCAACCGATAACAAGCTGCAGCCTACACACCATTGAGGTACGCTGTATGTAGTGATGTAGTTCAGCGTGTAGGGGATGTAGTATAGTGATGTAGTGCAGTAGATATGGGAATGTAGTGCAGTGATATAATGCAATGCATGGGGACACACGGGGGCATGTAGTGGAACACGCTGCTGGGGGGCATGTGATGCTTAGGGCATTTGGGGCACATAGGGGAATATTGTCCAGTAGTATCCCCTTTTTTCCCCCAATTTTTTTTTTAAGAATCTGCTTACTTTAATTTGTGGTTTGTTTGTGTTTTTTTTTGGGGGGGGGGGGGGGGGCAGGGATTACTGCCTTGCCCCGGGTGATGAAAAGCCTAGTTTTGGCTCTGGCTAATTTACCTAGCACATGTTCTATTCATTAACCCATCACAAACCAAAGACTCCTTATATAAGTTCGTGCCTATACAGCCCTCATTTTCTCTTATATTGGTCGAGTTTACCAAATGGGATAGTTTAGCGCTAAACTCGCACATTTTGCAGACTCGGACCCTATTACATTTGGCCCCCTGCAGACAGATAAAGAGGACGGAGATAAAGTACCAGCCAATCAGCTCATAACTGTCATGTTACAAGCTGTGTTTGAAAAATGAGAGTAGCTGATTGGTGCATTATCTCCATTCACTTTATCTCTCTCCAAGGTTTAGTACATAGACCCCTAAGTGCTAAAGACTACACTGGTTACATCAATTCCCTGTCCTTTCATAAATCTCTCAGTATGAATTTGTTGCGTCCTTCTGCTTTGCAGATCATTTGTCATTTAGGACCAGATGCATCATTGCTTGGAAAGTGATAAAATGAACAGTGAAAAAGTCCCAGCCAATCAGCTCCTAACAGAAATTTTTTAAACACAGCCTGTGACATGGCAGCTAGGAGCTGATTGGCTGGTGCTTTTTCTTTCTCCATTTTATCACTCTCCAAGCGATGATGTATCTAGACCTTAGTCTTTGACCTACAAAGCAGGAGGACGCAACACTGGCACCCTGATTGTAAGGTGCAGTATATTAATCTCTGCAACAAGATTCAATTAATCATCTAAAAACTACTGGCATAAACTGAGGAAGCAGGCGGTGTACCCATGAAACGCAATACAAGTTTATGCAAATTCCTTCCGTGTTCCACATATAAATTGACAGTTTCCTATTCATGGTTTGTGAGATTGGATTCAAGTTGGGTACACACTATCCGATATAGGGGTATATTCAATAAGAGTCGGAAACTGCCGTCTTGTCCGAAAGGCGGCAGTTTCCGACTGGAATAGGTCGGAAGGGGTTCCAACCTATTCAATAGGGGCACATTTTTTCCGACAAGTCGGGAAACCCGACTTGTCGGAATGCTGTCGGAAAGCAGGTGGATCAGCGGAATACCCGCCGATCCACCTGCTGCTGTCGGAAACGGGGCCAAATCCGACAGGTTTTGGCCCCCTTTCCGACAAACTCAATCCGACTTGAAAACAAGTCAGATTGAGGTGAAGAGACGGGGAGCGGTGCGGCGGGCTACGGGGAGGATAGTACCTGCAGTGCCTCCTCCGCCACAGATCACTCCCGCTGCCAGCTCCGGCCGCCGCTGGAAGCTCCCCTGCCGGCCGCCGCACACTGTTCCCCCCGCCAACGGCCGCACACTTTCCCCCCGCCGGCCGCCGAACACTGCTCCCACCGCACACTGCACCCCCGCCGGCCACCGCACACCGCTCCCCCCGCCAGCCGCCGCACACTGCTCCCCCCGCTGCTGCTGTCAGCGCACACGGCAACCGCTGACAGCAGCGGCAGGACAGGACACAGGGAACGGACAAATCCGACAGTCGGATTTGGCCGCTCTTTGAATAGGGGCTGTCGGGTCCATTCCGACAACTGCATGTCGGAATGGACCCGATTCTTATTGAATATACCCCACTGTAAACGATGTGCCTAATTCCAACATATTGCTCACAATATCGTCTAGTTTGTGTATACACTATGGGGGTAATTCCAAGTTGATCGCAGCAGGATTTTTGTTAGCAATTGGGCAAAACCATGGCCCTCATTCCGAGTTGATCGGTCGGTATTTTTCATCGCATCGCAATGAAAATCCGCTTAGTACGCATGCGCAATATTCGCACTGCGACTGCGCCAAGTAATTTAACAATGAAGATAGTATTTTTACTCACGGCTTTTTCTTCGCTCCGGCGATCGTAATGTGATTGACAGGAAATGGGTGTTACTGGGCGGAAACACGGCGTTTTATGGGCGTGTGGATGAAAACGCTACCGTTTCCGGAAAAAACGCAGGAGTGGCTGGAGAAACGGAGGAGTGTCTGGGCGAACGCTGGGTGTGTTTGTGACGTCAAACCAGGAACGACAAGCACTGAACTGATCGCACAGGCAGAGTAAGTCTGAAGCTACTCTGAAACTGCTAAGTAGTTTGTAATCGCAATATTGCGAATACATCGGTCGCATTTTTAAGAAGCTAAGATACACTCCCAGTAGGCGTAGGCTTAGCGTGTGTAACTCTGCTAAATTCGCCTTGCGACCGATCAACTCGGAATGAGGGCCCATGTGCACTGCAGGGGAGGCAGATATAACATGTGCAGAAAGAGATAGATTTGGGTGTGGTGTGTTCAATCTGCAATCTAATTTGCAGTGTAAAAGTAAAGCAGCCAGTATTTACCCTGCACAGGAACAAAATAACCCACTTAATTCTAACTATTTCTGCACATGTTATATCTGCCTCCCCTGCAGTGCACATGGGGGGTCATTCCGAGTTGTTCGCTCGTTATTTTTTTCTCGCAACGGAGCGATTAGTCGCTAATGCGCATGCGCAATGTCCACAGTGCGACTGCGCCAAGTAAATTTGCTATGCAGTTAGGTATTTTACTCATGGCATTACTAGGTTTTTTCTTCGTTCTGGTGATCGGAGTGTGATTGACAGGAAGTGGGTGTTTCTGGGCGGAAACTGGCCATTTTATGGGTGTGTGCGAAAAAACGCTACCGTTTCTGGGAAAAACGCGGGAGTGGCTGTAGAAACGGAGGAGTGTCTGGGCGAACGCTGGGTGTGTTTGTGACGTCAAACCAGGAACGTCAAGCACTGAACTGATCGCACTGGCAGAGTAAGTCTCGAGCTACTCAGAAACTGCACAGAGAAGTCTTTTTCGCAATATTGCAAATCTTTCGTTCGCAATTTTGTTAAGCTAAGATTCACTCCCAGTAGGCGGCGGCTTAGCGTGTGCAAAGCTGCTAAAAGCAGCTTGCGAGCGAACAACTCGGAATGACCCCCATGGTTTTGTCCAATTGCTAAAAAAAATCCTGCTGCGATCAACTTGGAATTACCCCCAATGTCGCTAACGATGCATTTTCCTGCGCATCACCAGCGCCATTGGCCGCCTGCCGTGCATGCAGGTTCACTCCCCCACCGCGCGCGACATAATTTGTTGCTGGCAGCATCAGCAAGTCTGTATGCACTTGCTGATGCCTGCCCCGCCGCTGGGTGCCTTCGATAATGAGATCGCCAGGTACAGATGTTGTTAAGTGAGTACCCGGCATTATACATGTCCATTTACCATGAATTTTCAATAAACTTAGAAGCCTATTTCAAAGAGGTGGTTTTGTCTCTTCAGTTGGTAGATCCTGCAATGAAAGGAAATTTGACACGGGAGGAGATATATCAAACCATTTAAAGAATATAAGTGAGAGTGTAACAACCAACTAGATTCTATATATCATTTAGTAAATTCTATACAACAGTAGCTAGAGTCTGATTGGCTGCTATGGGTAACACCTCCCCTTGTCCTCTTAAGAAGGTGTGATACCTATCCCCACAGTCGTTTAATCTCACAGGCAAGATTTGGGGTTTCTGAATGGCTGGAAGAGGAGGGCTAAGAAAACAATAGGCCCTTGCATTTCCAAACTGCGGCCCTCCAGCTGTTGTGAAATTACATATCCCAGCATGCCCTGACACAGTTTTGCTGTCAGAGGATGCTAAAGCTGTGTCAGGGCATGCTGGGATGTGTAGTTTCTCAACAGCTGGAGGGCCGCAGTTTGGACATGCCTGCAACAGTAAGAATAGAGAGACGTGAGTATGTGATTTGCCTAATGTGGCTGTGGTTATATATCGTCAATAAAATATCTGAAACATTGTTATGTTAAGAAGCTATAATAAAATACAGCACCTAGCACCCAGTCTGAATAGTATCCCGCATTCTGGTGCCTGCCACAGATTTCTGAGAGTACCCTTATGGCATCACACAATACAGGGAGCATACTTGTTACCAACTTACCATCACACAACACGGAGAGCATCCTTTGTGATTGCTACACAATATAGAGAGCAGGCTTGTGACTGCCACAGAATAAAGGAAGCACTCCTATGGCCATCTATCAGCAATCACAATCTATTGTTTCACAGATCCTGTGATTTTTACCCCCAGACAATACTGTTTCCGCAATCCATTTGACTTTGCCCAACATTACAGATACTTGTCAGTGATTTGCAGATAATTTTAATTTAAACAGATCTGCCAATCTTGAAAGACTCATCAGTTTACTAGAAAACTCACTTTTTCTAAGCGACCCACTATCGGTGATGCCAATCAGTCAGGAACAACTTTTGACATCTGGTCTAGACTAAAGGAGCTGCCTACAATTACTGACATATCTACTGTCTAGAGATGAGTGGGTTCAGTTCTCAGAGAACTGAACCCACCCGAACATAGGGGATCTGGGGCGATCCAAGCCACAGCTCAGATCTCCCTGCCTGCCGCGGTTCCCCAAGCAAGCCAAAACCTCAGGATCCCGCTGTCGGATCCTGAGTTTTGACTCGGACACCAGTCTTTATAATAGGCTATGGAAGACTGCTGATTGGCTGAGAGAGCTGTCTGTCACGTCTCTCAGACAATTAGCGTGTCCCCATAGGCTACAATGGGGCAAGATGGATGCCCCCACTGCGCTAATGACGCCGCCTGCACCGCCGACACTTCTGCACGTACTGCCGACACTCCCACACTGCTGGCACCCCACACTGCCCTCACTGCCGGCACCCCTGCACTAAGGACACTGCCGGCACTCCTGCACTGAGAGCACCTCTGGCACTCCCGCATTGCGGACACTGCCAGCACGCATGCACTGAGGACACCTCCGCAACTCTCGCATTGCCGACATTGTTGGCACCCCTGCACTGAGGACACTGCCAGCTCTCCTGCACTTAGGACACTTCCGGCACTCCCGCATTGCTGACACTGCCGGCACCCCAGCACTGAGGTAAACAGATGCACTCCTGCACTGCTGACACAGTCAGCACCACCGCACTGCCAACACCTCCATACAGAGGACGCAGCCCACACTGCCGACTCCCCCATAAAGAGTACACCAGCAGCACCCCTGCACTGCCAACAACGCTGGACAGAGCCGGCCCTAACCAATATGATGCCCTAGGCAAGATTTTGGTTGGTGCCCCCTAGCACCACCGCTATTTCTGCCTCTGACCCTGCACCCCTTTTCCAGCACCATCACCCCTCACCCATAGTAGTCCTCATTTTGGTGTTCCTACTACCTATATTTTAAATAGGAACATTGCACCCCAAAAAGGGGTGTGTTTTTGCTGGCAAGGGGCATGGCCACGCAATAGCCCCCCCAATTGAAATTACGTTACACAGTACTGCAACTTTATTATCACACTGAATTGCTCCCTATTTACATTACACCAACCATAGTGCTCTTTTTCACATTAGACCACACAGCAGTGCCCTTTCTATATGCAACACCACACAGTAGAGCACCTTATACACATAATGCCACACATTAGTAATGAATTTATACACATAATACCACACAGTAATGCCCCTTACACATATAACACACATTATTAATGTCCTTATAAACATAATGCACTTTACACATTATGCCAATCTTTATTAATGCCCTTATACACATAATGTCCCTTACACATATGCTGCACATTATTAATGCCCTTTTACACATAATGACACACATAATGTCCCTTACACATATGCTGCAATTATTAATGCCCTTATATACATAATGTCCCTTACACATATGCCGCACATTATTAATGCCCTTATACACATGACACACATAGTACCCCTTACATACAGTATATGCCACACATTAGTAATGCATTTATACACATGACACGCATAAGGCCCTTTCACATATGCCTTACACATATGCTTCCAAAACCAGGCCACTCACACACAGCGCTCACACGGCCGTTTACACTGTGACCTCTACTTGGATACAGATGTGTCCTCATAAATCTTGCCTCAATGCATCATGCAGCAGGAGATGCCTGGCATGGGTCAGCTGGCAGCTCTGCTAAAGTCAGGCACCTTTTTTTTAATGAAAATGCATCTTATTTGCATTGCTAAGTGCCTAGGATACACAAGCAGCTTCTGCTGATTAAAATGATATGCTGCATGCCTATATACTGTGTGCGACTGTGGCTGTATCTGCATATAAAATGCTACACACAGAATATAGGCATGCCGCATATCATTTTAATCAGCAGAAGCTGCTGGTGCCCATAGGCATAGCAAATTTTGCCTATGTCTAGGGCCGGCTCTGCCGCTGGAACCCCCTCCCCACAGAGGACATCACTGGCACCCCCACACATAGGACACCACTGGGACATCTGCACTACCGAAACACCTGCAGTGAAGACACCGTCAGCCCCCCTGCACTGAGGATACCACTGGGACACCTGCACTGCCGACACTGCTGGCACCCCCACAGTGAGGACACTGCCGGCACACTCACACTGCTGGCACCCCCACAATGAGGACACAGCCGGCACCCCCGCATTTCCAACGCCACTAATACCCCCGCACTGAGGACCCCAACTTCACACAGCACTGCCGACTCCGCTGGCATACCCACATTAGGACACCGCCGGCACCCTCACACTGCCAACACCGCTGGCACCTCGGCATTGAGGACACCCCCGCACTGTGCACAGCCCCACACTGAGGACAACGCCGACACTCCCTGCCACAGTAAGTGCAATATTGTTGCATCTGATCTGCACTGTATCTCGTACTGTATTCAACGAGCACTGTATATTACATTGCTCTATAGCCAACCCACTCTGTATGCTACCTGCACTGTAGCCAACCCACACTGTAAACTGCAACGTATCCAAACCACACTGTATTCCAATTTCCACACTGTATCTGATGCACACTGTATCCAACCCGCACTCTGACCTGCACTGTATCCTGCACTGTATCTCGCACTGTTTCCGACCTTGCATTGTAGCCAATGTGCACTGTATCCGACCAG
Organism: Pseudophryne corroboree; assembly: GCF_028390025.1. Taxonomy (NCBI): domain Eukaryota; kingdom Metazoa; phylum Chordata; class Amphibia; order Anura; family Myobatrachidae; genus Pseudophryne; species Pseudophryne corroboree. The sequence continues at coordinate 743,856,146 of NC_086446.1, forward strand.
CACTGTAACCTGCACTATATCCAACCTGCACTGTATCCAACCCGCACTGTAACCTGCACTGTATCTGACCCACACTGTATCCAACCCACACTGTATCCGACCTGCACTGTATGCGACCTGCACTATATACAACCTGCAATGAATTCCACCTACACTGTATCCGACCTGCTCTGTATCTGGCCCACACTGTTATCTGCATTGTATCCGACCTGCATTGTTTCTGACCCGTTCTGTATCCAATCTGCACTGTAACCCGCACTGTGTCTGACCTGCATTGTAGCCGACCAACGCTGTATCCGACCAGCACTGTAACCTGGTCAATATTTAACTGCGTGTCCCATAGTACTATGCAGATATGGAATGCTGTTTTTTTGTGATTGGGGAGATTTTGGGAAGCAGCTTGACAAAAAGGTTGATTGATCGGGGCTTTACATGGGCACAGGGTACCAGTCAGCAGTGACCCAGGGCCCCCAGGAGGGAGGTACAGACTGGGCACTGAGAATAGGCATGTGCTGGGGGTATGTGCACTTGTGTAGGGGGCATCAATGTCTGCTGTTACTATTTTATACGTGGTTTCAAGGGTTTTTTCTTTGCTGTTTGGTAACTACTGTAGAGCAATGATATTGTACACACGAATCTCAGGAAATTTCTGTGTTGGATTGTTTTCTATTGATAGTACTTGTGAGTTGGTTTGATTGGTTATTGCTAATACATTACTAATTTGTAAAACATTTTTAAATAGAAATAACTGCCGTTTGTTTGTGCCGCTGCTTAGCCAGGCTTAGCTTAGCCAGGCTTTGGCCTATGTTAGTGAGGTGGTCAAAATTGTCTGCAATTGTCTGCAAATGAGTGGAAATTAATGTTATTGAGGTGAATAAAACTCTAGGGACAAAAAAAAAGGCACAAATTAAATGTTTTTAGGTTTTTTTTGGTACATTTTTGAAAAAAATCCAAATCCAAATCCAAAATTAGTCACGGAGATTTGGCAAATCCAAATTCAAAGCCGACCGACGAATTAGAACCAAATCCAAATCCAGCAAAAATGGTCCGGCGCACATCTCTACTACTTACCTGGACCACTAATGAGATGCCCACATATCCACGCATTTCCAATAAAAATGCACGACTGAAAAAAGAAATGCATGATGTCACCAAGCAGCATTTCTGCAAGGTCCTGATAAGAGGTTAAAGCACACTTTTGTCATAGTTTCGCTTTGAAAACTTTGCTATGGCTAGCACACACCTCCCATTGTATAATTCCTCTATTACAAATTCCACGCCTTTACTGACACGACAACATTCACCTTGGCCGACCTCCTTATCCTTATGGTACATAATTAGTAGACAGTATGAGTGCTATATTAAATGCTCCAGGTGTCCATCAATAAAATCGCTGTCTAAAATGGAAATGCTGTGACTTATTATTCTAGTGTTTAATTCCTTACACGCCTCTTTTGACGGTTAATGTTCTCCTTTTCTCCTGCTAATATTTTCTATCGCACAAGTGGGAGAGAGAAAGGTTATCTGTATATAGCTGAGTTTTCTCTTAATCAATATGTTGTTTTATTAGATTGGTTTTACAGGAAAGAACAGAAGCACGGATCGGTGTTAATATATTTTATAGGACAGGGGTATTCATTTTCGTGAAATAGTTTGACGAATGTTAGTTTTTATTTTGTCTTAAATCCCTTGTACCTGAAATGGGTCCAGATATTGAGAACAAAACAAATTAAAAGGGAACTGTTTAGATATTTAAGACGTTGTAAATTTTACCTCAGTAAGTGTTTATATACACAGTAGTCCCAGCGGTTTTCCCTACATCATGTTGCCCATATATTCTAACAATCATACACAATTAATGACATGGTTCCCCGGTTCCACAGTTTAATTCACCCCCCACATAAGTCATTCACACTGTTTTGTTCTCCTTTACATTCTGTCACTCAGGATATAACAATCTCCGACTTATTCTATCTTCTATCAAATGCAGCTGTTACGCATCATCACCAACTTATTTCACGCTGTACTGGGCAGGACGACGCACCTCGCACACACTTCTATTCACTTTATGGAGGTGCTTCTGTGTTACTTTACAAAACTTTGTGATACACTCATTGTAAATAATGGCCACCTCTTCCAATTGCTGTGCTCAGGGCTCAGGCATCAATAAGGAGAAAGTTGAAGATCGCTTGTTAATGGAAAATAAGACCTTACTGGTTCTTTAGAAGATTTTTCATGGATTCATGGTCATTCCGAGTTGATCGCAGCCAGCAACTTTTTGCTGCTGCTGCGATCAATAGTCCACCCCTATGGGGGAGTGTTTTTTAGCTTTGCAGGGCTGCGATCGCTTGTGCAGCTCTGCTAAGCAAAAAAAATTTCAAGCAGAAGTAGACTAGGCCTATACCTACTTACCCTGTGCGATGGATCCAGCGATGATGGGCCCGGCTTTGACGTCACTCCTGCGCCCTCCGTTCTGCTGGACACGCCTGCGTTATACTCACCACTCCCCGAAAACGGCTCCAAATGGTCCGGATCCGCCCAGCCACGCCGCCTTCCTGTTAATCTTCTTTGCGGTCGGCTCTGTGACCGCTTCCTTTGTAAGTCGTGACGTAACCCGGCGACCCGTCACCAGGCAACGTCGCGCACGCGCACTGCAACCACCGCGCATGAGCATTCCGCACCCGTTCGCACCGCAGCGATAAACCGCTGCGTGTGAATGGGTCGGAATGATCCCCTTAGTCATTTACCTGCGGGAAGGATAATTTTGCTGTGGATTCTATACTGACTTTCTGGTTTACATGGATTGCCGCTGGCATTAGGAAAATTCTCCTAACAAAACTGTGCTAGGAGACCTTAAGTGGGCGTGGTACTGTATAAAAGACCTATACTGTCTAGATAGTCATGAGGTCGACCCTGTGTGGTCGACATGCATAAGGTTCAATGGCGTATCTATAATGGGTGCAGTGTGTGCAGTGCACACGGGCCCCTGAGTCCAGTGGGGGCCCACACCGCACACACTACACTCATTTCTCCTATACTTACCTTTCCGGAGTCCATTGCTGACTGTGTGTGGGCCCCCTCCTCTCCTGTAGCCGTCACCGCTGCTGCTAGCGCACTGACCACTAGAGACACTGGCACAGTGCCAGAGTCTACAGCGCATGAGCAGGACTCCGAAAAATGGCCGCCGCACCAGTGTTCAGAGCGCTAGCAACAGCGGTGACGGCTATGAGAGAGGAGGGGGCCCACACACGGAGTCTGCGCACGGGTCCCCTCCTCTCTAGAGACCCCCCTGATATGGTTAATAGGGTCAAAAAGTTGACATGGTCAAAAAGTCAACAGTTAAAAAGTGGACAGTGGGTATGGTCAACAGGTAGAAGATGTCAAAAGGTCAACATGACAATGGATGACACAAAAAAGGTCAACACACATTTTTTGTTGTTTTTTTTTGGTTGTCATTTGTATGTTTAACCATATCTAAGCACAATCAGTAGAAACTTGTACCCTCGTGGGCTCACTTCGCTTGCCATGTTTCGGGCAAGTTTACTATTCCCAATTGCAGTCCACATGGATCGCAAAACAATCAAAAGTTGGAGAACATGAAAAAAGAAAACTTGTTTGATTATTTGTGTCGACCATTGTCATGTCAATCTTAAGCACTGTATATCTTTTACCTGTCTACCTTTTGACCATGTTGACCTTTTGATCTTGTCAACCTAATGCATGTCGACCTATTGACTGTTTACTCTGTCAACCTGTACATTGGAACCCCCTTAAAGGTGGTAGTTTGGGCTTGATTTATCCGTACATGCCGACTTTTTATTTCTTCTCTCTGGGAGAAGCTCGGAGAGGAAATGCAGAGGATCATTCCGGGGGATCCACATGAAGGGGACAGAGTTAATACGATGTGAATGATGTCATATTGGCCCTGTTCCATCTCTATGTACCCGCTATTTCTCAGTATTATCTTCCCATCCTGCCCACTTCACTTGGAGATCCACCCGCTTTTCCAGGGTTCAAGGTGAACTTCCCAAAAATGTGTGAGTCTACCGGAGCTTCCTGGAGAGTAGTTAAGCATGGATTTATCCAATCTAGTACATTCTGTAAAATGATATCTGGAATCTGATTGGCTGCTGTGAGCAACACCTCCACTCTAGGGGGGGTAATTCCAAGTTGACCGCAGAAGGATTTTTGATAGCAACTGGGCAAAACCATGTGCACTGCAGGGGGGTGCAGATATAACATGTGCAGAGAGAGTTAGATTTGGGTGGGGTGTGTTCAATCTGCAATCTAATTTGCAGTGTAAAAATAAAGCAGCCAGTATTTACCCTGCACAGAAATAAAATAACCCACCCAAATCTAACTCTTTCTGCAAATGTTATATCTGCCTCCCCTGCGGTGCACATGGTTTTGCCCAATTGCTATCAAAAATCCTGCTGCGATCAACTTGGAATTACCCCCTATATTCTCCCTCCAATGTGTATGTCCTTTAGTGTGCACTTTCATTTTTTCTGTTTTCTATATTGTGCTCCTCATCCCTATCTGTAAGTTTTACATCCCCTCCACGTCTTGTATTATGCTTTATCACTCCCCTGCTGTCTCTTGTATTGTCCCTTCCCCCCCATCCTGTGTGTCTTGTATTGTCTTATCCCCCACTATGTTGTATATATTATGCACTGCCCTCTATTCCTTGATCTTTCATATCCCCCCCCCCCCCATAGATAAGTTGCCTCTGTATTCCCATGTTCTCTTCTGCTCCTCTGCACTGCTGTGCCTCCAAGTACCATCATTGCTGAGGCGTCAGACAGCAGCACCACAGTGTCATCACCTGACGTCTGCACCGCTGTTGGGAGATTGCATGGCCAATGACAAAGGGGAGGGTCAAGGACGGTAACAGAAATCTTAGCTCCCGGCACACTGATATCTCTGCTCCAACCCCTCAACCACCCTTGAAACCCCCCTCTAAACATACCTAATCTGCATGTGCCATGTATCACCAAATAAAGACACTGTAATTGTGCATATACAGGAATCCATACGAGAGAGAGAGAGAGAGAGAGAGAGAGAGAGGATTCTGCACTCACAAAAAAAGAGTTCATACAGCAAGTGGGGTGCTTCTCAATAGGCACATACGAATAGTCCAAACATACAAGAGTCATTACAAATTCATGGAGGAGAAGGCACTCATCACCTAAAAAAAATTAAAAATAAAATATTTTATATATATATATATATATATATATATATATATATATATAAATAATAAAACCATGTAGAAAAAAGATCTGCGGCACTCGAAGTCTTTGCAGTACAAAAAAGTGTATTTAAAAGCCAATGTTTCGGGGCTGGCACGCCCCTTTGTCAAGGTGAACAGACAAAGGGGCGTGCCAGCCCCGAAACGTTGGTAATGGTGTGTTACTTTTAAATACACTTTTTTGTACTGCAGACTTCGAGTGCCACAGATCTTTTTTCTACATGGTTTTTATTATTATTATTATTATTATTATTATTATTATTATCCTTTATTTATATGGCGCCACAAGGGTTCCGCAGCGCCCAATTACAGAGTACATGAACAAATAATCAAACAGGAAAACAGCAACTTACAGTTGATGACAATATAGGACAAGTACAGGGTAAATAAACATAGTTACATCAGCAGATGACACTGGAATAAGTATCAGGTGGCAGAAGACAGCTGGATTTGGTGCAGCTGAAGATTATTAAAGTAAGAAAATGGTAAGCACATGAGGGAAGAGGGCCCTGCTCGTGAGAGCTTACATTCTAAAGGGGAGGGGTAGACAGACAGGGGTGAGACCTCATTCCACACTGGAGGCACCGGAGCACCTTACTAACAATCTTGTGGAGTGCCGGTCCAGATACAACTAATATATATATATATATATATATATATATATATACCAATGAAAGAAGACAGCGGCACTCCAGGACTTTGAATGGTCAAATTTCGTGTATTTACAGCATCAAAAGATACAGCTCAAACCGACGTTTCGGGGCGCGTAGCCCCTTTTTCAAGGTGTATGTGCTGTGCGGTGTAAAAATCTTACCTTAAGTACCGTGAGGAGATTTTTACACCGCACAGCACATACACCTTGAAAAAGGGGCTACGCGCTCCGAAACGTCGGTTTGAGCTGTATCTTTTGATGCTGTAAATACACGAAATTTGACCATTCAAAGTCCTGGAGTGCCGCTGTCTTCTTTCATTGGTATACACTTCGTCTCGACGGAAGGCACCTGGGCCATTTACACTCTTAGATAGAGTGCCAGACTACATACTGCATTATATATATATATATATATATACACACATACATACATATATACATATATACATACACACACGACAGGTATACACGTACATAGATGTTTGTACACACACACTGTGAACCAGACTGGCACAGTGGTGAGGGAGGATGCCAGGACCCAGAAAAGACTCACCAGCACTACAGTCAGGGTGACTTCTCTTGTCTGTAGCATAGCGGCGGAGCTGCGGGCGGCCGCTGATGCAGTCTTTATATGCCCCCTCTGTCCGTGTCTGTGACACACTTGTGGCTGGCGATGGTGGGTTGCTGGGCTAACCTGCGGGGCTGGCTAAAGGATGCGCTCCTCGGCGGCGGCAAGACACAGGGCAGTGCCGTCTCAGCTTCATGACGTCGCACCACGACAACAGGACGGACTAAATGACGGGGAAACGGAGAGGGAAGGGGGGAGGTAGTGCGGCCACCGGCTGGATTATTTGGCTGTGGGAGGGCACTGTGGGAGGCCTGGAGGCGGGGTCGGCCAACAGTTAACCAACCCACCACCATCTAGTACTAGACAGGTGCGGGCCGCAGGATTAATTTACTGACAGTATGGGGACGGCAGTCACCTGAATAGGTTGTAAGTAAGGCAGAACGGCTGCTGCCCTGTACTTACAACAATAATCTCTGCATGATCCTGTGGGCCTATTTTTTACGAGGGGCCTGGAGCTGCAGCTCCATCCGCCCCATTGTTAATCCGGCCCTGTCTGTCCCGCAACCCCTAACACTGCACTTTCACCGCTAATATTGGTGGGCAGCATGGGGGACTGGCCATCTGGAATTTCTGGCAAATGCCAGAAGGGCTGATGGCCGCATGGGCCGGTCCGGTCATGCTGAGTGTATCTCCCCTATGGTATAATGGGCGTACCATGAGGCCTGGCCCTCTGACTCGTGGCACGTCCTCATGAGACATGGCCGTGAGCTCCCTTGTCATGCGTGCCTGCAGTGCACAGACATTGCCAGGGCTGCTGAATGACCCCAGTCCGTCCCTGTTGGGCAGTGTAAGTGAACTGAGCTCACATATGCGCACAGACAGGGCCACTCGAGGGAGAGGGATCTGTTTGGATCCTTTCTTTGCACTCCTGTACTCCTTCCAACAGAAATGGACAGACTATCGGAAACTAATGTTTTTGGGCACATTGAAATATTGCATTCAGTGAGCCTCCAGACATACAGTAGCCAAAGTCAATATACAAGTGGTGTGAACTGAAGTCAAAGGGACTTTGCAAGATTTGTTTTCTTGTGTGTCTAGTACTGTTTCATTTTCAGGTCACTATAAGATGTATTTGACTGTTAATGTAACAAGGAGAATATTGTAGCAAGGGGGAGTGCTGAAAGTGGAGTTGCACTACTGCGCAGACACTCGGCATTGCCAATCCTCTAGGGAAACTTCATTCCCTGAACCAAGATGGCCACCGTGGCTACTAGAGAGTATATGTGCAGCCATCTTGGGACTATGGGGCTAATTCAGACCTGATCGCTGCGTTGCTTTTTTGCACAGCAGCGATCAGGTATAAACTGCACATTGAAGATGTGCCGATCCCCAGGGTCTGCATCATCAAACGCAGACTTCCTGGACCCGGTAGTGTGGTTCCAACAGTCGGTCTGAGTGAGCATTGGGTTGCGATAATGATCCAATTCTGTGCCTTCGGACGCAGCGTTTGGATATAGCAGATGCTTACAGCAGGCGTCTATTTCCTACAGACACCTCCTGCAGCTGCATTTGAATTTTATTGTATGGTATTCCGCAGCCTCTTCCTTGCGGCTGTGCAATACCAACCACTTTGGAATCAGCCCAAATTTCCAACAAGGTCCACTTTAAGCAGTTTGCTTACCACTGTCATTTACGTCTCCTTATTGCCTGGAACTTGTGAACGCTCTGAAGGATGAGAGTCAGAGGGGCAGAGACTGGTCATTTGAACAATTGCTTATGTTCCAGGAAAGGAGGAATAAACAAGTCAGGCTTGGGAGTGCGCTTCCCAGCACTAGGTGGTATTTTTAACATCAGTATGGTTTCTAATTCCCTTAAATCCATATTTTCATCAATATAATATTTAACCTTACACCTCAGAGGAAAAAAAAAATGTCTCAACACCTTCAGCAGAGAAGGGGGAAGCGAGGACGAAAAAAAAATTATAGACGCACCATAAAATTCAATATTATAGTCTATTGGTCTGCAGTTATTGACCTGGGAATGTGGCTGACATAATATGACTGATATGTGCACTGGGAGCCAAACGTCTCTCCAAGATTTCTTCGGGAGTGTTCGATAAACTGATCATTTCAGCTCCTTTTATTTATTTATTTTTTATTTATCTCTTTTTTTTTAACTTCCTTTTAGTTCAATACTCATCACACGTTGTCATCTCTCCTCGGTGATTCTCTTTGCTCTTATACCATCCTGTGAAGTCTTTTTTGTTTTGTTTTAGAACTTCTACAAGAATACTTCATCCAGTTTTTGCATCTGCCAGGCTTCAATGATCCTTATCTTTTTCTTTTTTATCCCAACATTTAGTCATTTTTATTCAAATGTTCTATACTAATAATACAAAGCACTTGCTACAGTATGTTCATTGTTCACAACAGTCTTATCGATTATTTTATCTTTTTGTGCAGATACATTCATATACTGTACGTAGAGATGGCGATAAGAAAAGACACACGTTATACGAGATGGAAATAGAAACGCAATGTAACACCTGTATTTACGGAGTTATAAGGGAAGTTACTAAATTCAAATTGTGTGCTTGGGGTTCCGGTTAATAATAAAAAAATGAGTGTAAATTAGTAAAAAATATATATTTTCATTTATTTAAAGGAATTGTTGGAAAGAAAAAATGTTTAATTCACTGTAGCAATAAAGTATTCCTGTACCACCTCCTAGCCCGCCATGCTATGACCATCCTGAGAACAATCACAGCGGCAGTACTTGGGGATGCTAGTGCCTGAGATGGCTACCAATGGCTAACCAAAAGAAAAGTGAAGATTTTGTCAATAAGGGATCTGGTCAGCATACCAGCATTAGGGATGCTGGCAATTGGAAAACCGGCACCGGAATCCCAACACTAGTTGGAAAGCCGACGCCGGGATCCAGACATGGATCAAAATGACGACGCAGGAATCCCAACTGCTTGCATCCCAAAAGTAAGTATGCCGGGTACTCCTTGGGTTCAGGTCGTGTGTGTGTGTGTGTGTGTGTGGGGGGGGGGGGGGGGGGGGTGTTAGGTTTAGGCTGGGGGGGTGAGGGTTAGGCACCATCGGGAAGGGTTAGGTTGCAGGTTGGTGGGTGCTGTCAGCGGCACTTGTCAATTATCTGTTTTAATTACTTTCACTTGCTGCTTCCCCCATTTTTGAAGCCCAGCATCTCCTGACCGCCCCTGTCTCCTACCCTGACCCCTTCTGTCGCTAATACCTATACAGCATTCATGAACTCATCTTGAGAGCTCTTTGTTATTCAGCCACACTGTCCTTTATTACATTCCAAGATACTGACATACCTGAGATTCAAACCCATTGCCTGTGGCTTTACAGTCAGACAATCTATCCATTGAGCTTTCGGCCCTTGGATAGAAAGCTAGAGAATTCTAAGTATTTGAAGCTTAGCTTGTACTTTGTAAAAAAATGATCAGCATTGCGGCTGAGCAGAACTATGTAGTGTGTGGCTGCAAGAGATTGGATGTGTGGCTGCACACTACATATATCTGCTCAATTTCAATACTTATCATTTTTTAACAAAGTACCAGCTTCATATAGTGTTCATAGTTTTTATGCAGGATCAAATAGCTCAATGAGTAGGGTGTTTGATTAGAATTAAATATGTAATAGGTTTGAATCCTGGGTATGGCAGTATATTGAAATGTATTATTTAATAAAAGGTATTGTAACTGAATAACAACGAGCTCTTAAGTTAAGTACATTAATGTGATATAAAAAGGATTTGTGTCCAAATCTATTTTCTTGCTGTAGTCTATAAATGTGCATGCTCCCTATGTCCCAGTTGAAAAAAATAGGGGGGAGGTGGGGAACACCAATTCTCTCTCTGGCACAGGGCATCAAAAAGTCTAGTTACAGCTCTGGCGGGAAGGGAGGATTAGGGTGGTGGTAGAAGAGAAGGGTGAGAATAGTAAGGATGGAGGTAGTGAGCTGTATGGGGGTGGAGAAGGGGGGAGGGAAAGACCAGTCGGCAAGGGTATTACCAAAACACAAAGTAATGATGAATATGGTTCACCAACATTGCATACAGAAAATGATGTTCCTAGTATAAGAGGAAATACTAATCTTAATTGTATGTATGTGAATGCTAGAAGTCTTACAGGGACAGGGAAAAAGGGGGAACTTGAAGTCACTTTAGCAAACAAACAGTATGATGTTATAGGTATTACTGAAACTTGGTGAGCCGAATCTCATGATTGGACAGTTAGTCTGGAGGGTTATATGTTGTTCAGGATACAAATTAAGCAAACGGGGTGGAGGGGTATGTCTTTATGTAAAGCCTTTTTTTAAATCTTAATATAAAGGAAGACATTTGCGATGGAACTGGAGATATTGTGGAGACTTTATGGGTAGAAATTGCATGCGGGGGTAAGGGAACTAAAAAACTGCTAATAGGGATATGCTACAAGCCACCTGATATTAATGTGTCTGATGAGGAATTGTTATTGTTACTGAAGCAAATTGAAAAAGCGTCAGGATTAGGTGACGTAATAGTGATGGGAGATTTTAACTATCCAGAGATTAATTAGACAAATGATTCATGTGATACTGCTAAGGGTAATAGGTTTTTAAACACACTGTCACAATCCTGACTGTAGGTTTTATATTTGGTGACTTACCCCTGCCATCTGTCCTGGATCCTGTGTCTTTTCACTCATGGAGTTAAACAGCTTGTCAGTTTTCCTGAGTTCTCTGCCTGAGAGGTAATAGGTAATCAGCTCCACCTGTGGTGATCTCCTGTGTGAGGCTGAATTCAGTAATCTAAAAGCAAGCATCCTGTGTTTTGCAGAAGTCCAGGCTTCAGTGTTCTCTTGGCCTGCTAGGCCTCATTCTACATCACAGCCTTGGCTAGAGTAGTCACATGACAGTGACATCACCTAATCCTGCCCACCAATCATCAGGGACCAGGAAGTATAAATCAGGAGGCTGAGTTGGAATCTGGGCCAGTTCCTCATGTCACATACAGCCTTGTGTGAGTCTTATGCTGAGCTCCCTTAAGGTAACCTTTGTACCTAAGTTCCTGTGGGAACTCTGTTCCCTTGTTACCGTTTGGTTTACTTGTGTGTTGCCATTTGATTTCATCATTTTCCCTGAGTCTCAAAGTAAAGGCACAGCTGCAATGTTTCGTCTTAAAGGCACAGTACTGAATTCCGTGTTCTCCACTGAAAACCACAGAAGTCGTGTTTCAGTTTTACTACTGTTGTAGTTGGGATCTCCAGAGCTCAGTACCTCGTGCCTCAGCATTTCCGTGCTTCCAGCACCTCGTGCCTCAGCATCTCCATGCCTCAGTACCTCCGGGCTTCCAGCACCTCCGTGCCTCAGTACCTCCGTGCTTCCAGCACCTCCGTGACTCAGTACCTCCGTGCTTCCAGCACCTCCGTGCCTCAGTACCTCCGTGCCTCAGCATCTCCGTGCCTCAGTACCTCCGTTCTTCCAGCACCTCCGTGCTTTCAGTACCTCCGTGCTTCCAGCACCTCCGTGCCTCAGTACCTCCGTGCTTCCAGCACCTCCGTGCCTCAGTACCTCCGTGCTTCCAGCACCTCCGTGCCTCAGTACCTCCGTGCTTCCAGCACCTCCGTGCCTTAGTACCTCCGTGCTTCCAGCACCTCCGTGCCTCAGCACCTCAGTGTCCTCAAGCACCTCAGTGTCCTCAAGCACCTCGGTGTCCTCAAGCACCTCAGTGTCCTCAAGCACCTCAGTGTCTCCAAGCACCTTAGTGTCTCCAAGTACCCCGTGCCCTTTAGCACAGTTGAACCTGGTATTCTTCACTGATTCATCAGCGCCTTTCCAGTTCTGTCTTTCAGGAGACCTTCAGCGCCCCCACGTGCTTCCTGTCTGCCGACCTAATCCTGTATGAGGAGAGCCTAGATTCGGCCATCTCTGCCGCGGTTCCTCTTCCCAGTCATCGGAAGAATACTCGAGTCCACAACATTTCCAAACCAGGTCAGTGGTAGTATTCACATAATCCTCCAGTCGCCCGCACAGACTTCACTACACCGGGTTCACAAAAACCTCAGTCATGACAGTAGGAACTGGCCACATGGACCCGGCCGAAAGTGTTTGTCTGACGCATGACCTCCTAAGCAATATTGCAGGACGCTTGGGAGGTCTGGAGTCGACTCAGCATCGATTGGCACAGTGTCTGCAGCGGAATTTGTCCTCCAGAGATTCTATGACCTTCTGCTCTAAGACTCCTGACCAACTGCAGATTTTCTACCAGATGTTACTACAGTTACAAGAACTTTTGCCTAGTATTCTCTCTGTGATGCCTGATCTCCTCAGGAATACTACCAACGTTGTTGATCCTGTTTTGTCCCATTCAGTTAGTAGAGTCTCTTCCTCTGCGCAAGGGAAAGTTTTTCATCAGAGCTATCCACGGCCCAAGCTCTCTGAAGCTGAACGTCAGCGGCGTAAGGAGCTACATCTCTGTCTTTACTGTGGAAATTCTGGTCATTTTGTTAAAGACTGTATTCTTCGCAAGCCAGGTAATAGTGACAAATCTCAGTATCATAGTGCTCATGTCTACAAGTCATCCACAGTATCCGATCCATCTGCTGCTGACGGGGGTATCAAGAAGGCTACTCTTCTGAGAGAGACTCAAATTTATGACTGGGGTCCGGTGGTTAAAAGACCTTATCCCAAGTTGGGTGTCCAGAGAAGAATGTTCAAGCCATTTACAGTCACAGAGGAGTCCGTGTCCACAGCCCCAGGAGGGGCGTCTTCAGAGCGTCCAGCCCCAGGAGGGGCGTCTTCAGAGCGTCCAGCCCCAGGAGGGGCGTCTTCAGAGCGTCCAGCCCCAGTGAGGGGTTCAGAGCGCCCAGCCCCAGAGAGTCTACAGGGTGCTGCCCAGCCAGAGATTCTACAGAGTGCTGCCCAGCCAGAGATTCTACAGAGTGCTGCCCAGCCAGAGATTCTACAGAGTGCTGCCCAGCCAGAGATTCTACAGAGTGCTGCCCAGCCAGAGATTCTACAGAGTGCTGCCCAGCCAGAGATTCTACAGAGTGCTGCCCAGCCAGAGATTCTACAGAGTGCTGCCCAGCCAGAGAGTCTACAGAGTGCTGCCCAGCCAGAGAGTCTACAGAGTGCTGCCCAGCCAGAGAGTCTACAGAGTGCTGCCCAGCCAGAGAGTCTACAGAGTGCTGCCCAGCCAGAGAGTCTACAAAGTGCTGCCCAGCCAGAGAGTCTACAGAGTGCTGCCCAGCCCCGTGAAGAGGGGGCTCTTGCCTCAGCCCAGCCCCGTGAAGAGGGGGCTCTTGCCTCAGCCCAGCCCCGTGAAGAGGGGGCTCTTGCCTCAGCCCAGCCCCGTGAAGAGGGGGCTCTTGCCTCAGCCCAGCCCCGTGAAGTGGGGGCTCTTGCCTCAGCCCAGCCCTGTGAAGAAAGGGCTCAGCCCGTCCCGGTTCCAGCCGGTCCAGCAATACTCCAGGCCCTGCCTTGTCAGTCCGTCCCGGTTCCAGCCGGTCCAGCAATACTCCAGGCCCAGCCTGGTCAGTCCGTCCCGGTTCCAGCCGGTCCAGCAATACTCCAGGCCCAGCCTGGTCAGTCCGTCCCGGTTCCAGCCGGTCCAGCAATACTCCAGGCCCAGCCTGGTCAGTCCGTCCCGGTTCCAGCCGGTCCAGCAATACTCCAGGCCCAGCCTGGTCAGTCCGTCCCGGTTCCAGCCGGTCCAGCAATACTCCAGGTTCCGCTTGGCCAGTCCGTTCCGGTTCCAGCCGGTCCATCAATACTCCAGGCTCCGCCTGGTCAGTCCGTCCCGGTTCCAGCCGGTCCAGCAATACTCCAGGACCAGCCTGGTCCGTCTCCTTTGGCTCCAGCCAATTCAAGTATCCTCGGATCCAATCCAGTCCTACTCGTCCAGCCAAAGCTTTCTTCAGTTTCATCCTCTAAGCTTTCGTCTGATGGTTTTCCACCTATTTACTTTGATGGAGATTTATTGCAATATGCCGCTCTGGTTGAACAATTTATCTCTCGGATGGAGTCTGATCCTTCAGGTGCAGTAACTCTTTCCAACGTTACTCGATATCTGTTCCTGGCATTCAGAGGAAGAGCTTTGGAGTGGGCCAACATGCTCTTTGAGAGTAATGATCCTGTGTTCCATGACTTACAGACTTTCAGTAACGCTGTAGTTAAAGAATTTAGTCCTAAACCTTTGGAATCTGCATCAACGAAGGTCCTAAATTCTTCTGTATGAATTTCTCAAGTTCCTCTAAGATTCAAGATGGGTGTCCGGAGTCCACCCTTGAAGAGGGGGATACTGTCACAATCCTGACTGTAGGTTTTATATTTGGTGACTTACCCCTGCCATCTATCCTGGATCCTGTGTCTTTTCACTCACGGAGTTAAACAGCTTGTCAGTTTTCCTGAGTTCTCTGCCTGAGAGGTAATAGGTAATCAGCTCCACCTGTGGTGATCTCCTGTGTGAGGCTGAATTCAGTAATCTAAAAGCAAGCATCCTGTGTTTTGCAGAAGTCCAGGCTTCAGTGTTCTCTTGGCTTGCTAGGCCTCATTCTACATCACAGCCTTGGCTAGAGTAGTCACATGACAGTGACATCACCTAATCCTGCCCACCAATCATCAGGGACCAGGAAGTATAAATCAGGAGGCTGAGTTGGAATCTGGGCCAGTTCCTCATGTCACATACAGCCTTGTGTGAGTCTTATGCTGAGCTCCCTTAAGGTAACCTTTGTACCTAAGTTCCTGTGGGAACTCTGTTCCCTTGTTACCGTTTGGTTTACTTGTGTGTTGCCATTTGATTTCATCATTTTCCCTGAGTCTCAAAGTAAAGGCACAGCTGCAATGTTTCGTCTTAAAAGCACAGTACTGAATTCCGTGTTCTCCACTGAAAACCACAGAAGTCGTGTTTCAGTTTTACTACTGTTGTAGTTGGGATCTCCAGAGCTCAGTACCTCGTGCCTCAGCATTTCCGTGCTTCCAGCACCTCGTGCCTCAGCATCTCCATGCCTCAGTACCTCCGGGCTTCCAGCACCTCCGTGCCTCAGTACCTCCGTGCTTCCAGCACCTCCGTGACTCAGTACCTCCGTGCTTCCAGCACCTCCGTGCCTCAGTACCTCCGTGCCTCAGCATCTCCGTGCCTCAGTACCTCCGTTCTTCCAGCACCTCCGTGCCTCAGTACCTCAGTGCTTTCAGTACCTCCGTGCCTCAGTACCTCCGTGCTTCCAGCACCTCCGTGCCTCAGTACCTCCGTGCTTCCAGCACCTCCGTGCCTCAGTACCTCCGTGCTTCCAGCACCTCCGTGCCTTAGTACCTCCGTGCTTCCAGCACCTCTGTGCCTCAGCACCTCAGTGTCCTCAAGCACCTCGGTGTCCTCAAGCACCTCAGTGTCCTCAAGCACCTCAGTGTCCTCAAGCACCTCAGTGTCTCCAAGTACCCCGTGCCCTTTAGCACAGTTGAACCTGGTATTCTTCACTGATTCATCAGCGCCTTTCCAGTTCTGTCTTTCAGGAGACCTTCAGCGCCCCCACGTGCTTCCTGTCTGCCGACCTAATCCTGTATGAGGAGAGCCTAGATTCGGCCATCTCTGCCGCGGTTCCTCTTCCCAGTCATCGGAAGAATACTCGAGTCCACAACATTTCCAAACCAGGTCAGTGGTAGTATTCACATAATCCTCCAGTCGCCCGCACAGACTTCACTACACCGGGTTCACAAAAACCTCAGTCATGACACACACTAAATGATAACTACTTACTTCAACTAATCGAGGAACCAACAAGGTACTGTCAAAGTCAGAAAAATATCACGCTACACGTTGCCATATATTCACCTCATGCGCGTGCCTGCTGCACGTGCACATTCTCTCCCGTGCGTGCGGATATACGCAGCCGCGTGATGGCGCCTCGGCCATGCGCTCAAGCGCGTGGTATGTGCATTTACGGTAGAGTTTGTGTGCGTCTAGCGGGCGACTCAATCGTTTAATGATAGAACCAAATAGCATGTTTTATAGGTAATGTTCCCTTTAGTAATAACTGTAAGTTTGTTTAATGTGACTTGTTCACGGACTTGGGAATCCCTCTTTGCGTGGTACAAAGGGTCTGTTTAAGGTTGAACAGTGGTGTCTGGTACCTAACCGAAGAGTAGTTTAATAGCAATAATCCGGTGTTGGTTAGGTAAAGATTAATCGCTCCTGCGTGTAGTTATGGCCATTAGTAGTTTCTGGACATATTCTATATTTGCAGTTCATTATCCATGCGGCGGGAATCCGGAGATTCCCACCCACCTGAGCTGTTTGAAATAGTCACAGCCCACCTGTTCAAACTAACCTATGACCTTTTGATATGATGCGAGGAGACATTCCTGTGTCCAATGAACAATGAGATTGTAGGTCCCTTTGTAGTATACTGTACTCAGTGTATATAAGATCAGCCAGCCTGAACAGCTCCCTCACACTCCACAAACGGTTTTCATATTGACTAACTCGGAGCTGGTACCAGGCTGCGCAGCGATCATTCCCAGTGTGTGTAAGTAATTCTCTGTAATCATCTCACTCTTTGTTTGTATTGGCCACATTCTCTCTCTCTCTGTTTAGTATAAGATTGTAACAATATTGTATATTTCTGTCTAGATAATCTGTTAGAATTATATGTTAGTCTGTAGTGTATGACTTGTAACTGTTTACCTTTTTCGATATAACTAAAAGCTTATTAGTAAAGGTGTTGGATCCTTAGCACGGTATCGTGTGTTCATTACATTGCAGTGGGTAATAGGAGCGTCTCGATCGCTCAAACAGCTTTAGTGTTAACAAGGTTAAGCAGCGTTATATCGCTACAGTGTTTCAGTACAAGGTTTACAGTATAAGAATATCCTTTCTGTGTGTTACATTCAAGGTTTACTGATTGTCATCTTGTGAGCGTCTGCGCCGCTCGTGATCTCCTCGTGGTCTCGAGCGTCCGCTACGCTGATAGCTTAGCATTACGGTAGTCGCTCGCCTATAGCGTGCTCGACACCACGCATTAAGCTGTGAGCGAGCGTGCCGCATGTGCGTCTCGATCACGGCCTAGCGTATGCTACGCTAAATACGTACCCTTACGGTACCCCATACGCCAATTGCGTACTCTGTCTCTTACCCATTATTGTGAAGGTTATAAGGTAATCTAAATCAGCATTATCAATTGAGGGCTCGTCCGTCCTCCACATATCCGCACTAGCGAAAACAAACGTTATCTGTCAGCAAGGGCGGGAAGGCTGTATCCCTTCGAATCGGGATACAGTAGTGCTGGCTAGATAAGCGTCTGTTTCGCTACGTGAAGGAGTGCTGGTGGAATCCGGAACCGGAGGTAAGAACAATACGTTAGTATCTTATAAAACTGTTTATTTCTGTTTTTGCATACGCACACACGCACGCACACATCTACATTGTTGCAACTCACTTTCTTGCTGCCATTAGAATTGATTATTAGACACGTGCTGAAGAAATCTGGTGCTATTTAGTTGAGATTAAATAGGATAATTTTTAAGGGAATAATTGTAAAGGACACGCACACAGCATAGCAAATACTGTGTGGTGTACGGTAAGCGATCATAGTTGAATATCGTTTACATTGATAGAAGCGTGTTGATTGTGTCGCTGTGGGCATATCTGCACTTTGTGCATACGTGTCTCGGACAACGTGCGAGATCACGTATGTGACGCAAAGGCATACGCACGCGGCGTGTTTTACGCAACGGAGCGTACGGATACGCCCACTGAGACTCAAATCACACAATAACCTTGTTTAGGGTGGGCGGTATAGTATAGCCACCTGATAATAGCACACGGTTGTTCAGTTTTTCCAAAAAGTATTAGTTAAAAGAGAACCTTTTTCTATTGCAAAACCCAGGGATTGGACACCTGCCTGTATGAAAGGAATTTCTGTACAGAAAGATCAGTATGCATATGAGTGAGTAGGAGTGAGTGTGGAACTTAAGGTATTATTTTTGTGAACCCACAAATCGGGATCCCGTCGGAGACCACATCAGGTGAGTGGACACTTGGTGGCGTGGACTGGCTTGCCCGCGTTAACATTGTAGAAGGTAAAAGGAGCAAGTAGTTTCCGCAGACAAAAGGACTGCGAGGTATTTAAGCGCAGCCCGAGGGGTTTGGCGTAGCACCCATATAGTCAAGTTAAAAGCTCCGGCTGAAGGTTTCGCAGCCTAAACAACCGATTCCATAGGTCGTAAAGCGTATAAATATTTAGTTATTTATGCGCTGTGCGACTGGACCGCACGTAATTGTGTGCATTAGTTTGTTACCTTGATACCCATTAAAAATTTATTGTGGGATCATAAACGCTATTTGTACATTCTAACGTGATTTGTGTAGGTTTTTGTTATTTTAAGGGAGTTTCGCTGTTCACTAAGGAAATCTCCAACAACCAATACTTACTGGGGAGGGATCGCATACTCCCACGCGCCCCAGTAAATAGAGGTTACAAAAGATCCCACGGATTGGATAGGCCAATTGGGGCGCAGAGTGAGTGAAGGCACTAGTTGAACTTTCACCGTCGCCTTACCGCGGGCAATCTGGTCTGTTTGTGAGAATTAGCTAAGACAGCAATATCTACAAACGATGGGGGCCAGTTGTTCAAAGAAGGGACGTCCAACAAGGGTTCACATTGGTAGTTGCTGGCCCAAAGGGTCCGCAAGGTATCAGGTATTCAAAGAATGGGAACGAATGACAGAGGATGATGGGGAACAGTCTCCCCGGGTAGGCAGTCTGAACCCTGAGGTATTACAGAACCTACGAAAAAGGATAGGTCTAATAAAATCTGCCAAGCAGAGGATTAGACAAAATGATTGTTTACAGTTATGGCAACGGGAAAGTGAAATACAAGGAGAATTAGCTCATACAGCTGACTCTCACCTTGGTGAGAGAAATGTGGCAATGGGAGAGAAGGTGGTTACAGAGAATGGCACACTGGTGTATGATAAAAATGCACTTAGCAACTGTATTATAAATGATAAGAATAATTGTAATAAACGTAACAATGATAATTGCAATACTGTTCAATGTACAACTATTAACCCATGCAAGTTGCACCCCATGTTAAACTTCCCTCAGGATCACCAGCAAGAAAGTGAGCCCAGAACGATGTCTGCACCTTTTCCAGCAGCCACCACACAAGACATCCAGGTGGACGCGACCAATTCGGTAAAGGCAATAATCAAACCCCCTAACGGAGGGTCAGGTGAGGTCGTGTCCACAGGTACGTATGGTGTTATATATCATGCACAAACAAATGTACCTCATATTGAAGAACCAACACAAGATGATGTAATTGAATTTAGTCCTGTCAGGGTGATCACAGTCCCCAATGGGAAGACTGACGCTCAGGAAATCATTCCCGTCATGGACAGTGCAATGCGCCGTCCCTGGTCTCGGACAGAATTAAGGTCAATTATGTCTGAATTCCCTAATCCTAGGAAAGATCTAGTTGCATGTCAGAGATTTATTAAAGAACTAGGAAACTCCACAGAACCCACCAACAAAGATTGGCGGACAGTGCTGAGGGCATGTTTGCCCTCCAGCGTTGACCCTGCGAAATTTATTGCTGATTGTAAATTAGACACAGAGGTACCTCGTACGGAGGAACACAATCAGGAATGTATTAAGCAGATCAACCGACAGTTAGGAGTATATTTCCCAGCCGTTGTCGAGTGGAAAGAAATCTTCTCCATAAGACAAAACGAAGGGGAAAGTATTTCTAATTATTTCAATCGAGCACTGCAAGTAATGGACAGAGACACTGGGATCACAAGTGCACCGCACAGAGAAGTAGCAGTATTTGTGTTAATGAATGGTTTAAAGGAGGTGTTGAGAACAAGGGTACAGACCACCAACCCAAACTGGAGAAATATCTCGGTGGCTGCACTAAGAAAGTCCGCTGTTGGGCATGAGCAAAACATCAGCAAGCACAGGGAAACACAGAGACGTAAGGAGCCTCAGATCCCTGTGGGTAAGTCCAAGGTGATAAGGTGTTATAATTGCCGGAAGGAAGGCCATTATGCAAGAGATTGTAGATCAAGAAATTTACAGAAGGTATATCAACCCCCTAGACAACAACATAACCATAATATCCAAAGAACCAGGGAAGTACAGGGAAAGCGGTTGATGGTGATGAGCATCCAAGCGTTTGAGGAGGCATCAAATCAACCAAGACCTCAGGTCACTGGCACTTGGAGGAAGCCCAGGGTTTGTTATCTTTGTAAAAGAGAAGGGCATTATGCCAGCAACTGTAACAGCCCACATAAAGTCAGACCCCCTAGACAAGAACACGAGCAGAGTTACAACACTTGGAAGTATAATCAGGTATCACGCATGTCAAATTTTGGTCCACACATATAATTTATGATTAGGAAAGTTGATCATTAACCTTGATAAAGCCTGAGGTAACAGTTAACAAATTGGGAAGTCGTTCCTTGAAGACACAGGAATGACCGGGTAAAAATTGTAATGTATCTGTAAAATGTTTTTTCCCCCCCATCTCTGACGTTCACCACAACAGCTCCAACATCACCTGACTACCTGACCTTTTCAGAAGTCTACCAAACCCCAGTATGACCTACCAGCATCGATGTATCCTGGCCAGATACAAAGGGTGGAGTATGGAAATACTGGTGGGAGAGACTATGCAAAGATACCATTGGACATGTAGATGTGACAGCCTGATGGTGAACGGAAGATCTGACAATGTTTCGCTGTTTATTGTTGGTTTATGTAACATATATATATGAATTGTTCTCTCTCTCTTTTTTTTTTTTTTCCCTTCTTTCTCATGTTCTCATGCTTTAAAGATGGTATGTCACACATCAGTTAGACAAATGGTAATGCAAGATTTTTGCTCCTTACAGAGAGATCGCTGATTTGGAAGGAATATTGTATCACCGGAGTGTTCGTTTGGAAGACTGAGAGACAGCACCTTTGAGATGACAACAGAACAAGAAGAACAACAAGACTAGAGAACTAATTATCGTAACAAGTTTCTCTCCCCCCTCAAACTGTTTTTTTTTGTACCCCCATTACAAATTTCTTTTTCTCTTCCTGTAAGATGGACTCGCCCCAAGAGACTGTGATCCGGATTTTCCTGTTGACCATGATGTTGACCAGAGCAGTCTGTTTCGGTGAGAGTACCAGTGAGGTCGAGAAAGGATCCAGAATGGGTTTCTGATGACTGAGACGGAGGCGTACATTTCAATAGCAACACAATCACCAAGCAAAGGCGAGTACCAGAAAACGATCTAGCAGCCATGTTATTTGTAGACATTGTGAAGGATTGTTAGCTGAAGAAAATTGCATCTGTAGGCATTGTAATAACTTAGTTGAGGATGGGTGCATAAAGAAATGTCAGTCCGGTTTTAATATCCATATGGATCGGCATCCATTGAGTGACTATCACTCCTTAGTGGGTAAAGTATTAAATCAGACAGATTGTTGGGTATGCTCTCAAGTACCTCAAGGCCATAGCAAATCAGGACTAGTACCATTCCCTTTAACGGTAGGAGAGGTACTTGAGCTAAGTGGTGGGAGGCCGGTGGACAAGAGGTTTAATATCTCTAGTCCTCCTAGTTTGAAGCTCCACCAATATCATGTGGATAGGTCCTTAGTGTGCTTTAACATTTCCAATCCCCGAAAGCCGGGAAATTGGGAAGTGTCGTGGAGTAATCAAACCATGACATTCTCACATAGAGCCGACAGATTGCCCATAGACACAGAACTTATACGCCAGATAGCCGACCATAGGAAATTCTTTCAGTATAGGTACACCCTAGGAAGTAGAACCATGCGAGTTGGAGAAGTATCACCAGGATACTGTGCACAGATCGTACAAACTGATACGTGTACTAAACAGATGGAAGAATTAGGGTTAGGAGAGTTCACATGGAAAATCTGTAATATGGTTATGTCACACTCCGTACCATATGTTCTCCCCGATGATGCATACTTCATATGCGGGAGGAAGGCGTATAAGTGGCTTGCCCCAAACTCAGAAGGGTTATGTTATATTGGAAAAGTACTGCCTGAGGTAATGACTGTATCCCACACTAAAATGAAAGATATTCACCGTGGTGCCCAAGCTCCTTATACTCACACTCATTACGAGCACATCGTTAAACGGCACCTGATAGAAAGAACAGAGCATTCAGCCTCTGACCTGATCCATGAATCCACCGGGATTCAATTCCTAATCGCGTTAGATATCACTCGTACCGCCAAAGGAGTGATAAATTACAAATATATATCTGCGCTTGCAAATTTATTAGACAATATCACTGAAATGTATGACGACACATTCAGGTATACGGGGAGAGAGTTACAAGCCTACAAAACAGAACTGGTTCAGCATAGGATGATTCTCAATTATCTCACAGCTGTGACAGGCGGGTATTGTGTTACCCTAGCGACTCAATATGGAATAAAGTGTTGCACGTATATTACAAACAGCACGGAGGACCCAGCCGAGGTCATAGACCAAAAGATGGATGACATTTTACAATTAAAATGGGAGTTCCGAAGGAAACACAATCTCACCCTTGCTGCTGTGGGTAATGAGCTGACCAGTTGGGTGTCATGGTTGAACCCACGAAATTGGTTCTCTGGTTTAGGAGAATGGGCCCAAGGTATTATCATGGATGTAGGGAAATTTCTTTTGTGTATTCTGGGTGTCACCATATTGGTCGGTCTGATATTTAGATGCATTCGGGTTTTAACGAAGTGTAAACGTAGTGCCCGAGTGATGAGTTTAAGAAGTGAAGATACTGCAATAACAACGACTAATTTGATTTATGACCCAACGATAGAGACAATGTTGTGATGAAAATGTGATTCCACAGTCCGTTTCTTTCACCCGTTTCTCCTTTGTTTTTCTCCAAGGTACAAAGACCCGCTTGGAAGAAGGATTTGAAGACCACATTTATACAAAGATTTTTTTTTATGGACTATGTTGCCGGCCCCCAATATCCCTAGTGACTTTAATGAAAACGCTAGCCCAGAACTTTAGTGATTTAAAATTTTATGGACATTGAAACGGCTTTGCTCGCATTATAGCAAAAGCCCAAAGAGACTACAGTCAACATGTACATCGAGACAAGACATTAGACAAGACCTCAATCGGCAAATGTATATTAAACTCACATAGTTTATGACTGCATTTACCATAATTGCTTCTTATCTTCATTTCTACAACCTTCAGGTAATGACACACATAGTCGATAGGGAATATAGGCACAGATATCAGCACTCACATATCCCCCCATTCATGTATCATCAACTAAAATGTGCTCCCCCATTTTGTTGCAACCAAAAGCCGAAAAGAGCTCGGTAAAGTTTGACAGCCCATCCACAGGCCCGTAATACGGGATAAGAAGGAATTCAAATGTATACTTCGCAATACCTCGAAGCTTGATTTAAAACACGTACGGCACGATGATACATGACCCCTCAAACATGGACTCATACACACATGCTTCTACTATCTCACTAGGTCATACCTTTTTCCCACCTTCTTCTCTTCTCCCTTACCCAATCATAGAAATGTATTATACATGACATATATTTTTCTCTTTTTGAACTGTTTTAGGAAGTGGCAGTTATTGGTGACTGCCAAAGGGTGGACTGTCAAAGTCAGAAAAATATCACGCTACACGTTGCCATATATTCACCTCATGCGCGTGCCTGCTGCACGTGCACATTCTCTCCCGTGCGTGCGGATATACGCAGCCGCGTGATGGCGCCTCGGCCATGCGCTCAAGCGCGTGGTATGTGCATTTACGGTAGAGTTTGTGTGCGTCTAGCGGGCGACTCAATCGTTTAATGATAGAACCAAATAGCATGTTTTATAGGTAATGTTCCCTTTAGTAATAACTGTAAGTTTGTTTAATGTGACTTGTTCACGGACTTGGGAATCCCTCTTTGCGTGGTACAAAGGGTCTGTTTAAGGTTGAACAGTGGTGTCTGGTACCTAACCGAAGAGTAGTTTAATAGCAATAATCCGGTGTTGGTTAGGTAAAGATTAATCGCTCCTGCGTGTAGTTATGGCCATTAGTAGTTTCTGGACATATTCTATATTTGCAGTTCATTATCCATGCGGCGGGAATCCGGAGATTCCCACCCACCTGAGCTGTTTGAAATAGTCACAGCCCACCTGTTCAAACTAACCTATGACCTTTTGATATGATGCGAGGAGACATTCCTGTGTCCAATGAACAATGAGATTGTAGGTCCCTTTGTAGTATACTGTACTCAGTGTATATAAGATCAGCCAGCCTGAACAGCTCTCTCACACTCCACAAACGGTTTTCATATTGACTAACTCGGAGCTGGCACCAGGCTGCGCAGCGATCATTCTCAGTGTGTGTAAGTAATTCTCTGCAATCATCTCGCTCTTTGTTTGTATTGGCCACATTCTCTCTCTCTTTCTCTGTTTAGTATAAGATTGTAACAATATTGTATATTTCTGTCTAGATAATCTGTTAGAATTATATGTTAGTCTGTAGTGTATGACTTGTAACTGTTTACCTTTTTCGATATAACTAAAAGCTTATTAGTAAAGGTGTTGGATCCTTAGCACGGTATCGTGTGTTCATTACATTGCAGTGGGTAATAGGAGCGTCTCGATCGCTCAAACAGCTTTAGTGTTAACAAGGTTAAGCAGCGTTATATCGCTACAGTGTTTCAGTACAAGGTTTACAGTATAAGAATATCCTTTCTGTGTGTTACATTCAAGGTTTACTGATTGTCATCTTGTGAGCGTCTGCGCCGCTCGTGATCTCCTCGTGGTCTCGAGCGTCCGCTACGCTGATAGCGTAGCATTACGGTAGTTGCTCGCCTATAGCGTGCTCGACACCACGTATTAAGCTGTGAGCGAGCGTGCCGCATGTGCGTCTCGATCACGGCCTAGCGTATGCTACGCTAAATACGTACCCTTACGGTACCCCATACGCCAATTGCGTACTCTGTCTCTTACCCATTATTGTGAAGGTTATAAGGTAATCTAAATCAGCATTATCAATTGAGGGCTCGTCCGTCCTCCACATATCCGCACTAGCGAAAACAAACGTTATCTGTCAGCAAGGGCGGGAAGGCTGTATCCCTTTGAATCGGGATACAGTAGTGCTGGCTAGATAAGCGTCTGTTTCGCTACGTGAAGGAGTGCTGGTGGAATCCGGAACCGGAGGTAAGAACAATACGTTAGTATCTTATAAAACTGTTTATTTCTGTTTTTGCATACGCACACACGCACGCACACATCTACATTGTTGCAACTCACTTTCTTGTTGCCATTAGAATTGATTATTAGACACGTGCTGAAGAAATCTGGTGCTATTTAGTTGAGATTAAATAGGATAATTTTTAAGGGAATAATTGTAAAGGACACGCACACAGCATAGCAAATACTGTGTGGTGTACGGTAAGCGATCATAGTTGAATATCGTTTACATTGATAGAAGCGTGTTGATTGTGTCGCTGTGGGCATATCTGCACTTTGTGCATACGTGTCTCGGACAACGTGCGAGATCACGTACGTGAAGCAAAGGCATACGCACACGGCGTGTTTTACGCAACGGAACGTACGGATACGCCCACTGAGACTCAAATCACACAATAACCTTGTTTAGGGTGGGCGGTATAGTATAGCCACCTGATAATAGCACACGGTTGTTCAGTTTTTCCAAAAAGTATTAGTTAAAAGAGAACCTTTTTCTATTGCAAAACCCAGGGATTGGACACCTGCCTGTATGAAAGAAATTTCTGTACAGAAAGATCAGTATGCATATGAGTGAGTAGGAGTGAGTGTGGAACTTAAGGTATTATTTTTGTGAACCCACAAATTGGGATCCCGTCGGAGACCACATCAGGTGAGTGGACACTTGGTGGCGTGGACTGGCTTGCCCACGTTAACATTGTAGAAGGTAAAAGGAGCAAGTAGTTTCCGCAGACAAAAGGACTGCGAGGTATTTAAGCGCAGCCCGAGGGGTTTGGCGTAGCACCCATATAGTCAAGTTAAAAGCTCCGGCTGAAGGTTTCGCAGCCTAAACAACCGATTCCATTGGTCGTAAAGTGTATAAATATTTAGTTATTTATGCGCTGTGCGACTGGACCGCACGTAATTGTGTGCATTAGTTTGTTACCTTGATACCCATTAAAAATTTATTATGGGATCATAAACGCTATTTGTACATTCTAACGTGATTTGTGTAGGTTTTTGTTATTTTAAGGGAGTTTCGCTGTTCACTAAGGAAATCTCCAACAACCAATACTTACTGGGGAGGGATCGCATACTCCCACGCGCCCCAGTAAATAGAGGTTACAAAAGATCCCACGGATTGGATAGGCCAATTGGGGCGCAGAGTGAGTGAAGGCACTAGTTGAACTTTCACCGTCGCCTTACCGCGGGCAATCTGGTCTGTTTGTGAGAATTAGCTAAGACAGCAATATCTACAAACGATGGGGGCCAGTTGTTCAAAGAAGGGACGTCCAACAAGGGTTCACGTTGGTAGTTGCTGGCCCAAAGGTTCCTCAAGGTATCAGGTATTCAAAGAATGGGAACGAATGACAGAGGATGATGGGGAACAGTCTCCCCGGGTAGGCAGTCTGAACCCTGAGGTATTACAGAACCTACGAAAAAGGATAGGTCTAATAAAATCTGCCAAGCAGAGGATTAGACAAAATGATTGTTTACAGTTATGGCAACGGGAAAGTGAAATACAAGGAGAATTAGCTCATACAGCTGACTCTCACCTTTGTGAGAGAAATGTGGCAATGGGAGAGAAGGTGGTTACAGAGAATGGCACACTGGTGTATGATAAAAATGCACTTAGCAACTGTATTATAAATGATAAGAATAATTGTAATAAACGTAACAATGATAATTGCAATACTGTTCAATGTACAACTATTAACCCATGCAAGTTGCACCCCATGTTAAACTTCCCTCAGGATCACCAGCAAGAAAGTGAGCCCAGAACGATGTCGGCACCTTTTCCAGCAGCCACCACACAAGACATCCAGGTGGACGCGACCAATTCGGTAAAGGCAATAATCAAACCCCCTAACGGAGGGTCAGGTGAGGTCGTGTCCACAGGTACGTACGGTGTTATATATCATGCACAAACAAATGTACCTCATATTGAAGAACCAACACAAGATGATGTAATTGAATTTAGTCCTGTCAGGGTGATCACAGTCCCCAATGGGAAGACTGACGCTCAGGGAATCATTCCCGTCAAGGACAGTGCAATGCGCCGTCCCTGGTCTCGGACAGAATTAAGGTCAATTATGTCTGAATTCCCTGATCCTAGGAAAGATCTAGTTGCATGTCAGAGATTTATTAAAGAACTAGGAAACTCCACAGAACCCACCAACAAAGATTGGCGGACAGTGCTGAGGGCATGTTTGCCCTCCAGCGTTGACCCTGCGAAATTTATTGCTGATTGTAAATTAGACACAGAGGTACCTCGTACGGAGGAACACAATCAGGAATGTATTAAGCAGATCAACCGACAGTTAGGAGTATATTTCCCAGCCGTTGTCGAGTGGAAAGAAATCTTCTCCATAAGACAAAACGAAGGGGAAAGTATTTCTAATTATTTCAATCGAGCACTGCAAGTAATGGACAGAGACACTGGGATCACAAACATCGAAACAAGTGCACCGCACAGAGAAGTAGCAGTATTTGTGTTAATGAATGGTTTAAAGGAGGTGTTGAGAACAAGGGTACAGACCACCAACCCAAACTGGAGAAATATCTCGGTGGCTGCACTAAGAAAGTCCGCTGTTGGGCATGAGCAAAACATCAGCAAGCACAGGGAAACACAGAGACGTAAGGAGCCTCAGATCCCTGTGGGTAAGTCCAAGGTGATAAGGTGTTATAATTGCCGGAAGGAAGGCCATTATGCAAGAGATTGTAGATCAAGAAATTTACAGACGGTATATCAACCCCCTAGACAACAACATAACCATAATATCCAAAGAACCAGGGAAGTACAGGGAAAGCGGTTGATGGTGATGAGCATCCAAGCGTTTGAGGAGGCATCACATCAACCAAGACCTCAGGTCACTGGCACTTGGAGGAAGCCCAGGGTTTGTTATCTTTGTAAAAGAGAAGGGCATTATGCCAGCAACTGTAACAGCCCACATAAAGTCAGACCCCCTAGACAAGAACACGACCAGAGTTACGACACTTGGAAGTATAATCAGGTATCACGCATGTCAAATTTTGGTCCACACATATAATTTATGATTAGGAAAGTTGATCATTAACCTTGATAAAGCCTGAGGTAACAGTTAACAAATTGGGAGGTCGTTCCTTGAAGACACAGGAATGACCGGGTAAAAATTGTAATGTATCTGTAAAATGTTTTTTTCCCCCATCTCTGACGTTCACCACAACAGCTCCAACATCACCTGACTACCTGACCTTTTCAGAAGTCTACCAAACCCCAGTATGACCTACCAGCATCGATGTATCCTGGCCAGATACAAAGGGTGGAGTATGGAAATACTGGTGGGAGAGACTATGCAAAGATACCATTGGACATGTAGATGTGACAGCCTGATGGTGAATGGAAGATCTGACAATGTTTCGCTGTTTATTGTTGGTTTATGTAACATATATATATGAATTGTTCTCTCTCTCTTTTTTTTTTTTTTTTTCCCTTCTTTCTCATGTTCTCATGCTTTAAAGATGGTATGTCACACATCAGTTAGACAAATGGTAATGCAAGATTTTTGCTCCTTACAGAGAGATCGCTGATTTGGAAGGAATATTGTATCACCGGAGTGTTCGTTTGGAAGACTGAGAGACAGCACCTTTGAGATGACAACAGAACAAGAAGAACAACAAGACTAGAGAACTAATTATCGTAACAAGTTTCTCTCCCCCCTCAAACTGTTTTTTTTTTGTACCCCCATTACAAATTTCTTTTTCTCTTCCTGTAAGATGGACTCGCCCCAAGAGACTGTGATCCGGATTTTCCTGTTGACCATGATGTTGACCAGAGCAGTCTGTTTCGGTGAGAGTACCAGTGAGGTCGAGAAAGGATCCAGAATGGGTTTCTGATGACTGAGAGGGAGGCGTAAATTTCCAATAGCAACACAATCACCAAGCAAAGGCGAGTACCAGAAAACGATCTAGCAGCCATGTTATTTGTAGACATTGTGAAGGATTGTTAGCTGAAGAAAATTGCATCTGTAGGCATTGTAATAACTTAGTTGAGGATGGGTGCATAAAGAAATGTCAGTCCGGTTTTAATATCCATATGGATCGGCATCCATTGAGTGACTATCACTCCTTAGTGGGTAAAGTATTAAATCAGACAGATTGTTGGGTATGCTCTCAAGTACCTCAAGGCCATAGCAAATCAGGACTAGTACCATTCCCTTTAACGGTAGGAGAGGTACTTGAGCTAAGTGGTGGGAGGCCGGTGGACAAGAGGTTTAATATCTCTAGTCCTCCTAGTTTGAAGCTCCACCAATATCATGTGGATAGGTCCTTAGTGTGCTTTAACATTTCCAATCCCCGAAAGCCGGGAAATTGGGAAGTGTCATGGAGTAATCAAACCATGACATTCTCACATAGAGCCGACAGATTGCCCATAGACACAGAACTTATACGCCAGATAGCCGACCATAGGAAATTCATTCGGTATAGGTACACCCGAGGAAGTAGAACCATGCGAGTTGGAGAAGTATCACCAGGATACTGTGCACAGATCGTACAAACTGATACGTGTACTAAACAGATGGAAGAATTAGGGTTAGGAGAGTTCACATGGAAAATCTGTAATATGGTTATGTCACACTCCGTCCCATATGTTCTCCCCGATGATGCATACTTCATATGCGGGAGGAAGGCGTATAAGTGGCTTGCCCCAAACTCAGAAGGGTTATGTTATATTGGAAAAGTACTGCCTGAGGTAATGACTGTATCCCACACTAAAATGAAAGATATTCACCGTGGTGCCCAAGCTCCTTATACTCACACTCATTACGAGCACATCGTTAAACGGCACCTGATAGAAAGAACAGAGCATTCAGCCTCTGACCTGATCCATGAATCCACCGGGATTCAATTCCTAATCGCGTTAGATATCACTCGTACCGCCAGAGGAGTGATAAATTACAAATATATATCTGCGCTTGCAAATTTATTAGACAATATCACTGAAATGTATGACGACACATTCAGGTATACGGGGAGAGAGTTACAAGCCTACAAAACAGAACTGGTTCAGCATAGGATGATTCTCAATGATCTCACAGCTGTGACAGGCGGGTATTGTGTTACCCTAGCGACTCAATATGGAATAAAGTGTTGCACGTATATTACAAACAGCACGGAGGACCCAGCCGAGGTCATAGACCAAAAGATGGATGACATTTTACAATTAAAATGGGAGTTCCGAAGGAAACACAATCTCACCCTTGCTGCTGTGGGTAATGAGCTGACCAGTTGGGTGTCATGGTTGAACCCACGAAATTGGTTCTCTGGTTTAGGAGAATGGGCCCAAGGTATTATCATGGATGTAGGGAAATTTCTTTTGTGTATTCTGGGTGTCACCATATTGGTCGGTCTGATATTTAGATGCATTCGGGTTTTAACGAAGTGTAAACGTAGTGCCCGAGTGATGAGTTTAAGAAGTGAAGATACTGCAATAACAACGACTAATTTGATTTATGACCCAACGATAGAGACAATGTTGTGATGAAAATGTGATTCCACAGTCCGTTTCTTTCACCCGTTTCTCCTTTGTTTTTCTCCAAGGTACAAAGACCCGCTTGGAAGAAGGATTTGAAGACCACATTTATACAAAGATTTTTTTTTATGGACTATGTTGCCGGCCCCCAATATCCCTAGTGACTTTAATGAAAACGCTAGCCCAGAACTTTAGTGATTTAAAATTTTATGGACATTGAAACGGCTTTGCTCGCATTATAGCAAAAGCCCAAAGAGACTACAGTCAACATGTACATCGAGACAAGACATCAGACAAGACCTCAATCGGCAAATGTATATTAAACTCACATAGTTTATGACTGCATTTACCATAATTGCTTCTTATCTTCATTTCTACAACCTTCAGGTAATGACACACATAGTCGATAGGGAATATAGGCACAGATATCAGCACTCACATATCCCCCCATTCATGTATCATCAACTAAAATGTGCTCCCCCATTTTGTTGCAACCAAAAGCCAAAAAGAGCTCGGTAAAGTTTGACAGCCCATCCACAGGCCCGTAATACGGGATAAGAAGGAATTCAAATGTATACTTCGCAATACCTCGAAGCTTGATTTAAAACACGTACGGCACGATGATACATGACCCCTCAAACATGGACTCATACACACATGCTTCTACTATCTCACTAGGTCATACCTTTTTCCCACCTTCTTCTCTTCTCCCTTACCCAATCATAGAAATGTATTATACATGACATATATTTTTCTCTTTTTGAACTGTTTTAGGACGTGGCAGTTATTGGTGACTGCCAAAGGGTGGACTGTCAAAGTCAGAAAAATATCACGCTACACGTTGCCATATATTCACCTCATGCGCGTGCCTGCTGCACGTGCACATTCTCTCCCGTGCGTGCGGATATACGCAGCCGCGTGATGGCGCCTCGGCCATGCGCTCGAGCGCGTGGTATGTGCATTTACGGTAGAGTTTGTGTGCGTCTAGCGGGCGACTCAATCGTTTAATGATAGAACCAAATAGCATGTTTTATAGGTAATGTTCCCTTTAGTAATAACTGTAAGTTTGTTTAATGTGACTTGTTCACGGACTTGGGAATCCCTCTTTGCGTGGTACAAAGGGTCTGTTTAAGGTTGAACAGTGGTGTCTGGTACCTAACCGAAGAGTAGTTTAATAGCAATAATCCGGTGTTGGTTAGGTAAAGATTAATCGCTCCTGCGTGTAGTTATGGCCATTAGTAGTTTCTGGACATATTCTATATTTGCAGTTCATTATCCATGCGGCGGGAATCCGGAGATTCCCACCCACCTGAGCTGTTTGAAATAGTCACAGCCCACCTGTTCAAACTAACCTATGACCTTTTGATATGATGCGAGGAGACATTCCTGTGTCCAATGAACAATGAGATTGTAGGTCCCTTTGTAGTATACTGTACTCAGTGTATATAAGATCAGTCAGCCTGAACTGCTCCCTCACACTCCACAAACGGTTTTCATATTGACTAACTCGGAGCTGGTACCAGGCTGCGCAGCGATCATTCCCAGTGTGTGTAAGTAATTCTCTGTAATCATCTCGCTCTTTGTTTGTATTGGCCACATTCTCTCTCTCTCTCTCTGTTTAGTATAAGATTGTAACAATATTGTATATTTCTGTCTAGATAATCTGTTAGAATTATATGTTAGTCTGTAGTGTATGACTTGTAACTGTTTACCTTTTTCGATATAACTAAAAGCTTGTTAGTAAAGGTGTTGGATCCTTAGCACGGTATAGTGTGTTCATTACATTGCAGTGGGTAATAGGAGCGTCTCGATCGCTCAAACAGCTTTAGTGTTAACAAGGTTAAGCAGCATTATATCGCTACAGTGTTTCAGTACAAGGTTTACAGTATAAGAATATCCTTTCTGTGTGTTACATTCAAGGTTTACTGATTGTCATCTTGTGAGCGTCTGCGCCGCTCGTGATCTCCTCGTGGTCTCGAGCGTCCGCTACGCTGATAGCGTAGCATTACGGTAGTCGCTCGCCTATAGCGTGCTCGACACCACGCATTAAACTGTGAGCGAGCGTGCCGCATGTGCGTCTCGATCACGGCCTAGCGTATGCTACGCTAAATACGTACCCTTACGGTACCCCATACGCCAATTGCGTACTCTGTCTCTTACCCATTATTGTGAAGGTTATAAGGTAATCTAAATCAGCATTATCAGTACAATGCAATCTTAGATCTGGTATTAACAAACAATGGGGATTTGATATCAAATATTACAGTATGGGAGCCCATGGGAAACAGCAACCACAATATGGGCACATTCAACATCAGTTTTCACAAGCAGCCCTATATAGGTTCAACAAAGACTATAAATTTTAGTAAAACCAACTTTGACAGGATGAAGGAAGCTCTAACGGACATTGACTGGGAAATTTTCTTTCAAGGCAAGAATACTGCAGAGAAATGGGATGTATTAAAAATGTTGCTCGCTAGTATTACTCTTAAATTCATTCCCATGGGCAGCAAGCGAAGGAGTAACAATTTCAAACCAATGTGGCTTAACAAAAAGATCAAGGAACTAATGGCCAAAAAGAGGAGAGCTTTCAAAAAGTATAAATCGGACGGGAAGGGGGAATCATTCCAGTTCCATAAGGATTGTAACAAAATATGCAAAAAAGAAATCAGAGCATCTAAAATAGAAACCTGAAAAGCTAATAGCAAAGGAAAGTAAATCAAACCACAAAAAGTTTTTTTTTAAATACATCAACAGCAAATGATTAAAGAAGGAGAGTATAGGCCCCTTAAAAGGCAAGTTGGGAGTCCTAATCAAAGACGACAATGGCATAGCGGAAAAATGAAACAAGTTTTTTTCATCTGTATTCACAAGAGAAGACCAGATGGCGGGATTAACGCATAACCTCAGCAACGATAATGTCCAACTGCTAAATGTTCATTTAAGTGAGGAAGTAGTCTGTGACTGATTAAAAAATAAATAAATTGACAAATCACCTGATCCCGACGGAATTCACCCAAGGGTTCTCATGAAGCTACACTCTGAATTAGCAAGACTCCTGTATTTGAATTTCAAGGATATACTTACATCAGGCATGGTTCCCAAAGACTGGCGCATAGCAAAAGTAGTGCCAATATTTAAAAAGGGAAGTAAATCTGTACCGGGTAATTATAGACCAGTTAGTCTAACATCTATAGTGGGGAAAGTACTAGAAGGTATTTTAAGGGATAGTATTCAGAAGTTCCTTGAAACCAATAAGGTTATTACTAGGAACCAACATGTATTTGTGAAGGATAGATCATGCCAAACTAACTTAATAGGCTTTTATGAAACAGTTAGTGTGAACCTAGATCAGTGTAAAGAGGTGGATGTAATCTTTTTAGACTTTGCTAAAGCTTTCGATACAGTACCTTACCTACCGACTTATCTACAAATGAAGACAACTTGGGCTAGGGAGAACAATATGCACTTGGGTTAGAAACTGGTTGTATAAAAGGGAGCAGCGAGTGGTGGTAAATGGAACTTTTTAGAAATGGACTGAAGTACTAAGTGGTGTGCCACAAGGGTCTGTACTTGGACCACTACTGTTCAACATTTTCATAAATGACCTAGAAGTAGGTCTAGATAGCATGGTGTCAATTTTTGCAGATGACACCAAACTGTGTAAGGTTATAAATTCTGAGAGGGGTGCTGAGTCTCTTCAGAATGACTTATTTAAACTGGAAGCATGGGCATCAAAATGGAGAATGAGGTTCAATATAGACAAATGTAAGGTAATGCTCTTTGGTAGCAAGGACAAATATACTACCTACACACTAAATGGGGAAAAACTAGGGGATTCGGTTTTGGAAAAAGATTTAGGAGTTAACATAGATAACAAACATAGCAGTAGTACCCAAAACAAGAATACAGCAAATAAGGCAAATAAGGTATTAGCATGAATAAAGCAGGGAATTGATGCAAGGGATGAGCGTGTTATACTCCCATTATATAAATCACTAGTGAGGCCACATCTTGAGTACTGTGCACAATTATGGGCACCATACTATAAAAAGGATATCCTGGTACTAGAAATTGTTCAGAGACGGGCAACCAAATGGATTAAGGGGTTGGAGACGCTAGAATACGAGGAAAGGCTTGCTAGGCTAGGCATGTTTACACTGGAAAAAAGGAGGTTAAGAGGGGACATGATTAACATTTACAAATATATAAGGGGTCAATACACAGATCTAGCAGGGGATTTGGTTTTGGTGAGATCAACACATAGGACACGTGGACACCCGCTTAGGTTAGAGGAGATTCCGCACCCAGAGACAGAAAGGTTTCTTCACAGTAAGGACAATACGTATTTAGAATTCCCTGCCTGAGAGAGTAGTAATGGCGAACTCGATCATTACTTTTACTTTTAAAAATGGGCCAGATAAATTCCTAATGGATAAGGATATACAAGGTTATGGTTGGTAAATCATGCACTATAGTAAAAATAGGGTTTTAATTACCTACCGGTAAATCCTTTTCTCGTAGTCCGTAGAGGATACTGGGGTTCCATTAAGTACCATGGGGTATAGACGGGTCCACTAGGAGCCAAGGGCAATTTAAGAATTTGATAGTGTGGGCTGACTCCTCCCTCTATGCCCCTCCTACCAGACTCAGTCTAGGAAACTATGCCCGAGGAGACGGACATACTTTGAGAGAAGGATAGTTAAAGATAGTGGTGAGACTCCGAACCAGCACACACAAACAGGAAAGCTATGCTAACCCAACTTTAAAAAGCCACAGCTGAACCAACAATACTTAACCAAGTAACAGTGCAGGAAGAACGAAGCACCGGGCGGGCACCCAGTATCCTCTACGGACTACGAGAAAAGGATTTACCAGTAGGTAATTAAAATCCTATTTTCTCTTACATCCTAGAGCACTGTGCCGTGGCACACTAGTGTGCCCTGAGCAATCTTCAGGTGTGCCGCCATAGAAGCACTGCCAGGCCTGTCAGTAATTTTGCCGCTACTGAGGCCCTGGAACTATCAATACTAGTGGGTCTAGTGATTGCAGAGCCAGTTCTAATTATGGGCCCAGGCAGTGTTGGGCTCTTCTGGCTTTCTCAGATGTGGCTCAGGTGTGACCTATGGAGAAGCTGCGACATGACATCCTAGGACACGCAACTGCACCATGCATCACCATTATATTTGAGTGTGCCTTGGCAATATCTAGATCTTGTTCAGTGTGCCACGAGTTGTAAAAGGTTGAAAATCTCTGTCCTAGAGGATACTGGGGTTCCATTTAGTACCATGGGGATGTACCAAAGCTCCCAAACCAGGTGGGAGAGTGCTGTGGTTCCTGCAGAACTGATTGACCAAACTGAGGTCCTCAGAGGCCAAAGTATCGAACTTGTAGAACTTAGCAACCGTGTTCGAACCAAACAAAGTAGCCGCTCGGCAGAGCTGTAAAGCCGAGACAACCTGGGCAGCCGCCCAGGAAAAACCCACCGACCCAGTAGAGTGGGCCTGTACAGATTTTGGAACCGGCAAACCTGCCATGGAATAAGCATACTGGATAGTGAGCCTGATCCAGTGTGCAATTGTCTGCTTTGAAGCATGCCACCCAATTTTATTGGGATCATATAGAACGAACAGCGAGTCGGATTTCCTGTGACTAGCTGTCCTCTTTACGTACACCTTCAAAGCCCCCACAACATCCAAAGACTTTGAAGTAGCGGAAGTATCGGTGATAACCGGAACCACAATAGGTTGGTTGATGTTAAATGCAGACCCCACTTTCGGGAGAAATTGCAATTTAGATTTCAGTTTGAACACACCACACCCAAATCTAACTTTCTCTGCACATGTTACATCTGCCCCACCTGCAGTGCAGATGGTTTTGCCCAACTGCTAACAAATTTGCTGCTGCGATCAACTCTGAATTAGGCCCTATGTAAGAGGGGGGTTAGTATACTTATCTTCCTGGTGTCTGGATCCTGCGCGTTGGGATGCCGCTGTCCGTATTCTGACCGCCAGCATTCCAAGTGCCCGGATCCTGATACCCTACCGCCAATAGAAACCAATCAGATTCTTGCCAGGAACGTGCAGTCAGGGGAGGCAGTGCCTCCCCTGTCATCAATGATTAAAATAATAGAAAGAAGATACTTATGACACATATTCTGTGTCATATGTATCTTCTTCAGCCTTTATATTATTTAAATCATTATTATCTTTTTAAAAAACAGTTTTAAAAGGGTTTCGGAGGCACTGCTCTCGGTGCCTCCCGCTGTTTGTGTGAAAAGGCCGGAAGCGGGGGGCGGGGCAGAGCATCGAAAACCCTTTGAAAAAAATCCCTGTAAGCGGCACATAGTACAAGTGCCGCTTTGACAGGGCGTGCTTTCAGCCCATATGAAAGCACGCCCCTGTCACTTAGTCACATTGCTGATTGGTCAGTGGTCGATTTGGGGAGGAGGGCACCAAGGAACATACCCCCTGTCATTTAGTGAATATGTGGCCGTCCCCTAGCCCATCCCGCAGCCTGTCCCCCTGCACAATGGCAGATGCGGTAGAGGGGGGTGCTGCCAGACCAGGGAAGTGTATGCAGGGACAGTTCCAGTGGCGTAACTACCATAGGTGCAGGGAAGCGGCTGCTACGGGGCTCAAGATGCCTGTGGGTCCCGACGCTCCCCTGCACCCGTCAAGCCGCTGCATCCGATTACTTTTTTTTTTAAATGATTTACTCGACTCCCGCCCCATCCCACCACGTCCACCATTGCAGCTCCGCCGTTCACCTCCAGCAGATCAGGCAGAATAACAGAAAGCCCCGGCGCTAGGCCTGCTCTGATGCTTCCAGTGGGCGGGTCCTCGGCTGAACACATACTGTAGGAGCGCAGGAGAAGTAGCCCGGCCTCTCATGAAACATGTGCGGTTAGGTTGCGCGGCGCTCGGCAGTGAAACTCTCTTCCTCTCCTTCATCCTCTCCACCAGCAGCTGCATGACTGATTCTGAGTGCTGCCAGTGTTCCGCGGACGGGGAGTGCACCGTTGATGGTGGGCGATTTTGTAAGCCATTGGCAGGGATGGTGGCCATTAGTGGCGGGGGTAGCGGGGTTCAGGGATGGCGGCGGTAGCGGGTATTGGCTCAGGGGCAGTAGCGGGCATTGGTTCTGCGGTGGTAGGTGTCATTGGCAGGACTCGGCGGACATTATGGCTGCAGTGCCTCACCAGCCAGTGACCTCACCGCACGCCACTGATTCTTGCTATAATTTCATACAGTGCTCTAGATAAATATCACCTAGAATCTGATTGGTTGCTGTTGGCAAGCCCTCCGCTTGTCCTCTTTGGGAGATTTGAGAAATCTCCATGATACTCTTGTTTTACAAAGAGTTTAGGAATTGTTGCATGCTGGGTAAACTGCCCCTGTGACACTATCCTTTTCTTGTTTATTAAGATTGTTATTGTAGTTGGATACTCATTTTCTTGTTCAGGAATAATTCTCCAGCTGTTTATATTCAGAATAATTTATACACCAGACAGTAATATAACACCTACACAATGAGCTAGTAAATAATAATACACTAATAACAATATACTACTTTAGCTAAAGAGAATCCAGAAAATAACATGGGGCAATGAAAAGGTTAATTTAGATAGCAGGTATTAAGAAATATGTGTTTGTGTTTATGGTTTATTTTTGTGTGCTTGCTATATTAGGCCCTAGCAGGCGGCTGGAGAGTATTGTATATGGAGGCTACCAAGAAATCTATCCGCCTTACCTATAAGTCTTAATCATTGTCCGGCAGCAATACTGATAAGAGCTAAATCCTAATATCCGAGCCACAGGTGACTGCCCTGAGATTGGGAAATAAGTCCTATATATGTTCTCAGATATTTTCCAGGTCTTGCTGGGGAAGATAGAATTTCTCACCTGATTATAAAAGATTATTTCTGTGGAAAGAAACTTTAGCATCATTACAAAACAAATTATGAAGGCTCCTTATTATAAGACAATACGGGAGAGGAACTGATCTATTCTCATTGTTACCCGAGGCTGGAATTTATTCTCCCATATGAGTATTAGGAGGGGGAAAAATTGCTAATCACTGAATGTAATTCATAAGACTGTATTGAGGGAAGACGCAGGGACTCACGCTACAGTATGGGGGTAATTCCAAGTTGATCGCAGCAGGATTTTTGATAGCAATTCGGCAAAACCACGGGGGTAATTCCAAGTTGATCGCAGCAGGATTTTTTTTAGCAGTTGGGCAAAACCATGTGCACTGCAGGGGAGGCAGATATAACATGTGCAGAAAGAGTTAGATTTGGGTGGGTTATTTTGTTTGTGTTCAGGGTAAATACTGGCTGCTTTATTTTTACACTGCAAATTAGATTGCAGATTGAACACACCACACCCAAATCTAACTCTGTCTGCAAATGTTATATCTGCCTCCCCTGCAGTGCACATGGTTTTGCCCAATTGCTAAAAAATGTCCTGCTGCGATCAACTCTGAATTAGGCCCACAGTACAGGATGAAGCAGATTTACCAACATTGGGGGGTCATTCCGAGTTGTTCGCTCGCTAGCAGTTTTAACAGCCATGCAAACGCTATGCCGCCTCCCACTGGGAGTGTATTTTAGCTTAGCAGAAGTGTGAACGAAAGGATCATAGAGCGGCTACAATTTTTTTTTGTGTATTTCAGAGTAGCTCAAAACCTACTCAGCGCTTGCGATGACTTCAGACTGTTCAGTTCCTGTTTTGACGTCACAAACACACCATGCGTTCGCCCAGCCACGCCTGCGTTTTTCCTGGCATGCCTGCATTTTTTCGAGCACTCCCTGAAAATGGTCAGGTGCCACCCAGAAACGCCCACTTCATGTCAATCACTCTGCAGGCACCAGTGCGACTGAAAAGCTTCGCTAGACCCTGTGTGAAACTACATGGTTCATTGTAATAGTACGTCGTGCGTGCGCATTGCGCCGCATACGCCTGCACAGAAGTGCCGTTTTTTTGCCTCATCGCTGCACAGCGAACGAATGCAGCTAGCGATCAACTCGGAATGACCACCATTGCTCCAATGTGGGGACAGCTGATTTGAAGATCAGCTGCCCCTGTGACCCCTCCTCCACTACTTTAATCGCAGTGCAACGTAGCACTCCTGAGTTTGGCTCAGCAGCACACATGAATAAATTTGGGTTTACAAATGCTGGACTTCCAGAGGAGGAAGCCGAATAGGAGCAAACATAGTATTTCAGGAGCCTGAGGAGTTTAAGTCACCATTTCATTGTATGGGAATAGCGGGGCAGATTGGGCCTGAAAGGTAAGCAGGAGATATCTGTGTAACATCCTGGGCTAAATATAACAGCCTGTGAGAGGCCAGAGGTGTGGGACTGTGCAAGAATGCCCGTATTTTTAAAGCGGCAATCATTTTCAAGGCAAAACCAACCTGGTTTTGTCTTGTAGTAGATTGCCGCTTTAAAAATACTTTCTTGCACAAAGTACCTGCACCTCCGATTTCATGCAGGCTAATACATTTAACCCCTGTGTTACCTGTATAATGAATGAATATTATTACAAAAGTACTATAGGTGAAAATTTACATTTTCAGCTACTTTGGTAGAAATGAAAATATAATGAACAGACTTTTTAGGGGGAGATGTCTAAGCCTTGGGGAGAGATGGGGGACATGTACTAAGCAGTGATAAAAGTGGAGAAGTGAGCCAGTGGAGAAGTGGCCCAGGGCAACCAATCAGCTGCATTGATGTAACATTTATAATTTGCGTACTATAAAAGTATACAGAGCAGCTGATTGGTTGCCATGGGCAACTTCTCCACTGGCTCACTTCTCCACGTTCATCACTGCTTAGAACATGTCCCCCAAAGTGGAGAGAGATAAAGTACCAGCCAATCAGCTCCTAACTGACATGTTATAGGCTGTTTGAAAAATGACAGTTAAGAGCGTCATTAGTTTATCTCTGTCCACTTTATCACTCTCCATGGCTTGGTACTGTACATCTGCCCCTTAAGCTGGGTACACACTGGCAGATATATTCGAGTGAACTGGCGATATATTGCTAGCCCGTCAGCATGTGTGTACCCAGTAGCGGATCTTGCCACGGGCAAGCAGGACTTTTGCCCGGGGCGCCGCCTTCCGGAGGGCACCGGCGCCATCCGGAGGGCGCCGCACCATGGCAAGATCCGCTGCTGCTGTGCCCCCCGCTGCCGCTGCCCCGCTGCCCACTGTGAAGGGAAACTAGACGCTACACGTCTAGTTTCCCTTCGTCGGCTGCCCGTTGTGAAGGGAAACTAGACGCTACGCGTCTAGTTTCCCTTCGTGGAAAGGACCTTTACTGTAATGATGTGCGGTGCGCGTTGACGTCATCGCGCACTGCACAGCAAAGGTCCTCTCCACAAAGGGAACTAGACGCTTAGTGTCTAGTTTTCCTTCGTGGAG
The DNA here is from genome assembly GCF_028390025.1 of Pseudophryne corroboree. NCBI lineage: Eukaryota > Metazoa > Chordata > Amphibia > Anura > Myobatrachidae > Pseudophryne > Pseudophryne corroboree. The sequence goes on from NC_086446.1 coordinate 743,897,788, forward strand.
AGAACCTTTGCTGTGCGGTGCGCGATGACGTCATCGCGCACCGCACATCCTACTACAGTACAGGGGGCGTAACTGACCACGCCCCCTGTATGAAGCCACGCCTCCTAATGCCGCCCGGGGCGCAAGAAGCAGCATATCGCAGCACAGCCGAAACCCGATATATCTACAGATCTAGGTGACTGACATCTCAATTGGGCAGGTACATTTAATGCCCACCCAGTTGTGGCATCAGGCAGGATACATTGGGCGGACAACTGGTAAGTGTGTATGCACTTACCTATCATTAGATAGATCAGCGTGTCGGCCGTCAACAGGTGTGTACCCAGTTTTAGGGGGACATTTACTAAGCAGTGATAAGAGCGGAGAAGTGAGCCAGTGGAGAAGTTGCCCATGGCAACCAATCAGCACTGAAGTAACATCTATAATTTGCATACTATAAAATGATACAGAGCTGCTGATTGGTTGATGGGGCAACTTCTCCACTGGCTCACTTCTCCGCTCTTATCACTGCTTAGTAAATGTCCCCTTAGTTTCTTAATGAGTAAATTACAGTAAAATTTAATTTTATAGATTACTGTGCTTCGGCTGTTTCCTTCTATTCCTGCAAATTGTATACTCACCAAGTGCATTTTGCTAGCCGTGGCAAGCATTATTTATAAGCGCATTTTCTGATTGTGATTGATGGAAATGATGTGTGCAGTGGTATAACGGTGGGGGTGGTGTTGAGGGGGGCATTTGCCCTGGGCGCCATGGCAAAGGGGGGGGGGGCCACTGCCAGTCCTACCGAACACTGCTCCAAAAGCCCTTCAACACATTTAGGTGATACTAAAATAATGTGAATAGGGTGTGTAAACATCCTTTTCCATATTACTTTAGTAAAATAACGTTAATAAATCTGCCCGTTAGTGAGAAGCACTGTTATTCTCTGACACTGCCAAAAATCCTTTCTCATTTTTTTTTTCAAAATCTTTGTAAAAGTCACAGAAAACACAAGAATATTCCAACATTTTATTTGTGATCGCAGAGACTCAGTTATTAGCATCAGAACAAAGAGGCCTCCAGACTCCTAGCAATGTTTTGTTCTACTCTACTAAAGACAAAAATGGGAGCCTGTCGTCTCTCTGTCTACCTATCTGTCAGCGTCCGGGACTGCCAACGTCACCGATGCAAACAGGAGGGAACAGGGAGCGAGCGCTCCACTTCAAATATGTTTGTGATGAACAAACTGGACGGAGTTTAAGCGAGATACTGCCAATCAGCCAGCGCCCCCTGCTAGTCCCTGGCTTTATCATGGAAATTTGCAGCTGGATGTGTTAACTTGTGGGATCAGTCCAGAAGTAAGAGGCCTCACTTGCCAGGAGCGTTCACATAACATCCTCTCTATTCGCAAATGTGACAGGCCAAATGTTTTGATGATTCAATAAAAATACTGAAATGAAATGTATTTGGATTGATCACTTGTCTGAACTCATCAGAGAATGGCAGCTGATTTCCCACCGTGCGTCTATAGGATTCAGGCAATCTCTGTGTCCCGAGCAGTATCTGTTTCCAGCAATGCTGCCATCAATCAGCCTTTTTTAAGAAATAGGGCAGCTGAAATAACTGCGCCTTCTGACGGGTGCAGATATAGATAAAGTCCTCTTTTGCCCTGGTGTTAATTATTACTTATGGGAATAAGGGAACCTGCTGCTAATTCCTAAAACTGTTCAGTTCAGATTCTTTTTGTTGTTGTTCTCAAGTTGTTTTACCCTACGCTGCCAAATTTTACCCTGCTTCGCTAACCTGACTGCCCAGGAGGGGGCAGTCAGGTTGGCGATGCGGGGAGTGAGGTGTGGCCAAGTGGTTGGTGTGTGTTTGTATGTATGTATGTGGGCGGGGTCATGAAGATGTAGTTGCATCATTGTGGTCCTGCTCCCTACTATACAATGGCGCAATTACTGTCACTGTGAAGCTAGAACAGTGATGGCTAACCTTGACACGCCAGCTGTTGTTGAACTACACATCCCAGCATGCCCTGCATCAGTTTTAGCAAGGCCAAATAGCAAAACTGTAGCAGGGCATGCTGGGATGTGTAGTTCAACAACAGCTGGCGTGTCAAGGTTAGCCATCACTGAGCTAGAACATGATGATACGACAAAACAAATTCCACCATCAACGCCGGACCATCTAATTCACTCAGTGAGCAACCTCTGGGAGACTTGCCTACGCTTCCGAGCATCCAGAAGATCCACCCATGATTTGTTAGTTTCTCGATCATTCCGGGAGAGTAAGACCCCTTTCAGACTGCCTAAGGCGGATCGCAGCCGGGAGCCTGACACGGGAGCACCCAGGGTGCGACCCGCCTCAGGCTCACCGCCTTCTGTCTGCAATATGGCATATTGCCAGGTTAGTGATGACAGCGGTGACATCACATGATCTCCAAGCGCCGCACACAGTGTGAGTGGGAAATGGATCGCAACAACCCGGCACCCGTTCACTCCGTACACGAGTTCAACCCTGCTCACTACCAGGGTTGAAATACCGGGTCGCTTGACCCGATATATTTCCCACGGCATCTTTTAGACCGCACAGGAACACAGGTTATGCGCGCTCATGTGCCAATAACCTGTGTTCAAAGATGGCGGTTTGAAAGGAGTTTAAGAAAGTTTGGCTTGGCCAAAGTTTTTTCTAGGGATGTCCATTAATGAAAAATAAAGGGGTCTGTTTAAGATTATGATTACTGCTATTGATAGTGGTGATAAGAGATCTTTTGCGAGCAGATTTATAAAAAAATGTAAATCTTGCCTAGGGCAGCTGAGCAATGCCCAGTACCTTTGCAATATTGGCTGGCAGCACTAAGGAGAAACAAACTGCTCACCAGGCCTGGTCCCACTGTCCCGGGATTTCAGGTGCAGATTCAGAAACTAGATGAATAAGCAATATCTAGCTTTGTCGTGCAAAGCCTGTAAAAAAACATAACGGAAATTGGGAGTGCCGGAGGTACACAGCGATAGCTGACGCTGATGGTGGCTTTTGATAAATGGCAAAAGACCTATTTCTGGCAAAAACAGATGTTAGGGCTTTTCAGGGCATAATAAATAGACCCCTGAATGACTAAACTAACCTACAGCAGACACCGGCATTTAAATTCTCATACAGAAAGCAGGAGAATATACACTAGACCCTTACCCTATTACTGCAGCTCCATAACGTCCAATATACCTGATGTCAAAATCAGGACATTTTAGGGCATACCCTCTTCCCCCTCAATTGATCAAAACCATGTCTTCAAATCTGTAAGTCCACCAAGTGTGATCTATAGCCACCTATGTAGTGTGGGTTAATGATACATGGGGATCTGTGGTTGCAAGTCCAACAGGCTCTCCATCTGGCAATTGCCAGAAGTGCTGATGGCTTGATGGCCCGGTCTGTCTGTCTGGATGCCTGGCCAATGAGCTCCGCCTCTTAGCACTCTGCTCTACCGGCATGCTAATAAGGGGCGTAATGCTGGGCCACACCCCTGTGACTGCAGCGTCCAATATTTAGCCTCAGTCCTTCCCTGGTTACAGCTGTGATACATTTTACTGGCGTTTGGGATGCCGGTGGTCACATGTCCAACACCGGTATTCCAAAAATTAAAATGCCGTCAGGGGACGGGGTAATTATTTTACCCCTCCCCTGTCCAGTACCCTAACCCGCCTGGGGTGGCGGCTAGGGCTAGGATTTGGAGGGTGACGGCTACGGCTAAGCCTCCCCCTCTAGTGCCTAACCTTAAACTCCCCCCCATGGTCACCATCCCGCTTATCGCCTCCCCTGGTTACAAGGGTGGTGGGAAAATATTACAAAGGTAATGGAATAATTATCCAGGGGTCTTCTAGGTACCTGCTGGGGAGAATGGTATTTATTTTATTTTTGACCAAGCCCACACCGTCCCTACCCGAATAATTAAAAGGCTGTGTGAGTGAGGTGGGCTGTCCAGTCCGCAGTTTATTTTTTTTTGCTCTCCTGTAAAGTGCTATGTGAGGAAGTTACAGCCACGACAAACCATTCAACAGGAGACTGAATGCACTGCAGGTACATCTAAGTGACAGCTTTCCTAAAATAAGCCAAGAGAACCAAAGCAGCAGGACACCCTCTGTAACAGGCCAGAATTTTAACTACTGGACTTCAAGGGCAGTCAATATTCCCTGAAGGGTACTTATTTAGTATTTAGTGTTGCAAGGTTGTTAATCTCAGCATTTTAAATGAATGCAACGCTGCGTGCTGAGCTGTCACTCATGGATAAAGAGACTGCCTTACAATCCCCAAGGAGAGCATTTCAAAAGTCAACTTTCTCTTCCAATTTTTTACATTTTGCTAAGATCTTCCTTACGTTGCAGTTTGTTAATGTCCCATTTAGGTAGCTACAGTATGTGCCATATGTAGGGATGTCGTGGAGAAATACTGAAATTCATAAATGAACCTTAAACTGCACACGCAAACATTACTTCATGTGGCATCTGGTTACAATAACATTTATCCTTTCAGAGGCTTCGTACAGAAAATAACATATTTTGGAGGTAATTCAGAGTTGATCGTAGCAGCAAATTTGTTAGCAGTTGGGTAAAACCATGGCCCTCATTCAGAGTTGATCGCTCGCTAGCTACTTTTTGCAGCCGTGCAAACGCATAGTCACCGCCCACGGGGGAGTGTATTTTTGCTTTGCAAGAGTGCGATCGCATGTGTAGCCGAGCGGTCCAAAAACATTTTGTGCAAAACAAGACCAGCCCTGAAGTTACTTATCCTGTGTGATGATCCTAGCGACAGAGGTCCCGGAATTGACGTCAGATACCCGCCCAGAAAACACTTGGACACGCCTGCGTTTTTCCTACCACTCCCAGAAAACGGTCAGTTGACACCCATAAAAGCCCTCTTCCTGTCAATCTCCTTGCGAACGCCTGTGCGAATGGAATCGTCGCCAGAAGCATTGCACAGCAACGATGCTCTTTGTACCTGTACGACGCGTGTGCGCATTGCGGCCCATATGCATGCATAGTTTTGCCGTTTTTTTTAAATGATCGCTACGCAGCGAACAACGTCAGCTAGCAATCAACTCGGAATGAGGGCACATGTGCACTGCAGGGGGGGCAGGTATAACATTTGCAGGGAGAGTTAGATTTGGGTGGGTTAGTTTCTGTGCAGGGTAAATACTGGCTGCTTTATTTTTACCCTGCAATTTAGATTTCAGTTTGAACACACCCCACCCAAATCTAACTCTCTCTGCACATGTTATATATGCCCCACGTGCAGTGCACACAGGCCCTCATTCCGAGTTGATTGCACAGTAGCAGTTTTTTGCAATGCTGCGATCAGATGTCGCCGCCTATGGGGGAGTGTATTTTAGCATAGCAAATGTGCGATCGCTTGTGCAGGGGAGCTGTGCAAGAAGTTTTTGTGCAGTTTCAGAGTAGCTCTGAACTTACTCAGCCGCTGCGATCACTTCAGTCGGTCAGGTCCCGGAATTGACGTCAGACACCCGCCCTGCAAACGCCTGGACATGCCTGCATTTTCCACGGCACTCCCAGAAAACTGTCAACTGCTACCCAGAAACGCATGCTACTGTCAATCAGCTTGTGATCGCCGCTGCGATCGCATTCTTCGTAAGGTCCCACACCGCCTGGCATTTCCCATCACCAGGCAGCGACGTGCCTGCGCATTGCGGTCGCGGCGCATGCGCAGTTCAGACCCGATCACACCGCTGCGAACACGGCGGAGTGATCCCCCATGGTTTTGCCCAACTGCTTACAAATTTACTACTACGAACAACTCTGAATTAGGACCTTTGTTAGTTTTGTGTCTAAGGGGAACATTTACTAAGCAGTGATAAGAGCGGAGAAGTGAGCCAGTGGAGAAATTTCCCCATCAACCAATCAGCAGCTCTGTATCATTTTATAGTATGCTAAATATCGATGTTACTTCAGGGCTGATTGGTTGCCATGGGCAACTTCTCCACTGGCTCACTTCTCCGCTCTTATCACTGCTTAGTAAATGTACCCCTAAGGGGCTTATGCAGGAGGTGCATCTGGGCTGTAATGTGACTTTATCACGTAGACATAGTTCTGTGAGGTCATGTCCATGGATCTGCAACCTATGCAGTGCGGAACATACACCTGTCTGCAGAGCACATCCTGCAAATACAGGCAATGGAATGTCGTTTGCATTTAAACTGCATCATCAGAAGCAGGTTTTCTAGAGGGGGTTTCCAAATGTTTGATTTTAGAGCTATTGTCGCCAGCCTATGAAGGGTGCATAATAAGCATGTACAGTAACAAGCTATAGTCTGTCCCAAATGAAGTGCAGTGGATGTAATACAGTACATCAGACGGGATCCGTTTAAGATCCTGGCGTTCGGGATCCCAACTGTCGGAATACTGATGCCAGAATGCCAACGCTAGCATCCCAACATGGAGTGAAATGCCGGCGCTGGGATCCTGAATGCTTAGTCTGCGGGGAGGAAGGGTTAGAGTTAGGCACCCCAGGGTAGGGTTAGGTTGCGGGGGAGGGTTAGGTTTAGGGTGCAGGGAGGAGGGATTAAGGTTAGGCACCATCGAGGAGGGTTAGGGATGCCGCTGACGGTATGTTGACTCACGGTGTCCAAGCGCAGGGATTCCGATACCATCCCCATATATATGCAGTCCGAATTATGACGATAAGCCACTTACCAGATTCTCTCTCTGGTGCAATGATTGAGCGCTCAGATCCACAGACACACACAGCAGACAGGGAGGGAACTCTGCTGCCATTGGGCATGTGCACCAGCTCCATTTACCCTTTATACTGCATGTAGTGGCTGCTGGCCAGACTCTGGGGCAGGATTGTTTCCAGACAACTGGAACACCCCCCTTCCCCTGCATTTGCCTATGATCTTTACTTGGGACTGAGTGCAGTAACAGGGTGTTCTCACGTAGGCAAGCAATATGGGCATACACAGGGGCAAATTGGCCATAGGGCCCACCAGGAAGACTCCAGGTACTGTAGGCCGACATGTCTGTGGGGCCTGTTTTGTGTGTTATGTGGCACCCCTACCCCCCACACATGATAGGTAGCTCAGCGCACTCAGTACACTGCATTGTCCCCATTCATTCTGTTATTCCATCTCCACCCCTTCAACAGACTGCACCCCCATTAGGGCTGCTTCCATAAATTTCCTGGACTGGATTTGTCATGGAAGTACTAGCTGGGACAGATATTCCTGGACTGGATTCAGTTTGAGGAATGAACTCTCCTGGATGGAAGCGGGCTGGTTGAATAAAGTTCCTTCGCATGAAGTGTATGACAATGAAAGACAAGACGAAGTAAGAAGGATGAAGCCGGAACTAGGGTTCCAGACTGATGACTTCAGAGGAGACGCAGGAACCAGTATACCGTGATCCCTGCCTGTTTCTACACTCATGGGCTCGGCAGAGGCGGAGGTGACTATTGGCAGATTAGCGCCATCAGTTGGACTTACACTGTGCCGTGCTAGCCCCAGGGGCATATGAGCCTAATGGGTAGAGACTCTGTACACGGAGCTGTGATATAAACTGGAACCAGGTACAAGAGGCAAAACTCTGGAAACTGGGAGTCAGAGAACTAACATGCAAACAGGCTGCAGAAGACGTTGCACTAACATCAGAATGCTCCTAGAAATACAGTGCCCCTACCTGGGATTGGTTACAGCAGGATTAGCAGCAGCATGCCTCTGATAGGCCCAGTGGAATCGTGCCCCATGATGGCAGTGCTCTGAGCCCGGCGCCGCCTGTACACCACCGCCCAAGTTACCCTGCCACTGGTCTCTCTGCATACTGGCCATTATACCGCCCGCCAGCTGTCGCTAGCTGCAGCGTCGCCAATGGAACGGCCACAGAGCGCGGAGAGGTAAGCTCCGGCTCCCTGCCCCGCTGGCCGTGACAGTAACCCCCCTTTCTTGGTGGCCTCTGGACACCTCCACTGGTTTTTGGGATTCAGAGTATGAAATCTTCGAACTAAAGCAGGAGCATGAACGTTGGTGGCTTCGACCCAAGTCTGCTCTTCAAGCCCATAACCTCTCCAGTGCAGCAAATACTGTTGGCGACCAAAACGTCTACGAGAGTCTAAAATTTGCTTAACTTCAAACTCAACTCCTCTATCAGTAAGGACTCTAGGAGGTTGTGGAAAGTTTCTTTGAAAACGATTAAGAACTAAAGGTTTAAGCACGGAAATATGGAAGGAGTTACATAGTTGCATAGTTAATGAGGTTGAAAAGAGGCAAAATGCCCCTCGGGTTCAACCTGTAATCTGTCTTAAGGAACCCACAAATATGGGGGAAGCTTGAGTTTGAAGGCAACCGGATTAATGACTTTTTCTATAGGGAATGGTCCAATGAATCGAGGGGGGGCAAACTTCATTGATGGAACACGGAGCCTTAAATTCTGAGTCGACAGCCACACTAGCTCCCCAACTTTAAGACTGGGCACTTCTCGTCTCTTCTTGTCAGCCCAAAACTTGTAGTGTGTAGAAGACTTGCGGAGAGCCACGGGTACTTGCTTCCAAATTTTTGAAAACTCACGAACAGAAGAATCAACTGCTGGGAGGTCTTGAGTGGGTAGGCTTAGAAATTCTAGAACTCGCGGGTGTAGACCATAGACAGTGGAAAACAGTGATTTTGGAGGAAGAGTGATAAGAATTATTATGAGCAAATTCTGCCCATGGCAGTACCTCTAACCAGTCATCCTGAGAAGAAGATAAGTATATGCGAAGGAAGGTTTCCGGGTCCTGATTAACTCTTTCTGTCTTACCATTAGTTTGCGGGTGATATATACGGTAGAGAATCTCAGTTTGATTTGAAATACGGAACAAAGAGATTTCCAAAATTTAGCTACAAATTAGACACCTCGGTCTGATATGATTTCTGTAGGCAATCCATGTAACTTGAAGACAGTAGAAATGAAGAGTCCCACTAATTCTGGAGTAGAAGGTAATCCCTTGAGGGGAATGAAATGAGCCATTTTCGAAAAATGGTCGATGGTCACCCAAATCATAGTAAAACCTTTGGAGTTGAGTAAGTCCGTAATTAAATCCATCGACAAATGGGTCCATGGCTGGAGAGGAATGGAGAGTGGCTGGAGTGGACCCATGGGTGCTTGACGGTATACTTTATGCTGAGAAGACGATGCAAGAGGAGACAAAGTCAGTGACACCTAATCTCATGGAAGGCCACCAGTAGGATCGTTGCACAAACTCCAGGGTCTTGTGGACTCAAGCTTGACCAGCAAACCAGGAAGCATGAGCACAAAGAAGAAGTTTTTTACAAAGATCAGGTGGAACAAAAGTTTCTCCAATAAGGGGTTGAACTGTGGTTGTGGCAAAGACCGTTGGGTTTAGCACTGGACTGGGAAGGTGGACCTCCAAATTATCCTCAGGGCAGAGGAACCGGATTAACGCATTTGCCTTTTTGTGCTGGAAGCCAGGACGGTATGCTAGCGTGAAATCAAAATGTGAGAAGAAGATGGCCCAACAAGCCAACCTGGGGTTGAGACAATGAAGGTTCTACAGGAAGATTCAATTTTTGTGGTCGGTATAAATTGTTGTCGGGTGTTGAGATCCTTTCAGAAGATAGTTCCATTCCTCTACAGCAAGTTTCATGGCCAAGAGTTCCTGTTTGTCAATTGTATAGTTCTTTTCAGCCAGCAAGAATTTCCTTGAGAAACACCCACAGGGATGTAAAGAGTTATCTGCAGATCTTTGTGAGAGAACCACCCCCACAGCCTCTGAGGAGGCATCTACTTCCTGCAGAAAGGGTTTATTGGTGTCCGGTTGCTGAAGCACCGAGGCTGAAGTGAATGCCTGTTTGAGAAGTTGAAAGGTAGATACTGCTTCAGGTGTCCATCGTGATGGATTGGCTCCCTTTCAGGTGAGAGCAACTATGGGAGCTACTGTAGAAGAGAATCACTTGATGAATTTATGGTAGTAGTTAGCAAATCCAAAAAACCGTTGCACGGCTCGTAATGTGGTGGGTTGGGTCCAGTTAAGGATAGCACAAAGTTTCTCAGGATCCATTTGAAGGCCAGAGGCAGAGATTATGTGACCAAGGAAGGGTATAGTGGTTAACCCAAATACACATTTTCCCATTTTGCAGTAAAGTTGATTTTCCGGTAGTCTCTGAAGAACCTGGCAAACTTGTTGGCGATGTGACTCTATATCTGGGGAAAAGATCAGGATGTCATCCAGGTAAACCACTACAGACTTGTAAAGTCATTAATGAAGTACTGGAAGACGGCGGAAGCATTACTAAGGCCGAATGTCATAACTTAATATTCGTAGTGCCCATCTCTGATGTTAAATGCCGTCTTCCATTCATTGCCGGCACGTATCCAGATTAAGTTGTAAGCTCCCCTCAGGTCTAGTTTGGAAAAAATTGAGGATTCCTTGACTCTAGTGAAAAGTTCTGTGATCAGGCACAGTGGATAGTGGTTCTTTATTGTGATTTCATTCAGACCCCTATAATCTATACAAGGCCTTAGACCTCCGTCCTTTTTCTTTACAAAGAAAAATCTGGCTCTGGCTGGAGACGTGGATGGATGAATGAACCCTTTACTAAGGTTCTCCTGAATGTATTCGGACATGGATTTGGTTTCTGGGACAAACAAAGGGTAGGTGCATCCTCGTGGTGGTATCTTCCCTGGTAGTAGGTCGATTGGGCAGTCCCAAGGCCTATGGATCAGCAAGACATCGGAATTTTGTTTACTAAATTATGTCTCTATAAGCAGAGTACTGGATTGGTAATGGGTCTGATAGATCATAACTAGTATTCCGAAGGGAACAGCCAGCGGACAGACAAGAAGAAAGAAAGGACTGGCACCAAAAAAGAACTTGCATGTGTGTCCAGTCGATTTTGGGATTATGTCTATGAAGCCAGGGAAGACCTAAAACTATTCCACGGGAAGCCTTGGAGTTCACTAGAAAGTCTATTTGTTCCACGTGGATCGCCCCATCCCGAATTTGTAGAGGCAGAGTCTGACAGGTGATTGTTCCATGGGTGATCCGATTACCGTCCACAGCCGTGAGAATGATATTGTGTGGCAGCGGCCGAGTGGGTATTTGGTGTTTAAGAACGATATTGGCTGAAATGAAATTCCCTCCGGCTCCGGAATCTAGAAGAGAGGGGATAGAAATTATTTCATGTGATAACTCCAACAGGACAATGATTTCAGAGTCAGAGTTCTTTGGAGAACTCCTAACCTGGCTTCTCCTGGACCAGTTAGGAATGGAAGCTTCGCGGTCTCCATGAGCAGGAGGCTACAAGATGCGCAGACTACCCACAGTACATGCACAAGTTTTCTCGGCAACGTCTCAGCCGCTCCTCTGGTGTTAAACGAGCACGGTTGATTTGCATGGGTTCATCAATGGCTTCCGTGACTGATGGGATGGGAGTGTGGAGGTGGAGTAACCCGAGGCCTGAAGTGCTCGCCCCAGTTTTTCTCAACTTGGCGTTCGTGAAATCTCAGGTCTACTTTATTGCATAGAGAGATTAATTCATCCAATTTGGTGGGAGATCTTGGGTCAACAAATCATCTTTTAGGTGCTCAGACAGCCCATTCCAGAAGGCAGAGATAAGAGCCTCTTCATTCCACCTAAGCTCTGAGGTGAGAGTCTGAAACTGGATGACATATTGTCCCAAGGCTCGATTTCCTTGACGGAGACGCATGATCTCAGTGGAAGCAGAAGAGATTCTGCTGGGTTCATCAAAGATTTTCCTAAATGTCGCAATAAACTGGGTTTGGTTATTCAGAATAGGATCCTCCCTCTCCCACAGGAGTGAAACCCATTCCAGTTCTGGCCCCGTAAGCAGGGAGACGATGTAGGCCACTTTAGTTTTCGAAATTGGGAAATTAGCTGGCTGCAGCGTGAAATACACATCGCATTGGCTCAGGAAGCAGTGACACAACTTAGGATTCCCATCGAACTTGTTGGGAGTTGGCAGCCGTAAATGAAATGTTGAAGAAACTACTGGAAGGGAAACAACCTGGCTGACTGACAGTTCTGTGCGGGCGGAGGTATGAACTCTATCCAATGAGGACTGAAGCGAGTCTTGACGTAAAGTGGCTTCTAGTCCCTCCAGATGGGAGGCAATAGTTTGCAGGAGGTCCGGTCCCAGGACCTTAGCTCCAGCCAGGTTCATTGGGTCAGTGCAAACTGTTACGGAAGTACTAGCTGGAACGGATATTCCCGGACTGGATTCGGTGTGAGGAACTAACTCTCCTGGATGGAAGCGGGCTGGTTGAATAAAGTTCCTTTGCATGAAGTGTATGACAATGAAAGACGAGATGATGAGGTAGGAAGGATGAAGCCAGAACTAGGGGTTCGGACTGACGACTTCAGAGGAGACACAGGAACCGGTATACCATGATCCGTGGCTGTGTCGACACTCGCGGGCTGGGCAGAGGTGGAGGCGACTTGTGGCGAATCAGCACCCTTCAGTTGAAACTACACGGTGCTGTGCTAGCCACAGGGGCGTATGTGCCAAACGGGTAGAGACTCTGGAGACGGTGCTGTGATATAAACGGGAACCTGGAACAAGAGGCAAAATTCTGGAAACTGGGAGTCAGAGAACTAACATGCAAACAGGCTGCTGAAGACATTGCACTGACATCAGAATGCCCCAGAATGCTCCTACAAATACCCTGCCCCCACCTGGGATTGGATACAGCAGGATTAGCAGCCTCTGATTGGCCCAGTGGAATCATGTGGTCAGCACCAAGATGGCGGCGCCCTGAACCCTCCGCTGCCTGTAGCCAGTAGCTACCCTGCACCCACTGGCCGTTATGCCGCCCACCAGCCGCAGCAACACCGAGGGAATGGCCACAGTGCGCGGACTGCACCGCTGGCCGTGACAGGTTTTCCATCCAAATCCACCCCTGGGAACACATACAGCCAACTTGCATTCATCCTAAAGGTTTGATACCATTAGGAGTGAATAGGCTCGCCCTGCTAGAAAGTGCATGCACATGCGGCACTTACGGTAGTCCTAAACTCAGTGATTTTAGTTCACAGTCTCGTAAGTCTGCGTTCAAAAATACACAAGTCGGGGACAGCATAGGGGAGCAATGGCGGCCATTTCCAATTTTCTGCAGCACATTACGCTGCTCACATGTAATTGATGACCCCATAGTTTGCATTGTTATGGCCTGGTTCAGAGGTGGCTGCACTGCAGGTGTAGGGGTATATTCAATTGAAGTTGAAAGCTGCCGTCTGTCGGAAAGACGGCAATTTTCGACTTTTTTAGGTTGGTAGGGGTTCCAACCTATTCAATAAACCCCCAAATTATCCGACAAGTCGGGAATTCGACTTGTCAGAAACCACGTGGATCGGCAGAATAGCTGCCAATCCGCGTGCTTCTGTCAGAAACGGGGGCAAAATCCGACAGGTTTTGGCCCCCTTTTCCGACCATCTCAATCCGACTTAAAAAAAAGGCGGATTGAGATGAGGGACTGAGGAAGCTGAGACGAGGAGAGGAGGAGACAAGAAGGGAGACGGGGAGAGCTGTGGCTACAGCACAGCATATGCAGGAGGATGTGTTACAGTCGCCACTCATGGCAGCGTCAACCCGGCTCCAGCAAGCGAGGTCCCGCTTGCTGGAGCCAGGTGGACGCTGCGGAGAGGTCTGGCGGCTGTGCCCCATCCTCCGGCTAAACTGCTGTAGCTGCTGCTCTCCCACGTCTCCCTCCTTTTCACCGCTGTCTCCCCCCTTCTCACCGCCATCTCCCCGCTGCTCACCACCGTCTCCCCGCTGCTCACCGCCATCTCCTCCTTCTCACCGCCGCCTCCCCCCTTCTCACCGCCGTCTCCCCGCTGCTCACCGCCATCTCCTCCTTCTCACTGCCATCTCCCCGCTGCTCACCACCGTCTCCCCGCTGCTCACCGCCGTCTCCCCCCTTCTCACCGCCGTCTCCCCACTGCTTACCCCCAGTCTCCCCGCTGCTCTCCCTCAGCAATCTCATCTCAATCCGACTTTTTTTTAAGTTGGATTGAGTTGTCAGGAACGGGCAAATCTTGTCAGATTTGGCCGCATTAAATAGTTTCTGTCGGAATGGATCCGGTTTGAATTGAATATACCCGTAGAATGTAGAGCAGTGATTTTTTTTGCATCTAACCCACATCTGAGTGTGTCCTAAGTCACAGTTGTTGTTTCAGACACAAACATGGAGAAGTGTATTGAAAATAAAGTGAGTATTCCTGCCTGGTGGCAGGGAGGTGGCTTACTGCACGCAGGGAGATGGTCCATCCTTTGGGTTTGCTATAAGAGAGCCACTGAAGTGTTTGTGTACTCAGACACTCAACTGCTCACATAGGAAGTCATACTTAGGTTGGTGCAGATTTCGCTGGTGCGACTGGTGATGGCGTCTAATGCACCAATCGGTATATGAGTGTGTAACGATGCTGGCAGTGGGAGTCCCAGTCCTTGCACATTCTTACACATGGATGTTCACCCAGGAAGGGCTCTGTAGTCGCATTTGCATAGAGTTGCAGACGGGCGGCAGCTAAAAGACTCAAACTTTTACATTTAAACAAATATTTATCCGCTTGACGGTTGGGGGCAAACGTGGCACTTCGGCAATAATAGCATGTGCTGCCCTGTGGTAATAAACAGGTTAAAATGATCATGAGATCAGTGAGTAGAGTCTGGAACAAATGTGTTTATCTCAAATCAGTGTAATTGCCGCAACACTTATTAACCGAAACATTTGTAGCTGTAATTAGATGATATTATAGCTAGGGTGATTAATTCAAGGAATAACCTGATTAATTGCCGTTTATGGGGTCATCAAGAGGCATTTTTGTTCCTTGGAGAAGTTTGCTTTCCTCTGGATGAGCACAATCAGAATACAGAAAACAATGTTTTACCTGTGATAGCAGAAACTGGCGCTACATCCATAACATTTGAAGTTCATTCAATATGCCTAGAACAGGTGACAAAGGTCACTGATAGCTTCTTATCTCTACAAACATTCCTTTGTCCAGATGGCTGCTTGTGAGGATACAGGGGTAATATTTAGCTCTTTTCACCCTGTAAGCTGATTGGTCAACTGTATGCACCACTTCTGGTTTCCCGATACTGTGACATGGGTTAAATAAATCAACAAGGTAAGTAACTAAATTAAGAAAGCGGCCTTTGACTACTGTATATATAAATTACACACAGGAAACAATAGCAAAAATGCAACAATACCATGGAATCCACCACACTGCAAATTACACACTATTATACCTCTCACTGTTCACTAGTTTACCCAAATAGCACGCCTTGAACTCAATGTTTTCAGGCTTCTCAAAACAGTCTGCGGAGGCTTCAATGGGGGTAATTCCAAGTTGATCGAAGCAGGAATTTTGTTAGCAGTTGGGCAAAACCATGTGTACTGCAGGGGAGGCAGATATAACATGTGCAGAAAAAGTTAGATTTGGGTGGGTTATTTTGTTTCTGTGCAGGGTAAATAATGGCTGCTTTATTTTTACACTGCAATTTAGATTGCAGATTGAACACACCACACCCAGATCTAACTCTCTCTGCACATGTTAAATCTGCCTCCCCTGCAGTGCACAAGGTTTTGCCCAACTGCTAACAAAATTCCTGCTGCGATCAACTTGGAATTACCCCCTATGCCTGTACCAGTCCAACAGGAGTAGTGACTTCCAGTCAGCACTGTCCAGAAGACAGAACACTGTGCCCTGTGTCTGCATCGTTTCATGTCACAATCATTATTTTACTGACCACGGGGTGCCAGTGGATCTTCCCCAGTCTTCAGATCACTTGGGTACACCTTGTGGCTCCAGCATGTCTGCTAAGCAGGATGCGCATACGTGTGATGTCAGTTGCCTTTGTATATCCATATTATTACTAGAGATGAGCGGGTTCGGTTCGTACAGTACAGTAGGCCATTGCTGTATCTTGCTGCTCTGTGTCACTTCTATTCTGATCAGTGCTCAATATCTGTGCTGCATTGTGGTGACCACCAGCATATAGTAGTACAGTAGTCCATTGCTGTATCTTGCAGCTCCGCATCAAACTCAGTTCTATTCTCCTGATCAGTGCTCAATATCTGCTGCATTGTTGTGACCAGTATATAGTAGTACAGTGCTGCATTGAAGTGACCACCAGTATATAGTAGTACAGTACAGTAGTCCATTGCTTTATCTTGCAGCTCTGTGTCAGACTCAGTTCTATTCTCCAGATCAGTGCTCAATATCTGCCGCATTGTTGTGACCAGTACATAGTACCGTGTTTCCCCGATAATAAGACACTGTCTTATTATTTTTTTGGGACAGAAAAACACCAGAGGGCTTATTTTCAGGGGAGGGCTTATTTTAATGAACATTGACAGCAATTTTAATAAACAGGTAAATGTGAACAATTTTTTTTTATCTTTTATCCTCCATCATGCCCCCTGAGTGCTTATTTTATCCTCCATCATGCCTCCTGAGTTCTTCTTTTATCCTCCATCATGCCCCTTTTATCCTCCATCATGCCCCTTTTATCCTCCATCATGCCCCTTTTATTCTCCATCATGCCCCTTTTATTCTCCATCATGCCCCTTTTATCCTCCATCATGCCCCTTTTATCCTCCATCATGCCCCTTTTATTCTCCATCATGCCCCTTTTATTCTCCATCATGCCCCTTTTATCCTCCATCATGCCCCCTCACTCCCGCTTACATACCGGGTTTTTATGTTGTCCTGCCTCAGCTCTCCTCCGCGGCACTGCTCTCAATGGCGCCAGCAAGCAAATCACTGGGGAAGAACAGGATGACGCGCTCACTGCTGCAGCTCTGATTGGATGCAGCTCGGAGCGCGGCGTGCGTTTCACCCGGGGGGGGGGGACGGACGGTGCATACAGAGGGTACCGTAATGTCGCGTGTAGCGCAGGGGATCACCTTCACTACAGTACGGTAGCAATCTCAATAGGGCTTATTTTCGGGGGAGGGCTTATTTTAGAGGAATCTTACACAGTAAGGGGAGGGCTTATTTTCGGGATAGGTCTTATTATCGGGGAAACACGGTAATACAGTGCTGCATTGTGGTGACCACCAGTATATAGTAGTACAGTACAGTAGTCCATTGCTGTATCTTGCAGCTCCGTGTGAGACTCAGTTCTATTCTCCTGATCAGTGCTCAATATCTGCTGCATTGTTGTGACCAGTATATAGTAGTACAGTTCTGCATTGTGGTGACCACCAGTATATAGTAGTACAGTACAGTAGTCCATTGCTATATCTTGCAGCTCCGTGTCAGACTCAGTTCTATTCTCCTGATCAGTGCTCAATATCTGCTGCATTGTTGTGACCAGTATATAGTAGTACAGTGCTGCATTGTGGTACCCACCAGTATATAGTAGTACAGTACAGTAGTCCATTGCTTTATCTTGCAGCTCTGTATCAGACTCAGTTCTATTCTCCTGATCAGTGCTCAAAATCTGCTGCATTGTTGTGACCAGTATATAGTAGTACACTGCTGCATTGTGGTGACCACCAGTATATAGTAGTACAGTACAGTAGTCCATCGCTGTATCTTGCAGCTCCGTGTCAGACTCAGTTCTATTCTCCTGATCAGTGCTCAATATCTGCTGCATTGTTGTGACCAGTATATAGTAGTACAGTGCTGCATTGTGGTGACCACCAGTATATAGTAGTACAGTACAGTAGTCCATTGCTTTATCTTGCAGCTTGTATCCTGAACAGTGCTTAATATCTGTGCTCAGTGTCAGTGCTGCATTGTGGTGACTAAAAGTCCAGTGTCTTGTGCTTCATCTTGCTGCTGTAGGGTGCTGTGGTAGTGTCCTGTCACTGTGCATAGGTCATCATCATTCCAGTCACAGTGGTATCCGGTATCTATCTAGTGGTATCTAATTCCAGACATTACTGCCGTCTAATTCCAGATATATTACTGGCATATAATTCCACACATTAAAAAATGGAGAACAAAAATGTGGAGGGTAAAATAGGGAAAGATCAAGATCCACTTCCACCTAGTGCTGAAGCTGCTGCCACTAGTCATGGCCGAGACGATGAAATGCCATCAACGTCATCTGCCAAGGCTGATGCCCAATGTCATAGAAGAGAGCATGTAAAATCCAAAAAACAAAGTTCAGTAAAATGACCCAAAAATCTAAATTAAAAGCGTCTGAGGAGAAGCGTAAACTTGCCAATATGCCATTTACAACACGGAGTGGCAAGAAACGGCTAAGGCCCTCTCCTATGTTCCTCATGATTAGTGGGTCAGCTTCACATGAGGATGGAAGCACTCATCCTCCCGCTAGAAAAATGAAAAGAGTTAAGATGGCAAAAGCACAGCAAAGAACTGTGCGTTCTTCTAAATCACAAATCCCCAAGGAGAGTTCAATTGTGTCGGTTGCGATGCCTGACCTTCCCAACACTGGACGGGAAGAGGTGGCTCCTTCCACCATTTGCACGCCCCCTGCAAGTGCTGGAAGGAGCACCCACAGTCCTGTTCCTGATATTCAAATTGAAGATGTCACTGTGGAAGTACACCAGGATGAGGATATGGGTGTTGCTGGCGCTGAGGGGGAAATTGACCAGGAGGATTCTGATGGAGAGGTGGTTTGTTTAAGTCAGGCACCCGGGGAGACACCTGTTGTCCATGGGATGAATAAGGCCATTGACATGCCTGGTCAAAATACCAAAAAAATCACCTCTTCGGTGTGGAATTATTTCAACAGAAATTCGGACAACTGGTGTCAAGCCGTGTGTTGCCTTTGTCAAGCTGTAATAAGTAGGGGTAAGGACGTTAACCACCTAGGAACATCCTCCCTTAAACGTCACCTGGAGCGCATTCATCAGCAGTCATTGATAAGTTCAAAAACTTTGGGTGACAGCGGAAGCAGTCCACTGACCACTAAATCCCTTCTTCCTCTTGTACCAAAGCTACTGCAAACCACACCACCAACTCCCTCAGTGTCAATTTCCTCCTTAGACAGGAACGCCAATAGTCCTGCAGGCCATGTCACTGCCAAGTCATGTGGACAAGGGGAGCAGGGCAGACTAAGGACTATATGACTGTGACAGCCCATTGGGTAGATGTATTGCCTCCCGCAGCAACAACAGCAGCGACGGCACCGGTAGCAGCATCTCGCAAACGCCAACTCCTTCCTAGGCAGGCTACACTTTGTATCACCGCTTTCCATAAGAGGCACACAGCTGACAACCTCTTACGGAAACTGAGGAACATCATCGCAGATTGGCTTACCCCAATTGGACTCTCCTGGGGATTTGTGACATCGGACAACGCCACCAATATTGTGCGTGCATTACATGTGGGCAAATTCCAGCACGTCCCATGTTTTGCACACACAATGAATTTGGTGGTGCAGAATTTTTTTAAAAATGACAGGGGCGTGCAAGAGATGCTGTCGGTGGCCCGAAGAATTGCGGGCCACTTTCGGCATTCAGCCACCGCGTGCCGTAGACTGGAGCACCAGCAAACACTCCTGAACATTCCCCGCCATCATCTGAAGCAAGAGGTGGTAACAAAGTGGAATTCAACCCTCTATATGCTTCAGAGGATGGAGGAGCAGCAAAAGGCCATTCAAGCCTATACATCTGCCTACGATATAGGCAAAGGAGGGGGAATGCACCTGACTCAAGCGCAGTGAAGATTGATTTCAACGTTGTGCAAGGTTCTGCAACCCTTTGAACTTGCCACACGTGAAGTCAGTTCAGACACTGCCAGCCTGAGTCAGGCCATTCCCATCATCAGGCTTTTGCAGAAGCAGCTGGAGATTGAAGGAGGAGCTAAAACGGAGCGATTCCGCTAGGCATGTGGGACTTGTGGATGGAGCCCTTCATTCGCATAACCAAGATTCACGGGTGGTCAATCTGTTGAAATCAGAGCACTACATTTTGGCCACTGTGCTTGATCCTAGGTTTAAAGCCTACGTTGTATCTCTCTTTCCGGCAGACACAAGTGTGCAGATGTTCAAAGACCTGCTGGTGAGACACTTGTCAAGTCAAGCGGAACATGACCCGCCAACAGCTCCTCCTTCATTTTCTACCGCCACTGGAGCTGCCAGGAAAAGGATCAAATTTCCAAAACCACCCGCTGGCGGTGATGCAGGGCAGTCAGGAGCGAAAACTGACATCTGGTCCGGACTGAAGGACCTGCCAACGATTACTGACATGTCGTCTACTGTCACTGCATAGTTGTCAAGGCCTGAGTTATCCGCTTTGCAACAGGATGACTGGTGTGATATTTCATCTTCCTCGCAAAGGACTGTTGGACAGTCAATTGCTTACTGGAAGTAGTACAAGTGGTCTTCCGGCTTGAATGTTGGAGGATTATATGAGTGACCGCATCCAAGTAGGCACGTCAGACTGTACGTACGTATACTGGCAGGAAAAAGAGGCAATTTGGAGGCCCTTGCACAAACTGGCTTTATTTTACCTAAGTTGCCCCCCTTCCAGTGTGTACTCCGAAAGAGTGTTTAGTGCAGCCGGTCTCCTTGTCAGCGATCGGCGTATGAGGTTACTTCCACAAAATGTGGAGAAGATGATGTTCATAAAAATGAATTATAATCAATTCCTCCGTGGAGACATTTACCAGCAATTGCCTCCAGAAAGTACACAGAGACCTGTGATGGTGGATTCCAGTGGGGATGAATTATTACTCTGTGAGGAGGGTGTTGTATACAGTGAAAGGGGTGAGGAATCGGAGGATGATGATGAGGTCGACATCTTGCCTCTGTAGAGCTAGTTTGTGCAAGGAGAGATTGATTGCTTTTTTTTTGGTGGGGGCCCAAACCAACCAGTCATTTCAGCCACAGTCGTGTGGCAGACCCTGTCGCTGAAATGATGGGTTCGTTAAAGTGTGCATGTCCTGTTTATATAACATAAGGGTGGGAGGGCCCAAGGACAATTCCATCTTGCACCTCTTTTTTTAATTTTATTTATCTTTGCATCATGTGCTGTTTGGGGCCAATTTTTTTAAGTGCCATCCTGTCTGCCACTGCAGTGCCAATCCTAGATGGGCCAGGTGTTTGTGCCGGCCACTTGGGTCGCTTAGCTTAGTCATCCAGCGACCTCGGTGCAAATTTTAGGACTAAAAATAATATTGTGAGGTGTGAGGTGTTCAGAATAGACTGGAAATGAGTGGAAATTATGGTTATTGAGGTTAATAATACCATGGGATCAAAATTACCCCCAAATTCTATGATTTAAGCTGTTTTTGAGGGGTTTTTGAAAAAAAAACACCCGAATCCAAAACACACCCGAATCCGACAAAAAATTTTCAGGGAGGTTTTGCCAAAACGCGTCCGAATCCAAAACCAAAACACAAACCCCGAAAAATTTCCGGTGCACATCTCTAATTATTACCATACACAAACATAGGGCAAGTTTACACAATAGTAGCTAACCCACCTGGTAACATTTAAGATTTTGACAATATACATTAAATATAGTACATTTTTGGTTAACACAATACAATAAAAGCAATGTTTGATAACAGTTTAGAAGATAAGGTGTGACTCCCATGTGGTCATACTGCTGATATCCGCTGTTCAACCAACTAAACACAATTCAGTTGTCTGGACAACCTAGATAAAATGGAGTAGAATGGTCGACTACTAGTACAGAAAAGAAATTTAGGGACCAATTTATTCTTTTTTTTTCTTCCTGAAAATCACTTGGAAATGGCAGTTTCCACAGGACTAACTCACATTTAGGTAATGTATGTATTTACAGCTGAATATCTCTATCCCCAATAACCCTGTATTGGAATCGCGGTGATGTACAATTCAACAAGTTCCAAAGAGCTTGTCTCCGATTGCTAATGCCATCTTCAGAAAGCTATTGGAGATTGCAGAGGGGTCTCATCAGATTGCTCCCCCATTTCCTATTCTTTGTGGGCACATACACTGACCCTCCGAATGGTTGCGCATGTGCAGTAAACATTACCGGGTCACAACGCAGCCCTGCAATCAGCAGCGAAAGAGTAATTTTTTATATGTGCTGGGAGAGCTGTGTAATACAATGTGGTGAGTCACCCAGTGTGTAGTAATGAATAGACAGTATGATGCTTATCTAAGTGTCTTTAGGAACTTCACAACTCCTTCTAATCCAGAAGAAGACGCAGTTGATGGATAACATATGTGAAGAAGACATAAAAAGAGCCAATAGTGTAGTAAAATATTACCCCCAGTGTGATCACACTATGGCCATCATTCCAAGTTGTTAGCTCGCTAGCTACTTTTAGCAGAAATACAAAGGCAAAGCCGCCGCCCTCTGGGAGTGTATCTTAGCATAGCAGAATTGCTAACGAAAGATTAGCAATTCTGCTATTAAGTATTTCCTTGCAGTTTCTGAGTAGCTCCAGACCTACTCCTAGATTGCGATCACCTAAGTCCGTTTAGTTCCTGGTTTGACGTCAGAAACACACCCTGCGTCCGGCCATCCACTCCCCCGTTTCTCCAGACACTCCTCCATTTCTCCAGCCACTCCTGCATTTTTATCTGGCACGCCTGCGTTTTTTAGCACACTCCCTGAAAACGGCCAGTTTCCGCCCAGAAGCACCCACTTCCTGTCAATCACACTACAATCAGCAGAGCGACTGAAAAGCTTTGTTCGCCCGTGAGTGAAATAGCATAGTTTTGTGTAAATTTGCTTAGCGAACAATTCAGCAAACAAAATAGGGACTCCCAAGCACTGGAGAAAGCCACCAGGGCTCAGCAGAAAGTAGCCAGGCTGCAGTAAGTAACCACTAAGGAGGTCTGTAGGCAACAGCATTGGAAGTTGAGGAGATGTGGAGGAAACTGCACCAAGAATGTGAAGCATTTAATGTCCCATACGAGCTACAATTCCATACAGATCAGTCATTTCCTGCAAAAGATGACGAAAGTGATGACATTGAAGCCTTTTTAATAACATTGAAAGAATTGCTGAGAATAACCACAAAACGCATACTTTGATTTGATCCTTGCTGATTCCAAAGACTATGATAAATGACTAGAAAACTGAAATTCGAACTCATTTAGATGCCACGATATCTGTTTGGGGCACAAGTTCATCACTTGGGATACCAAATGGACAAAACCTCCCAGCTCTCAAATGAATGACCTCATTCACCTCACCAAAAAAAAAAAGGCTACAGCCCAAGAATCTAACGTGACTACAGATTGTGGTAAAGGCCAATATGGATGAAAATGGTCACTGGCTACAGTTCTGTGCAATTGGTGGGGGGGGGGGGGGGGGGGGGGTGGGGGGGGAGGGCACAGCGATCCTAAGAAACTGGTGGAGATGATGGAAAGATGGAGTATGTGGGGGCCAAAGAACTGTTAAGTGTACCCCAATGACCCCTAGTCCCACAACGGTGATCTCCAGTAACAACTTTTTTGACGGGCAAAAGGGGGCTGGGTGGTAGAGTCAACGGAAACATCCTGAATCTGTAGGCTTGGAACCTGGAGATTGTCCAGCTGTGCCAGGATGGTTCCCGTCTTGTATAAGACTTTATAAAAATGTTTTAGATGTGATGGCTTGGACCATGTTGCTCTAATTGTCTACTTACCTCTGAACCTATGCAATGTGATCATGCTTATGTAAATCGCATAGAATGTTCTTTTGCTCCACTAACCTGCACTGCAGACCATCAGGCTGACCCAGATGTATATAATCACTATAGAAGGTAAATGGTAGAGGCTCTGTTAGATTCTGCTAGCCAGGTTCCTGTTGTAGAAGAGTTGGTGAACACCTCAGAACATCAGGGGAAAACTGTTGGTGTGACCTGTATACATGGGGATACTCGCTATTACTGTATTTACTGCAGAAGTGACACAGAAGCAGAGTGTGGTCCCACTGTAGTCACTGTGGGATTAGTTCCTGATTTGATGTTTGATACTATATTGCGGAGAGATTTTTTTTACACTTTTGGAAGCTGTAGTAAACCCAACTTGTACCCAGACCCATTTTATAATATTACTTATACAGTGGCGGTGGCAATGATCCCTGAGTCTGAAGTGCTCCTTTTTGCAAGCATGGTTGGTGAGTCAGAGAATGACGAGAGCAGTAGTGGGGCACAGAATGATATTCCGCCTACTGAAGTAGAGAATGTTGTTGAACCAGTAGACAGTATACCTAATCTTGAAGTGAGAGATCTTTGCCTCAGACCAGTTAAACGACCCTCCTCCGGATAGAGAGAATGTATAAATGATTAATGGAAACTCAGTACAGCCTGATAGTAAGTTGTTGTACCTTCATGTGCAGTGCTGTTTCTACCAGTGGGCGAGCCATGCGATCGCATGGGGCGCCTGCAATGACACCTACTGGCTGCTATTAGCTGCTACCCAACATCCCGTTCATAGTACTCCGCTTGGTAGGTAGAGTTTCACGGAATGACTCGGTTGCGTTCTGATGTACTATAGGCGGGAGGAGGGGGAGCAGGAAATAGTGCTGGCACCAATGAACATTACACCCCTGGCAATGAGCATTACACACCCCTTGCAACGAGCATGGTTTCCAGACTATAAAAACCCCTGGCAACGAGCATTACACCCCTGGCAACGAGCAGGACACCTGAGGCATAAAACCCCCTGGAAATGAGCATTACACACCCCTACCAACGAGCATTACTCCCAGACTATAAAAACCCCTGGCAATGAGCATTACACCCCTGGCAATGAGCATTACACCCACTGGCAATGAGCATGATACCCAGAGCATAAAACCCCGGGCAATGAGTGGAACACACCCCTGGTAACGAGCATAAAACCAAGAGCATTACACCCATGGCAATGAGCATTACACCCATGGCAATGAGCATGACACCCAGTGCATGAAAACCCTGGCAATGAGCATGACACCCAGCGCATGAAACCCCTTGCAACAAGCATGACACCCAGCACATGAAACCCCTGGCAATGAGCATTACACCACTGGCAATGAGTATTACACCACTGGCAATGAGTATTACTCCACTGGCAACGAGCATGGAACCCAGAGCATGAAACCCCAGACAGTGAGCATTACACCCCTGACAATGAGCATGACACCCAGAGCATGAAACCCCTGGCAATGAGCATTACACCACTGGCAATGAGTATTACACCACTGCCAATGAGTATTACACCACTGGCAATGAGCATTACACCCCAGGCAATGAGCATTACACCCCTGGCAATGAGTATTACACCACTGGCAACGAGCATGGAACCCAGAGCATGAAACCTCTGACAATGAGCAGGAAATGTAAAAGTAATTGGAAGCCTTACTGTAGGGCATAATGTATCACAGCATTGTGGTGTGTGGCATATGGCGGAATATTTTTCTTTACTGTGGTGGCCAAGGTCCACACCCATTTTAGTGAAGCCACAACCCTCACCGGGAAGGCGTACGCAGAATAGTTTTTTTTATGTCTATGTGGGGAGGGATTGCATTTTAGAATGTTATTTTTACAGTTCGCTGTGGGAGCCAAATTGTCTAGAAACAGCCCTGTTCACATGGCAGTACACCTAGATGTGTTGTACCAAGTGTCCAAGAAAAGGAGAAAATATTGTGGAACAATTAATAGTTCCTAAGGCATATAGAAGTACTGTGTTAGATCTGACTCATTGGGGGAATGTAATAGTGTGTGAGAATCAGAAAGTGAGATATTTTGGGAGCGTTATCCTGTGTTTTTTTTTAAAGTGGCACTCATTTACATGCCAAAATCAGCATGGTTTTGCCATGTAAATGATTGCCACTTTAAAACACAGAGCAATGCCAAGTGCAGAACCCCAACCTAGGAAGAGAGGAGTTCTCAGAAGGACCAGGCAGAGTCAGCAGCAGCCAAGCAGGACTCAGGTCAGACTCTGTTGTATTTAAATACATTATACATATTCACCATGTAAATATGTATGCATGTACAGTATGCCTATGGGAAAGGCTCCAGTCAGCCATGCCACAGTCTGGTCTCCCGTTGTCATCCACTGCCTCCTCCTGTCACCCAATGCATGTTCCTATCACCCATTGCCTCCCCAGCCACCACCTGCATCTCCCTGTCACCCATTGCCTCCCTAGCCTCCACCTGCATCTCCCTGTCATCCATGGCCTCCCCAGCCACCACCTGAAGCTCCCTGTCACCCACTGCCTCCCCAGTCACCACCTGCATCTCCCTGTCACCTATTGCATCTACATCACCCACTGCCTTCAGCTGTCACCCTCTGCCCCTGTACCCCTTTTACCTACCATCTCCCACTGCCCTTCCTCTGACATAATCTGCCTCCCCAGTCACCTCCTGGGTCTCCCTGTCACCCACTGCATCTCCTTGTAACCAACTGCCTCCCACTGTCACCTACTGCCCCTGTCATCCTCTACCTACCCCGTCACCCACTGCCCTCTCCTGCCACCGCCTGCCTCCCCAGTCACCTCCTGCCTCTCCCTGTCACCTACTGCATCTCCCTGTAACTCACTACCTCCCGCTGTCACCCACTGCCCCTATCACCTTCTACATCACTACCCTCTCCTGTCACCCTCTACCTCACTACCCTCTACTGCCACAATCTGCCTCCCCAGTCACCATCTACCTCTCCCTGTCACCCATTGTCTCCCCAGTCACCGTCTGCCTCCCCAGTCACCTTCTGCCTCTCCCTGTCACCCATTGTCTCCCCAGTCACCGTCTGCCTCCCCAGTCACCGTCTGCCTCTCCCTGTCACCCACTATCTCCTGCTGTTACTGCCATTTTACCATCTCCCTTCCCAGACACCCACATGTGCCTCAGCCATAAATAAAATCATCCTTTAATACCATAACCTGTCCGAATGTTTGTTATGAGTTGCTTACAACCCCATGCTTCGGAGCAGGGCTAACTCTGTGTGTGTGTGTGGAGCCAGGAACAGCTGTCACTCGTACATATAGGTGAGTATATAAGACTTGCTGCTACTATATATAGACATAGCAGAGATACTGCTTGAGTAATCCTGCCAAGTCTCAGGGCTGATATCTGATATTGGCATTTGCTATTATTGACTGATAGCAACTGCTTAGTCAGAATTCTAAAAGTCAGTATGCTTGTGTAAGCACAGTGCATTCAGAGGTTAACTGCAAAATTTGATTAATTGTTCTTTCTTTTTTAATGATAGTAAACAATTAGCAAAATTAAAATGTACTTTTGCTGGAAAATTTAGAAGAATGCTGTCTTTGCAAGGGACTGCCTAAAAAATTGTGAGTCTCCCAGCACTTGCAGGAGAGTAGTCAAGTATGACTTGCATGTAACAGGACACTTCCATTAATATTTCTGCTATAAACGCCCCTCCCCCCAAAAAAAACATTCCCAAGAAAAAAACATTTTCTTGCAGAAAATTACATCTAGAATAAATGTGAAATTTGCAAACACAGGGGCAGATGTATTAACCTGGAGAAGCCATAAGGAAGTGATAAACCAGTGATAAATGCAAGATGATAAACGCACCAGCCAGTCAGCTCCAACCTGTCAATTTGCATATTGAAGCTGATTGGCTGGTGCATTTATCAATTATCACCTTGCACTTATCACTAGTTTATCACTTCCTTATACCTTCTCCAGGTTAATACATCTGCCCCACAGTTTGATAAACTTACTAAGGTCTTATACTCCCGTGCTGCTCCGCTCCATTAGACTCTCCCCGACTTTGCAAAGCTTCAAACGGGCACTGAAAACCCACCTATTTATCAAAGCGTACCCCTCCGATGCATAACCTAGTCCTTAGGCTGCTCTTCCCAGAGCCGGCCCTAACCAATATGATGCCCTAGGCAAGATTTTGTCTGGTGCCCCCCAGCACCACCACTGGTTCCGCCTCTGACCTTGCACCCCTTTCTCAGCACCATCACCCCTCACCCATAGCAGTCCTTATTTTGGTGTTTGTACCCCCTATATTTGAAATAGGAACAGTTCGCACATTTGGCGCACAGCCCAAAAAGGGGGGTGTTTGCTGGCAAGGGGCATGGCCACACAATAATAACCCCAATTCCAATTACGCCACACAGTACTGCAACTTTATTCATATTTGATCATGTGATAGTGTCCATAATTCATATTACATCCCACAGTAGTATCACTTTACCTTATAAACGTTACTCCTCACAGTAGAGCCCCTTATTCACATTACATCACACTGAATTGCTCCTTATTCACGTTACACCACACCCTATTGCTCTTTATTCACATTAGTTGACACAGTAGTGCCCTTTCTATACGCAAAGCCACACAGTAGAGCACCTTATACACATAATACCACACATTAGTAATGCATTTCTACACATAATTCCACACAGTAACGCCCCTTACACATATGAGACACATTATTAATGTCCTTATAAACATAATGCGCCTTACACATTATGACAACCTTTATTAATACCCTTTTACACATAATGTCCCTTACACATATGCCGCACATTAATGCCCTTATACACATAATGATACACATAGTGCCCCCTACACATTTGCTGCACATTATTAGTGCCTCTATACACATAATGACATACATACAGTAGTACCCTGTTACACATATGCCGCACATTATTAATGCCTTATACACATAATGACACACATAGTGCCCCTTACACATATATTGCACATTACTAATGCATTTTTACATGACACACATAATGCTCCTTACACATATTCTGAACACAACTGCACAACCATCCAACTTACATGCACACAGCACTCACACTGCCACTAACACTGTGACCTCTGCCTCTGCTTGGATACAGATGTGTCCTCATAAATCTTGCCTCAATGCTAACGTCGGCCACACCTTTTTTTATTTTATTTTTATGAAAATGCATCTTATTTGCATTGCTATGTGGCTAGGATGCACAAGCAGCTTCTGATGATTAAAATGATATGCTGCATGCCTATATACTGCGTGAGACTGTGGCTGTATCTGCATATGAAATGCTACACACAGAATATAGGCATGCCGCATATCATTTTAATCAGCAGAAGCTGCTGATGCCCCTAGGCATATCAAATGCCCTATGCAATTGCCTAGTTTGCCTATGCCTATGGCCGGCTCTGGCTCTTCCATCACCCTGCCTCATGCCTTGAACATCTCTGCTTTGCATACATACTGCCATCAGGCTACCTCCCGCTTGCTTGTGTTAGGCGCCGGGGTCCCCTTGATGGTCTGCGCGGCCCGGCGCCTAGCAACTAGAGACGCCGTGCACGTACAGCCGCCGGCTCCCTAGCAACGCTAGACGCCGGGCGCGCTGAGCCGCACGGACCCTAGCAACGGGGACGCCACTGGCAGACCGCGTTCCCCGTTGCTAGGCTTTAGGAAATTAAGATATTCACCTGCTCTCTGGCCGTGCAGCAAGGCAGCTGCACGGCATTTATTCTAATCAGCCTTTAGCAGCTGATTGGAGGACTCCTTGTTAAATACACTCCCAGGGCTTCTCACAGACACCGGTAATAGCTTCCTGCATGCTGCCTTTGTTTGCTGAGAGTCTGTTTCCAGTCCTGCTGTATCCGGTCATTCCAGTCCTCAGAAGTCCGGTATTCGGGAGTTGTCATCTCATCCCAAGAGGTCGTTTGGTTCCCTGGAGTCCTGACTGATCACCGTTTTATATCCAGTGGTGTTCGTGAGTTGCGGCTCTGCCGTGTGTTGCGGCTCAGCCGCTTTACCTTTTATATTTTGTGTTTGGAGCATTTGCGGAGGGTTCCGCTTCCACAAGTCCTCTCTGGTACTCGGTGGTTCCGGGTAGGAGAATTGGACAAGTGGATATTTTGGTTGTCCTTTTCCCTGGCGGTTTCTCCGCACATATTATAGTTTTGAGTTTGCTTAGCCCCTGGCCTGGTTGTTTAGTTAGAGGGCCTCTTGTTATCACCCTGTCTCGGGTTTCCCTTTGTCTCTCATTAAGACCGGGGGGCATCGAAGTTGGGCA
The DNA here is from genome assembly GCF_028390025.1 of Pseudophryne corroboree. Taxonomy (NCBI): domain Eukaryota; kingdom Metazoa; phylum Chordata; class Amphibia; order Anura; family Myobatrachidae; genus Pseudophryne; species Pseudophryne corroboree. Next base: position 743,927,667 of record NC_086446.1, read on the forward strand.
GACATAATCCGCCCTTCAAACGCGGCTGCCAAGGGCTCAAGAAACCATAGTCTTGCAGGGGATTTCTGACAACACGGGTGAGACAACAGAGTTAGGGCGCCAGGGGCTATTTTCCTGTCCTGCTCCCTTCCCCAGCATTCCGTTCCAGTGCTCCGGTCCTTGCCATAAGATCTCCTCTGACCAGAGTGCTGGAATCATAACATTATTACCGGCCATACCAAAACTTAAAATTAAACGGGGTTTAATTTTTTCTCATTCAGTTGTCACAACTGAGGGCCTGAGCAGACGGGAGGCAGCCTCAGTTGTAGGGGCTGAGATGTAACGGAACCTGGGAGGTTGTATCAGACCCCTAGACATGTAAGTAACATGTAGAATAACTGCCCGAAGGCGTGACCATGACAACCAGGATAAAAGTCAATGATGTTTATTATGACAAACTCCGTAACACAGCAGCAGTAAAAGGAAACATAAAAGTCAACAGAGGATAAATACAATTCCTGGGTACTACAGGGTGGCAAGGGCCACAGGCACTGGTAGTGTGAGACAGTTCTTATAATCTTCTAGTTGGAAAGTCCTTACCAGGCCTGACTGTAGCAATGGAGAGAACCCAGGATCGTACCAGCTGATGTTCCAGGAAAGGCTGGGCTGCTGAAGGTAAAACGGCTGCTGTGGATACTGGCTGGAAGCAGACTGTTGTTGGTACGGAGTGGATACTGGCTGGAACCAGTTAAATAATAAACGAACTTGAGAGCGATGAAATAATAATGAAGTTTGGAGTTTGAGAGCGGTGAAATAATAATACCGGTGGAGAGTGGCAAACTGCAGAAAAGGACACCGGCCCTTTAAGAGAAGCTATACACTGCTGGAAGCTGGGCTGGAAGCAGGTGATTGTTTGAGAGCGGTGAAATAATAATACCGGTGGAGAGTGGTAAACTGCAGAAAGGACACCGGCCCTTTAAGAGAAGCTGTACACTGCTGGAAGCTGGGCTGGAAGCAGGTGATTGTTGTAGCTGGAAACAGGTGAGTCCAGAATGGATCGGAGAGTCAGGCTACACCGCAGATGGAATGCTGGTGCGGGTCTCTATAGCAGAAGTCTGGAGACAGGAGCTGGAACCTGGAAGACAACCACAGGAGAGAGACAAACTGGAACTAGGTTAGACAACCAAAGCACTGACGCCTTCCTTGCTCAGGCACAGCTTACTTATACCTGCAGCAAGGAAGGGGTTGGCTAGGCAATTATGCAAATCAACAATACAGACAGCAGATTGGTGGAAATGCTCAGATGACAAAATCCAAGATGGCTGCGCCCATGCAGACACTTGGAGGGAAGTTTGGTTTGTAATCCATGTGAGAATTGAAACAGTAATGGCGACGCCGGCCACAGAAGACAGGAGACGCCAGACTGACAAGCGCACATTTAACCACGCGGGCACAGCGGAGGCCGCGTCTGATGAAATCACCACTCTGACATTCTGCATGTGGAAACTCAGGAACAGCGGGATCCGGTCCTGGAACGCTGAGCCAGCCTTAGGAGGCATCTGAAGGGTAAGTAATGGCGTCCAGATACCCGGATCGTGACAGCACCCCCCCCTTTAGGAGTGGCCCCAGGACACTTCTTAGGCTTTAAAGTAAACTTTGCGTGGAAATTTCGGACCAAGGCAGGAGCATGGACGTCTGAGGCATTGGTCCAAGAGCGTTCTTCAGGACCATAGCCCTTCCAGTCAATGAGGTATTGTAACTGACCATAACGGAAACGTGAGTCCAAAATCTTGGCCACCTCGTACTCGACTCCCCGTTGAGTCTGAACTTTGGGAGCTGGAGGAAGTGCGGAATGAAACCGATTCAGGATCAGCGGTTTCAACAAAGAAACATGAAATGTCCTGGGTATTTTCAAGAAGGATGGTAACTGTAACCTGTAGGCAACAGGATTGATGACTTGTTCAATCTTGAAGGGTCCGATGTAGCGAGGTGCAAATTTCATGCTGGGAACTCTCAACCTCAAATTCTTCGTGGACAGCCACACACGATCACCCACCTTGAGAGCAGGAACCGCTCTACGCTTCCTATCGGCAAACTTCTTATACCTGAATGAGGCTTTAAGCAGGGCTGCGCGGACGTTCCTCCAGTTATTTGAAAACTGACGCAAGGTGACATCCACTGCTGGAACAGAAGTTGCGGGAAGCGGTTGGAATTCTGGGACTTTAGGGTGGAATCCATAATTAATGAAGAATGGTGTAGAAGAAGATGAGGAATGGTATTGATTGTTGTGGCTGAACTCGGCCCAAGGAAGGAGTTGAACCCAGTCATCTTGAGAGGAAGACACATATATACGGAGGAAGGCCTCCAAGTCCTGATTCACCCTGTCGGTTTGACCATTGGTCTGAGGATGGTAAGCCGTGGAAAACTTTAACTTGACTTGGAGGGCTTGACACAAACTTCGCCAAAATTTGGCTACAAATTGTACTCCACGATCCGAGATGATCTCTTCAGGAAGACCGTGAAGTCGGAAGATCTCTTGTATAAACACTTGAACCAACTTGGAAGCTGACGGAAGACCGGTGAGAGGGATGAAATGTGCCATCTTGGTGAACCGGTCAACTACCACCCAGATGGTATTAAACTTGTTGCAGATAGGTAGATCGGAAACAAAGTCCATCGACAAATGGGTCCAAGGTCGACGGGGAACAGATAATGGAACCAGTTGCCCCGCAGGCGACTGGCGGGAGACTTTGTGTTGGGCACACTTTGGGCAGGAGGCAATAAATTCCATAACGTCCTTCAGAGTTGGCCACCAGTAGGACCTAGAAATAAATTCAAGGGTTTTCTGAATGCCTGTATGTCCAGCAAAACGGGAAGCATGGGCCCAATGCATGAGCTTCTTCCTTAGAACTGGCTTAACAAAACTTTTCCCTGGTGGAGGCGTAGAGTCCATCCCTACCGTGGAGAATGCCAACGGATTAATAATAGGATGCTTGTCTGCAGACTCGGACTCATTTTCTTGCTCCCATGAGCGGGAAAGGGCATCGGCCTTACGATTCTGAGAACCCGGACAGAACTGGAGTTTAAAGTCAAACCTAGAGAAGAAAAGTGCCCATCTGGCCTGACGAGGATTCAGACATTGTGCGCCTTTGAGATATAAAAGATTTTTGTGGTCGGTAAGTATGGTGATTGAGTGGGAAGCTCCCTCCAACAGGTATCTCCACTCCTCCAGAGCGAGCTTGATGGCTAGCAACTCCTGATCGCCAATGGCATAGTTGCGCTCAGCTGGGGAGAACTTCCGGGAGAAGAAACTGCAAGGATGTAGATGTCCATCTTTGGCCCTCTGGGATAACACTGCTCCTACTCCAACGGAGGAGGCATCTACCTCTAAGATAAAAGGAGAGTCGGTGTCGGGCTGTTTCAGAACTGGTGCAGAGATGAACCGTTGCTTCAGAAGGTGAAAGGCCTGTGTAGCTTCCTCGGACCACTTTGAACGGATTAGCACCTTTCTTGGTTAATGCAGTGATAGGCGCCACAATGGTGGAAAAGTCTCGTATAAATTTTCTATAATAATTGGCGAACCCTAAGAACCTCTGGACCCCTTTGAGGCTTAAGGGTATAGGCCAATTCTGGATTGCTTGGAGTTTCTCAGGATCCATCTCTAGTCCGGAACCGGACACAATGTAACCTAGAAACGGAATGGTTTTAACTTCAAACACACACTTCTCCAATTTACAATAGAGGTGATTGACACGGAGACGGGAAAGAACCTCTTTTACCCAGAAACGATGATCTTCGAGATTATTAGCAAAGATGAGGATGTCGTCTAGATAAACCACGACATGGCGGTACAAGATGTCCTTGAAAATCTCATTCACGAAGTGCTGGAAGACTGCTGGAGCGTTGCTCAATCCGAAGGGCATGACGAGGTACTCATAATGTCCGTCACGGGTGTTAAAGGCGGTCTTCCACTCGTCACCCTCACGGATTCGGATGAGATTGTAGGCACCCCTCAAGTCCAGCTTTGTGAAAATAGTTGCACCACTAACTCTATCAAAGAGCTCGGTAATCAGGGGTAAAGGGTATCGGTTCTTGACGGTAATGTCGTTCAGACCTCTGTAGTCGATGCACGGACGCAGACCACCGTCTTTCTTCTTAACGAAGAAGAAGCCTGCGCCGGCTGGAGAAGAAGATGGTCGGATGAAACCCTTCGCCAGGTTCTCTTTGATGTACTCTTCCATGGAGTGTGTCTCAGGCAGAGACAACGGATAAGTTCGGCCTCGCGGTGGAACCTTCCCTGGAATGAGGTCGATTGGGCAGTCCCATTCTCTATGAGGAGGAAGGATATCAGCAGAGGCTTTACTGAACACGTCCGTGAAGTCTTGATATGGAGGAGGCGGAACATCAGATGACCTGGGGAAGGAAGAACAAACAGGAAGAACTTTGGCTAAACAAGTCTCAGCACAGGAGGGACCCCATGCCAGTATTTGCGTAGTCGTCCAGTCAATTGATGGGTTGTGGAGACGGAGCCATGGAAGGCCTAAAACCACTGGATGTGTGGCTCTTGGAATCACTAAAAAAGAAATATACTCAGAATGAAGAACTCCCACTCTCAGACGAACTGGAAGAGTCCTTAAGGAAATGACTGCGTCAAAAATCTTGCTGCCATCCACGGCAGTCAAAGAGATGGACGAGGACAGTCTCTCGGTGGGTAGGGACCACCGTTTAACATAAGCTTCGGTTATGAAATTCCCAGCTGCTCCGGAATCAAGGAGGGCAATGACGTTCCTGTAACGTTGAGCAATTTGGAGCGACACTGGGAGGTTACAGTCATGAGGAGATGGAGAGGAGATCATTACTCCTAGCCGGCCCTCTCCTTGGCGAGCTAGGATCTGGAGTTTCCCGGACGTTTGGGACAGGCATTGATAGTGTGCGACGGAGCTGCACAGTAGAGACAGAGAGACTCAGAGAGACGTCTTCGGCGCTCAGCGGGAGATAGACGGGAACGACTAATTTGCATAGGCTCATCCTTGGATGGAGATGGTTGACGAGGAGGAGGAGCAGAAGATTTAGGAGTAGATGATCTTCCTCGCTCGGTTGCTCTCTCTCTGAAACGTAGATCAACCTTCGTGCAAAGAGAAATTAGCTCATCCAACTTAGAGGGCAAGTCTCTGGTAGCTAACTCATCCTTGATGCGTTCTGATAAGCCATGCCAGAATGCAGCATACAGGGCCTCGTCGTTCCATGCCAGTTCGGATGCCAGGATTTTAAACTGTATAAGATACTGTCCCACAGTACGTGTTCCCTGGCGTAAACGGAGAATCTCAGATGAAGCAGATGTTATCCGGCCTGGCTCGTCGAAGATGCGCCTGAATGTAGCTACAAAGTCAGTATAGGAGGATAGCAGGGGATCAGACTTCTCCCATAAAGGTGATGCCCAGTCAAGGGCTGAGCCACTGAGAAGGGAGATGATATAGGCAATTTTGGTACGGTCACTGAAGAAATTGCCAGGTAGAAGCTCAAAGTGGATTTCACATTGATTGAGAAATCCCCTGCAGAACCTTGGAGATCCATCAAATTTTGCTGGCGTTGGAAGATGAAGATGTGGACTGGAAATGGGTAAGGTGGGTGGGGTTACAGCTGGTGTCACTGTAGTGGACGCACCGGACGTGCCAGGTCCACGGAGGGTCGTTTGAATCCTATCCAGCCGTGTAGAGAGATCCTGGAGACAGCGGATGATGTGGCCCTGTGCAGCCTCCTGATGTTCAAGTCGGGCTGCCAGTTCTTGCATCGGCCTGGCCGCTTGATCCTGGTCTCCGGCTGGATTCATTAGGTCAGTGCTTACTGTCACAACTGAGGGCCTGAGCAGACGGGAGGCAGCCTCAGTTGTAGGGGCTGAGATGTAACGGAACCTGGGAGGTTGTATCAGACCCCTAGACATGTAAGTAACATGTAGAATAACTGCCCGAAGGCGTGACCACGACAACCAGGATAAAAGTCAATGATGTTTATTATGACAAACTCCGTAACACAGCAGCAGTAAAAGGAAACATAAAAGTCAACAGAGGATAAATACAATTCCTGGGTACTACAGGGTGGCAAGGGCCACAGGCACTGGTAGTGTGAGACAGTTCTTATAATCTTCTAGTTGGAAAGTCCTTACCAGGCCTGACTGTAGCAATGGAGAGAACCCAGGATCGTACCAGCTGATGTTCCAGGAAAGGCTGGGCTGCTGAAGGTAAAACGGCTGCTGTGGATACTGGCTGGAACCAGACTGTTGTTGGTACGGAGTGGATACTGGCTGGAACCAGTTAAATAATAAACGAACTTGAGAGCGATGAAATAATAATGAAGTTTGGAGTTTGAGAGCGGTGAAATAATAATACCGGTGGAGAGTGGCAAACTGCAGAAAAGGACACCGGCCCTTTAAGAGAAGCTATACACTGCTGGAAGCTGGGCTGGAAGCAGGTGATTGTTTGAGAGCGGTGAAATAATAATACCGGTGGAGAGTGGTAAACTGCAGAAAGGACACCGGCCCTTTAAGAGAAGCTGTACACTGCTGGAAGCTGGGCTGGAAGCAGGTGATTGTTGTAGCTGGAAACAGGTGAGTCCAGAATGGATCGGAGAGTCAGGCTACACCGCAGATGGAATGCTGGTGCGGGTCTCTATAGCAGAAGTCTGGAGACAGGAGCTGGAACCTGGAAGACAACCACAGGAGAGAGACAAACTGGAACTAGGTTAGACAACCAAAGCACTGACGCCTTCCTTGCTCAGGCACAGCTTACTTATACCTGCAGCAAGGAAGGGGTTGGCTAGGCAATTATGCAAATCAACAATACAGACAGCAGATTGGTGGAAATGCTCAGATGACAAAATCCAAGATGGCTGCGCCCATGCAGACACTTGGAGGGAAGTTTGGTTTGTAATCCATGTGAGAATTGAAACAGTAATGGCGACGCCGGCCACAGAAGACAGGAGATGCCAGACTGACAAGCGCACATTTAACCACGTGGGCACAGCGGAGGCCGCGGCTGATGAAATCACCACTCTGACATTCTGCATGTGGAAACTCAGGAACAGCGGGATCCGGTCCTGGAACGCTGAGCCAGCCTTAGGAGGCATCTGAAGGGTAAGTAATGGCGTCCAGATACCCGGATCGTGACATCAGTTTTGTGAGAGTTTATCGGCCTCATGAATCCAACAGGTTTAGGGCCAAATCCTGGTCAGCTCTTAGTCAGCCAGATTCAAGAACTTACTCAGATGGTTCAGGATCTTTCTCTTCGGGTGAAGTCGCAGGAAGATCTTTTGCGAGCTTCCCCAAGGGTAGTCCCTGAACCAAAGATGCATTTGCCTGACCGTTTTTCTGGTGATAGAAAAGAGTTTTTTAATTTTAAAGAATCCTGTAAACTTTATTTTCGTTTAAGACCGACTTCCTCGGGTACTGAATCTCAGCGGGTCGGGTTTATTATTTCTTTGCTCCAGGGGGATCCTCAGACCTGGGCATTTGGTTTAAGAGCAGAGGATCCGACATTGTTGTCAGTTGACGCTTTTTTTGAGTCTTTAGGGCTCTTGTATGATGACCCTGATAGAGAGGCGTCCGCTGAAAGTCAGTTGCGCGCTCTCAGACAGGGTAGAAATCCTGCGGAGGTTTATTGTACGGAGTTTCGCCGTTGGTCGAACGACTGTGGCTGGAATGACCCAGCCCTGCGCAGTCAGTTTCGCCTCGGCTTATCAGAGTCTATAAAAGACAGTCTCCTTCAGTACCCCGCTCCTGAGACTCTCGATAAACTCATGGAGCTTTCTATTAAGATTGATCGTCGTCTCAGAGAGCGGAGGGCTGAAAAAGGAGCACCTGTAAGGTCAAGTCCGTGTGTATATTCCATTCCTGAAGACGTAGAGGAGCCCATGCAGATGGGTCTCTCCCGGCTGTCTCCTGAAGAAAGAGCCAGAAGGCAAAATTCTGGTCTTTGTCTGTACTGTGGGGGTAAGGGACATTTTGCTCGTAATTGTCCGAACAAGTCGGGAAACGCTTTGACCAGGTGAATTGTGAGGGGGTTCACCTAGGTCTGCAGCTTATCTCCTCAAATAACTCCCTTTTAGTCCCAGTTAAAGTTTCCTTTGGCAGCCTCAGTTCTTCGGTGTCGGCTTTTGTTGACAGTGGAGCTGCAGGAAACTTTATGGATTTAACTTGGGCTAAGGCCTTAGGCATTCCTCAGTTACCTTTGGGTAGGTGTGTCACCATGCATGGCTTAGATGGGAGTCCGCTGTCTAATGGGATTATTTCTCTCCGTACACCCCCTGTACTACTTACAGTAGGAGCTCTACATTCCGAGAAAATCGAGTTCTTTCTTACACATTGCCCAGCAGTTCCAGTTGTTCTGGGTCACCCTTGGCTGGCCTTTCATAATCCCACCATTGATTGGCGGTCGGGGGAGATTTCACATTGGGGTACTTTTTGTGATAAGGAATGTATCACGTTTCCAGTCAGAGTAGCAGCTATCATTCCAGAACTCATTCCGGCGGAATACCAGGAGTTTGCTGATGTTTTCTCCAAGGGCAATGCGGACATTCTGCCTCCCCATCGGCCTTATGATTGTGCTATTGAGTTAATTCCTGGTGCCGCATTGCCAAAGGGAAGATTATATGCATTATCCGGGCCAGAAACTGCGGCTATGAATGATTATGTAAAGGAGAGCCTTGAGAAAGGATTTATTAGACCATCAAAATCTCCTTTAAGTGCAGGCTTCTTCTTTGTGGAGAAAAAGGATGGCTAGCTTAGACCTTGCATTGATTTTAGAGCCCTGAATAAGATCTCAGTTAAAAACACCTATCCTTTGCCGTTGATTTCTGTACTCTTTGATCAGTTACGTTCTGCTGTGATTTTTTCTAAAATTGACCTTAGAGGAGCGTACAACCTCATCCGAATTAAATCTGGAGATGAGTGGAAAATGGCCTTCAGTACTCAGTCGGGTCACTACGAATACCTGGTGATGCCGTTCGGCCTATCCAATGCTCCGGCAGTTTTTCAAGACCTCATTAACGATGTGCTCCGTGACTTCCTAGGGAAATTCGTGGTCGTTTACTTAGACGACATCCTGATTTTTTCTGAATCAATGGAACAACATGTTACCCAGGTGCGTCTGGTTCTTCAAAAGTTACGTGAGAATCATTTATATGCCAAGCTGGAGAAGTGTGAGTTTCATGTCACGGAAGTATCTTTTTTAAGGTACATAATTTCCCCTCAGGGATTTTCCATGGAACCAAAGAAACTCCAGGCCATCCTTAGTTGGGCGCAACCCACCAATTTAAAAGCAATTTAGCGCTTTTTAGGGTTTGCAAATTATTATAGGAGGTTCATTCATTCTTTTTCTGACCTGGTTGCTCCCATTGTAGCTCTGACAAAGAAAGGAGCGGATCCTACCAACTGGTCGCGTGAAGCTGAGTTGTCCTTCCGGGCCTTGAAACAAGCCTTTGTCTCGGCTCCAGTCCTCAGACATCCTAATCCGGAATTGCCCTTTGTGGTGGAGGTTGATGCCTCGGAGGTTGGAGTGGGGGCTATCCTTTCTCAAAAGGATCCGGAGTCTCTGGAATTACATCCTTGTGCCTTTATGTCCAGGAAATTCTCCTCCGCTGAATCCAACTATGACGTTGGTAATCGGGAGTTACTGGCGGTAAAGTGGGCTTTCGAGGAGTGGAGGCATTGGCTGGAGGGAGCAAAACATACTATTTCGGTATTGACTGACCATAAGAACCTGCAATACATTGAATCGGCTAAGCGGCTTAATGCCCGGCAAGCACGTTGGGCATTATTTTTTACGCGTTTCAAATTTATAATCACTTTCAGGCCTGGTTCCAAGAATACTAAGGCTTATGCCCTGTCACGTAGCTTTCTTCCGGTTCACAATAACGATCCTGTTACCCCCATACTTCCATCTTCGGTCATCTGGGCGGGCCTCACACAAGATTTATTTACCCAGTTAAAACAGCTTCAACACCAAGCTCCTAGAAATACTCCTGCTGGTCATCTTTACGTCCCTGAGTTTTTGAGAGCTACTGTTTTAACGGAATTCCATGATAACAAAGTTTCAGGGCATCCAGGAGTCTCTAAGACATTGGAGTTAGTCTCTCGCTCAGTATGGTGGCCTGGTCTTTCTAAAGACGTCAAGGAATTTGTTTATTCATGTCAGGTTTGTGCACAGCATAAGGTTCCCCGTTCCTTGCCCATCGGGCAACTTATGCCCTTAAATGTTCCTCTCAGGCCGTGGTCTCATATTTCCATGGATTTTGTGGTTGACCTTCCCCTTTCAGCCGGATTCCGAGTCATATGGGTGGTAGTGGACCGTTTTAGTAAAATGGCTCATTTTATTGCTCTTCCCCGATTGCCTTCTGCCCGAGGGTTGGCAGTTTTGTTTCTCCGCCATGTATTCAGGCTTCATGGGTTGCCTACTGATGTTGTTTCTGATCGGGGTCCACAATTCATCGCACAATTCTGGAAATGTTTTTGTGCCTCATTGAAGATGAAATTGTCGTTAACATCCGGTTACCACCCACAATCCAACGGGCAAACCGAACGAGTTAACCAATCATTGAAACAATATTTGCGCTTGTATTCAGCCAAACTCCAGAATGATTGGTCCGAGTTTCTTCCGTTGGCTGAATTTGCTTACAATAATTCTTGTCATTCCTCCACTAAAGAGTCTCCATTCTTTTCAGTTTTTGGTTTTCACCCCAGAGCTAATTCTTTTTTTCATCATTCCTCAGTCTCCTCGCTTACCTTAACCTCCTATCTCAGAGCCATTTGGAAAAAGGTGCACCTTGCTCTCAGAAAAGCGGCCTTTCGAGAGAAGAAATTTTCTGACAGGCTCCGACGTCCTTGCACTTTTAAGGTGGGAGATAGGGTGTGGTTGTCGACTCGCAACATCAGGCTTCGACAATCCTTGGCTAGACTGGGACCCAAATTTATTGGGCCATTTCTTATTATTAAAAGAGTCAACCCAGTTGCCTTTCGGTTACGTTTACCAAGATCTCTCAGGATTGGAAATACGTTTCATTGTTCCCTGTTGAAACAATACGTTTCTTCCAGTAGATTTCCTCGGAAGATCTCTCAGGGTAGATCTCCAGTGGATGTACAGGGACAACAGGAGTTCTTGGTAGAGAAGGTTCTCGATTCCAAATTGTCCCGGGATCGGCTGTATTTTCTGGTTCACTGGAAAGGCTATGGTCCGGAGGAAAGGTCTTGGGTCCTGGATAAGGATCTTCATGCCCCGAAGCTCAAGAGGGCATTTTTTCGGGAATTTCCTCAGAAACCTGGCTTTAGGGGTTCCTTGACCCCTCCTCAAGGGGGGGGTACTGTTAGGCGCCGGGGTCCGCTTGATGGTCTGCCCGGCCCGGCGCCTAGCAACTAGAGACGCCGTGCACGTACAGCCGCCGGCTCCCTAGCAACGCTAGACACCGGGCGCGCTGAGCCGCACGGACCCTAGCAACGGGGACGCCACTGGCGGACCGCGTTCCCCGTTGCTAGGATTTAGGAAATTAAGATATTCACCTGCTCTCTGGCCGTGCAGCAAGGCAGCTGCACGGCATTTATTCTAATCAGCCTTTAGCAGCTGATTGGAGGACTCCTTGTTAAATACACTCCCAGGGCTTCTCACAGACGCCGGTAATAGCTTCCTGCATGCTGCCTTTGTTTGCTGAGAGTCTGTTTCCAGTCCTGCTGTATCCGGTCATTCCAGTCCTCAGAAGTCCGGTATTCGGGAGTTGTCATCTCATCCCAAGAGGTCATTTGGTTCCCTGGAGTCCTGACTGATCACCGTTTTATATCCAGTGGTGTTCGTGAGTTGCGGCTCTGCCGTGTGTTGCGGCTCAGCCGCTTTACCTTTTATATTTTGTGTTTGGAGCATTTGCGGAGGGTTCCGCTTCCACAAGTCCTCTCTGGTACTCGGCGGTGCCGGGTAGGAGAATTGGACAAGTGGATATTTTGGTTGTCCTTTCCCCTGGCGGTTTCTCCGCACATATTATAGTTTTGAGTTTGCTTAGCCCCTGGCCTGGTTGTTTAGTTAGAGGGCCTCTTGTTATCACCCTGTCTCGGGTTTCCCTTTGTCTCTCATTAAGACCGGGGGGCATCGAAGTTGGGCAGACATAATCCGCCCTTCAAACGCGGCTGCCAAGGGCTCAAGAAACCATAGTCTCGCAGGGGATTTCTGACAACACGGGTGAGACAACAGAGTTAGGGCGCCAGGGGCTATTTTCCTGTCCTGCTCCCTTCCCCAGCATTCCGTTCCAGTGCTCCGGTCCTTGCCATAAGATCTCCTCTGACCAGAGTGCTGGAATCATAACAGCTTGCACCTCATGTCATCTGTCTGTCGCCCCTTCCCACTAGATTGTTAGCTCTTCAGAGCAGGACCCTCTTTCCTCTTGTTGTCTAAGCCCTCTTCTTGACACATTTCACTCAGCGACCATCTTTACCTGCTTTTTCTCCTCCTGGTAAAGGCTCCTCTCTATCTATGGCCGCCAGACCCAAGTAGTACAATGATTACTCCCTCGCTGCTTACATCTAAGCTGTATTATGTTTTGAGAATGTGTGGTGCTCCTTGTTACCTGTACTCTATTTTTGTTATTTATTTACTGTTATGCTAAGTTTTGTCTCCCTGTACTGTCCTTTGTACGGCGCTGCAAAACACTTGTGGCGCCTTATAAATAAAATGTAATAATAATAATAATAATAATAATAATACATGCGGACATTTGCACATCTCAGGGTTTAATGTCAGTGATCTCGCATGTCCAACGCCAATGTACTTCACATGCAGTTGTTTACTGTTTGTAAAGTCATTGGAGAACACTTCATTAACCTTGCATCAAACACATTATTATTTATTATTTATTAACAGTTTCTTATATAGCGCAGCAAATTCCGTTGCGCTTTACAATTTGAAATAACAATAACAAACTGGGTGACAACAGTCATAGAGCTAGGAAGGCCCTGCTCGCAAGCTTACAATCTCCGAAACACTTGAACACAATTTAGACAATTGTTAATAATTTTAAACAACAAAATATTTCAAACAGATAGATAGATAGATAGCTCTACAGTACACATTCACTAAGAAGATAATAAATGAGATAAGACACAATTGGGGTGCACAGTTCAATGAGTTTTTAATAATATGTTTTCACTCTGTAACACAATATTCTTTCTGTTTTAAGCATTTTGTTGTCAACAAGTATTTTAATTAGTGAAGTGCACCGGAAATTTTTCAGGTTTTGTGTTTTGGTTTTGGATTCGGTTCCGCGGCCGTGTTTTAGATTCGGACGCGTTTTGGCAAACCTCCCTGAAAATTTTTTGTCGGATTCGGGTGTGTTTTGGATTTGGGTGTTTTATTTTACAAAAAACCCTCAAAAACAGCTTAAATCATAGAATTTGGGGGCCATTTAGATCCCATAGTATTATTAACCTCAATAACCATAATTTCCACTCAGTCATTTTCAGTCTATTCTGAACACCTCACACCCCACAATATTATTTTTAGTCCTAAAATTTGCACCGAGGTCGCTGGATGACTAAGCTAAGCAACCCAAATGGCCGACACAAACACCTGGCCCATCTAGGAGTGGCACTGCAGTGTCAGACAGGATGGCACTTCAAAAAAGTAGTCCCCAAACAGCACATGATGCAAAGAAAAAAAGAGGCGCAATGAGGTAGCTGTGTGACTAAGCTAAGCGACACAAGTGGCCGACACAAACACCTGGCCCATCTAGAAGTGGCACTGCAGTGTCAGATAGGATGGCACTTCAAAAAAGTAGTCCCCAAACAGCACATAATGCAAAGAAAAAAAGAGGCGCAATGAGGTAGCTGTGTGACTAAGCTAAGCGACCCAAGTGGCCGACACAAACACCTGGCCCATCTAGGAGTGGCACTGCAGTGTCAGACAGGATGGCAGATTTAAAAAATAGTCCCCAAACAGCACATGATGCAAAGAAAAAAAGAGGTGCACCAAGGTCGCTGGATGGCTAAGCTAAGCGACCCAAGTGGCCAACACAAACACCTGGCCCATCTAGGAGTGGCGCTGCAGAGTCAGACAGGATGGCACTTCAAAAAAATAGTCCCCAAACAGCACATGATGCAAAGAAAAAAAGAGGCGCAATGAGGTAGCTGTGTGACTAAGCTAAGTGACCCAAGTGGCCGACACAAACACCTGGCCCATCTAGGAGTGGCACTGCAGTGTCAGACAGGATGGCAGATTTAAAAAATAGTCCCCAAACAGCACATGATGCAAAGAAAAAAAGAGGTGCACCAAGGTCGCTGGATGGCTAAGCTAAGCGACCCAAGTGGCCGACACAAACACCTGGCCCATCTAGGAGTGGCACTGCAGACAGGATGGCACTTCAAAAAAATAGTCCCCAAACAGCACATGATGCAAAGAAAAAAAGAGGCACAATGAGGTAGCTGTGTGACTAAGCTAAGCGATACAAGTGGCCAACACAAACACCTGGCCCATCTAGGAGTGGCACTGCAGTGTCAGACAGGATGGCAGATTTAAAAAATAGTCCCCAAACAGCACATGATGCAAAGAAAAAAAGAGGTGCACCAAGGTCGCTGGATGGCTAAGCTAAGCGACCCAAGTGGCCGACACAAACACCTGGCCCATCTAGGAGTGGCACTGCAGACAGGATGGCACTTCAAAAAAATAGTCCCCAAACAGCACATGATGCACATGATGCAAAGAAAAAAAGAGGCGTAATGAGGTAGCTGTATGACTAAGCTAAGCGACCCAAGTGGCCGACACAAACACCTGGCCCATCTAGGGCCAATATTTACTAAAAAATCGAGTTTGTCCGATTTGTGTTTTTTTTTCTAAGTCCCAACACGGGAATTCACTAAGCACCAATCTCGGCAGTGTTTGGACTATTCGTAATGGTTTGAATGACAAAGTTCAGAAATTCGAATGAATAGACCATCGGTCAAACGCGGCTTTTATTTCATACAACACGGGTATTCACTATTCATTCGTATTTTGGTGTTAGTCTCTGAGTGCTCAATTGCGGTCGTATTTTTTTGCGAATCGTTAAAAAAATCTGCAAAAAAATAGACCTGCTTTTTTAGCCGTGTTTACATGTGTTGACACTTACAAATCATTCACACCTGACTTATCATGCCTATAAAAGGGACACAAACTTGTCTCATCCAAAGTAATTTATTGCCTTATGTTTGGTGGAGTAAATTTGGAGTTTTAAAAGTCAATACACATTTTTCAACATATAGCCATTATTACACACATTCGTGTTAAAAGTTAAAATCTTTTTCATTTTGTGGTTTGTGCCTCAGGTTTTTAAATATGATTACTCATTTTTTACACACACAAACATGCCACAACAATAATGTCATTCATTTTGGTTATTAACATTTTTAAATTTACACAAACATATTAGGACACTTTTACACAACTCTATTGTGTTTTTCTTGTAAAGTCGTCTACAGAAGAAATGTAAATCAGTTTTAATTCACATTGTAAGTTGCATTGGTCATGGATGATTATGCCTGGCTGCCAATTATTGTGTCTGCAGGATCTGAGAGTGATTTGAATCTAGAAAGAGTAATGATTAGAAAAAAATCAAGCAGTCTGTTTCCTTCCTGCTAAAGACATTCTGGCTGGCTGCCAATTATTGTGTCTGCAGGATGTGAGATTGATTGGAATCTAGAAAGAGTAATGATTAGAAAAAAATCAAGTGGTCTGTTTACTTCTTGCTAAAGACATTCTGGCTGGCTGCCAATTATTGTGTCTGCAGGATCTGAGAATGATTGGAATCTAGAAAGAGTAATGATTAGAAAAAAATCAAGTTGTCTGTTTACTTCCTGCTAAAGACATTCTGGCTGGCTGCCAATTATTGTGTCTGCGGGATCTGAGATTGATTGGAATCTAGAAAGAGTAATGATTAGAAAAAAAATCAAGTGGTCTGTTTACTTCCTGCTAAAGACATTCTGGCTGACAATTATTGTGTCTGCATGATCTGAGATTGATTGGAATCTAGAAAGAGCAATGATTAGAAAAAAATCAAGTGGTCTGTTTACTTCCTGCTAACATCTATGTGCAGCTCAAACATTTCCCTCCTCCAAAAACATTCAAAGATGGTAAAGAATAAATGTGCATACAAATTTCCTGTTGTTGTTTGTACCACTTATAATTAATGATGTTG
This sequence comes from Pseudophryne corroboree, assembly GCF_028390025.1. Taxonomy (NCBI): domain Eukaryota; kingdom Metazoa; phylum Chordata; class Amphibia; order Anura; family Myobatrachidae; genus Pseudophryne; species Pseudophryne corroboree. The sequence continues at coordinate 743,943,840 of NC_086446.1, forward strand.
TACAAATTGTCAAGGAGCTAAGTGTTATATCTATTTTGACAAACATACACTTACTAAGTATTTTGATTTACTTCTCTGAAATTTAAATTTGAGGTTTATTTGTTAATTTTTTTTGGGTGGCTGCTTGTCCTGCCCTTTGCCTTTAGCACTGTCATGTTGGCGTGCTCTGGTGGAGTGTCTTGGTGGTGATGACACTGGCGTGATATTTGGAGTAGTCGTACCAGAACTGCTGCTTGTTTGCTGTTGGTGCATGGATCTGAGTGTTTCATTGAGGTTAGTGAGGGTGGCATTGAGTTCACGTGTATCAGCATTTTGATTGTCTACAATTCGGAATAAAGTTTCATTTATCTTTTGATTGTTTTGAAAAATGTTCATATAGCTTTGCTGTTGTCTGTGCTGTTCTTCCATTAGTCTGTGCTGTTCTTCCATTATGCGCTGTAAGTTGCCCATGACCTGTGTAATTTCTGCACGCATGAGTTCCATGGTATTGCCAATTCTCGTGGTTTGTTCATTATGTCTACTCATATTTCTGTTTAATCTTCTGAGGTGACATGGTAGGCTTGCAAACATTTGTGTCTGCCTACGCAGTCAATCTTCATTAGTGGCCTGCTGTCTAGCCCAAATGTTCCAAAACACGTGATCAGGGCCTTGTGTTACTGGTGTTGTTGGGCTGTGTTGTGGTGGTGGTGTGCTTTGCTGTGGTGGTGTACTCACAGGTGCTGGGGGGCTGATTCCTTGGCTTAATGGCTGCATTTCTAACATGATTGTCTCATCCATGTCACTGTGTTGCTGTTGTTGCAGAGGGATGCTGTTACCAGGACTAGAAGCTGTAATTGTAAAAAAATATCCGTTAGTTATCCATATGTTTGAAAAATTATAACAAATCACTAAACATGGAACACATGTCATTGACTGTTGCTTTCAGATATCCTGCCTAGCAACATCATCACTCATAACGTAAAAACATACATATGCCTATTTGTGGCTAATGTGTCTGGTTACTTCATTGTGAAAGCAAACACAATATTTTTATTGTAGATCAGACATACTCCACCATAAAAACTCATTGTAATCCATAATGTGTTACCTTATAGTTTTTCAAAAACAAACATAGGAATGTGTTTATATGTATTTGGCAATGTTAGGTCAAACACACATGTGAAAATTTGTAAGACAACCTTACTATTTCACAAAATTACACATGAGTTTCTGTTGCAGCATCTTACGCACAATGTGCTACTGTATGGCTGAAGTGGACATACATATATTTACAGGATGTGGACAAGGCCATTTTGCTAGGATTCAATTTCATGTTTTATTGACTTCGGTAAGTACCGTATTTTTCGGACCATAAGACGCACTTTTTCTCCCCAAAAATGTGGGGGGAAAAGTACATGCGTCTTATGGTCCGAATAATACATATGCAGAGCAATAAAAACCTTATGGAGCGCTCTCAATGCACTGGGTGGGAGCGCACTGGGTGGGAGAGGCAGCAATTATCGGGTGCGGGTAGCGGTGGGTCCTGTCTGCTGCTGCTGCTTTGCTGTCATCTCAGAGCCCGGCATCTGAGAGCGCGGCAGCAGAGCGCCGGCATCACGTGACTCCCCCGCTCCCTCCCCTCACCTCCTCCGATTCCTTCCTCAGAGTAGAGTGCTTTGGGCAGCGTAAACTGACAGGCTGTGACAGGCAATAAAGTGAGTCCCCCCGCTCCCCCCCCTCACCTCTTCCTTTCTCAGAGTGGTTAACGCAGGCTGGACGCGGGGAACCTGCGTTTACAGTGTGTGTGTGTGTTTAATGCAGGCTGGATGCGGGGAACCTGTGTTTACAGTGAGAGTGTGTGTGTGTGTGTAAAGATCTACCGCAATTTCAGCAAATGCCAAGGTTTTCTCTTAAATATTTGCCATAATAAAGTGACTCCCCCCCCCTCAGTTTATTAAATATTATATTACACTATTTGGTTCAGAATATTTTTTTTCCTGTTTTCCACCTCTAAAAACTAGGTGCGTCTTATGGTCAGGTGCGTCTTATGGTCCGAAAAAATATATCATATTTTGATGTGTTTTGACTTAATGCGTTTAAGTGAAAGTTTTATTACGATCTGAAATTTATTACATTTTTTTCAGTTTGATACTCACAATCAAGATGAGGGGAGTGTGGTTCTCGTCTTGGAGGTGTGTCCAAAATTTGGAGCGGGGGGACCGAACATACTGTCGATAATCTTCGTGGCGGGGTAGCCTGCTGTGTTTGGCCCTGGACATCAGACCTTGCTTTCTTTGCTGCCACATGTTTTTTTTGGTGGTGTGTTACAGAAGTCCCACTTCTGCTGCTCCAGACTTCTTTTGATGGACCTAGCAACACAGGAAAACATGTACAGGACACAGACATAGGACACAAGTCAAAATACATACACTAACAACCAAAAACACACACATTAGAGATGAGCGCCTGAAATTTTTCGGGTTTTGTGTTTTGGTTTTGGGTTCGGTTCCGCGGCCGTGTTTTGGGTTCGACCGCGTTTTGGCAAAACCTCACCGAATTTTTTTTGTCGGATTCGGGTGTGTTTTGGATTCGGGTGTTTTTTTCAAAAAACCCTAAAAAACAGCTTAAATCATAGAATTTGGGGGTCATTTTGATCCCATATTATTATTAACCTCAAAAACCATAATTTCCACTCATTTTCAGTCTATTCTGAATACCTCACACCTCACAATATTATTTTTAGTCCTAAAATTTGCACCGAGGTCGCTGGATGACTAAGCTAAGCGACCCTAGTGGCCGACACAAACACCTGGCCCATCTAGGAGTGGCACTGCAGTGTCACGCAGGATGTCCCTTCCAAAAAACCCTCCCCAAACAGCACATGACGCAAAGAAAAAAAGAGGCGCAATGAGGTAGCTGACTGTGTGAGTAAGATAAGCGACCCTAGTGGCCGACACAAACACCGGGCCCATCTAGGAGTGGCACTGCAGTGTCACGCAGGATGGCCCTTCCAAAAAACCCTCCCCAAACAGCACATGACGCAAAGAAAAAAAGAGGCGCAATGAGGTAGCTGACTGTGTGAGTAAGATAAGCGACCCTAGTGGCCGACACAAACACCGGGCCCATTTAGGAGTGTCACTGCAGTGTCACGCAGGATGTCCCTTCCAAAAAACCCTCCCCAAACAGCACATGACGCAAAGAAAATAAGAGGCGCAATGAGGTAGCTGTGTGAGTAAGATTAGCGACCCTAGTGTCCGACACAAACACCGGGCCCATCTAGAAGTGGCACTGCAGTGTCACGCAGGATGTCCCTTCCAAAAAACCCTCCCCAAACAGCACATGACGCAAAGAAGAAAAAAAGAGGCGCAATGAGGTAGCTGTGTGAGTAAGATTAGCGACCCTAGTGGCCGACACAAACACCGGGCCCATTTAGGAGTGTCACTGCAGTGTCACGCAGGATGTCCCTTCCAAAAAACCCTCCCCAAACAGCACATGACGCAAAGAAAATAAGAGGCGCAATGAGGTAGCTGTGTGAGTAAGATTAGCGACCCTAGTGGCCGACACAAACACCGGGCCCATTTAGGAGTGTCACTGCAGTGTCACGCAGGATGTCCCTTCCAAAAAACCCTCCCCAAACAGCACATGACGCAAAGAAAATAAGAGGCGCAATGAGGTAGCTGTGTGAGTAAGATTAGCGACCCTAGTGGCCAACACAAACACCGGGCCCATCTAGGAGTGGCACTGCAGTGTCACGCAGGATGGCCCTTCCAAAAAACACTCCCCAAACAGCACATGACGCAAAGAAAAAAAGAGGCGCAATGAGGTAGCTGTGTGAGTAAGATTAGCGACCCTAGTGGCCGACACAAACACCGGGCCCATCTAGGAGTGGCACTGCAGTGTCACGCAGGATGGCCCTTCCAAAAAACACTCCCCAAACAGCACATGACGCAAAGAAAAAAAGAGGCGCAATGAGGTAGCTGTGTGAGTAAGATTAGCGACCCTAGTGGCCGACACAAACACCGGGCCCATCTAGGAGTGACACTGCAGTGTCACGCAGGATGGCCCTTCCAAAAAACACTCCCCAAACAGCACATGACGCAAAGAAAAAAAGAGGCGCAATGAGGTAGCTGACTGTGTGAGTAAGATAAGCGACCCTAGTGGCCGACACAAACACCGGGCCCATCTAGGAGTGGCACTGCAGTGTCACGCAGGATGGCCCTTCCAAAAAACCCTCCCCAAACAGCACATGACGCAAAGAAAAATAAAAGAAAAAAGAGGTGCAAGATGGAATTGTCCTTGGGCCCTCCCACCCACCCTTATGTTGTATAAACAAAACAGGACATGCACACTTTAACCAACCCATCATTTCAGTGACAGGGTCTGCCACACGACTGTGACTGATATGACGGGTTGGTTTGGACCCCCCCCCAAAAAAGAAGCAATTAATCTCTCCTTGCACAAACTGGCTCTACAGAGGCAAGATGTCCACCTCATCATCATCCTCCGATATATCACCGTGTACATCCCCCTCCTCACAGATTATCAATTCGTCCCCACTGGAATCCACCATCTCAGCTCCCTGTGTACTTTGTGGAGGCAATTGCTGCTGGTCAATGTCTCCGCGGAGGAATTGATTATAATTCATTTTAATGAACATCATCTTCTCCACATTTTCTGGATGTAACCTCGTACGCCGATTGCTGACAAGGTGAGCGGCGGCACTAAACACTCTTTCGGAGTACACACTTGTGGGAGGGCAACTTAGGTAGAATAAAGCCAGTTTGTGCAATGGCCTCCAAATTGCCTCTTTTTCCTGCCAGTATAAGTATGGACTGTGTGACGTGCCTACTTGGATGCGGTCACTCATATAATCCTCCACCATTCTTTCAATGGTGAGAGAATCATATGCAGTGACAGTAGACGACATGTCCGTAATCGTTGTCAGGTCCTTCAGTCCGGACCAGATGTCAGCATCAGCAGTCGCTCCAGACTGCCCTGCATCACCGCCAGCGGGTGGGCTCGGAATTCTGAGCCTTTTCCTCGCACCCCCAGTTGCGGGAGAATGTGAAGGAGGAGATGTTGACAGGTCGCGTTCCGCTTGACTTGACAATTTTCTCACCAGCAGGTCTTTCAACCCCAGCAGACTTGTGTCTGCCGGAAAGAGAGATCCAAGGTAGGCTTTAAATCTAGGATCGAGCACGGTGGCCAAAATGTAGTGCTCTGATTTCAACAGATTGACCACCCGTGAATCCTTGTTAAGCGAATTAAGGGCTCCATCCACAAGTCCCACATGCCTAGCGGAATCGCTCTGTGTTAGCTCCTCCTTCAATGTCTCCAGCTTCTTCTGCAAAAGCCTGATGAGGGGAATGACCTGACTCAGGCTGGCAGTGTCTGAACTGACTTCACGTGTGGCAAGTTCAAAGGGCAGCAGAACCTTGCACAACGTTGAAATCATTCTCCACTGCGCTTGAGACAGGTGCATTCCACCTCCTATATCGTGCTCAATTGTATAGGCTTGAATGGCCTTTTGCTGCTCCTCCAACCTCTGAAGCATATAGAGGGTTGAATTCCACCTCGTTACCACTTCTTGCTTCAGATGATGGCAGGGCAGGTTCAGTAGTTTTTGGTGGTGCTCCAGTCTTCTGTACGTGGTGCCTGTACGCCGAAAGTGTCCCGCAATTCTTCTGGCCACCGACAGCATCTCTTGCACGCCCCTGTCGTTTTTTAAATAATTCTGCACCACCAAATTCAAGGTATGTGCAAAACATGGGACGTGCTGGAATTTGCCCATATTTAATGCACACACAATATTGCTGGCGTTGTCCGATGCCACAAATCCACAGGAGAGTCCAATTGGGGTAAGCCATTCTGCGATTATCTTCCTCAGTTGCCGTAAGAGGTTTTCAGCTGTGTGCGTATTCTGGAAACCGGTGATACAAAGCGTAGCCTGCCTAGGAAAGAGTTGGCGTTTGCGAGATGCTGCTACTGGTGCCGCCGCTGCTGTTCTTGCGGCGGGAGTCCATACATCTACCCAGTGGGCTGTCACAGTCATATAGTCCTGACCCTGCCCTGCTCCACTTGTCCACATGTCCGTGGTTAAGTGGACATTGGGTACAGCTGCATTTTTTAGGACACTGGTGACTCTTTTTCTGAGGTCTGTGTAAATTTTCGGTATCGCCTGCCTAGAGAAATGGAACCTAGATGGTATTTGGTACCGGGGACACAGTACCTCCAACAAGTCTCTAGTTGGCTCTGCAGTAATGATGGATACCGGAACCACGGTTCTCACCACCCAGGATGCCAAGGCCTCAGTTATCCGCTTTGCAGTAGGATGACTGCTGTGATATTTCATCTTCCTCGCAAAGGACTGTTGAACAGTCAATTGCTTGGTGGAAGTAGTAAAAGTGGTCTTACGACTTCCCCTCTGGGATGACCATCGACTCCCAGCAGCAACAACAGCAGCGCCAGCAGCAGTAGGCGTTACACGCAAGGATGCATCGGAGGAATCCCAGGCAGGAGAGGAATCGTCAGAATTGCCAGTGACATGGCCTGCAGGACTATTGGCATTCCTGGGGAAGGAGGAAATTGACACTGAGGGAGTTGGTGGGGTGGTTTGCGTGAGCTTGGTTACAAGAGGAAGGGATTTACTGGTCAGTGGACTGCTTCCGCTGTCACCCAAAGTTTTTGAACTTGTCACTGACTTATTATGAATGCGCTGCAGGTGACGTATAAGGGAGGATGTTCCGAGGTGGTTAACGTCCTTACCCCTACTTATTACAGCTTGACAAAGGGAACACACGGCTTGACACCTGTTGTCCGCATTTCTGTTGAAATACCTCCACACCGAAGAGCTGATTTTTTTGGTATTTTCACCAGGCATGTCAACGGCCATATTCCTCCCACGGACAACAGGTGTCTCCCCGGGTGCCTGACTTAAACAAACCACCTCACCATCAGAATCCTCCTGGTCAATTTCCTCCCCAGCGCCAGCAACACCCATATCCTCCTCATCCTGGTGTACTTCAACACTGACATCTTCAATCTAACTATCAGGAACTGGACTGCGGGTGCTCCTTCCAGCACTTGCAGGGGGCGTGCAAATGGTGGAAGGTGCATGCTCTTCACGTCCAGTGTTGGGAAGGTCAGGCATCGCAACCGACACAATTGGACTCTCCTTGTGGATTTGGGATTTCGAAGAACGCACAGTTCTTTGCGGTGCTACTGCTTTTGCCAGCTTGAGTCTTTTCATTTTTCTAGCGAGAGGCTGAGTGCCTCCATCCTCATGTGAAGCTGAACCACTAGCCATGAACATAGGCCAGGGCCTCAGCCGTTCCTTGCCACTCCGTGTGGTAAATGGCATATTGGCAAGTTTACGCTTCTCCTCCGACAATTTTATTTTAGGTTTTGGAGTCCTTTTTTTACTGATATTTGGTGTTTTGGATTTGACATGCTCTGTACTATGACATTGGGCATCGGCCTTGGCAGACGACGTTGCTGGCATTTCATCGTCTCGGCCATGACTAGTGGCAGCAGCTTCAGCACGAGGTGGAAGTGGATCTTGATCTTTCCCTAATTTTGGAACCTCAACATTTTTGTTCTCCATATTTTAATAGGCACAACTAAAAGGCACCTCAGGTAAACAATGGAGATGGATGGATACTAGTATACTTATGGATGGACCAGCGACTGCCGACACAGAGGTAGCTACAGCCGTGGACTACCGTACTGTGTCTGCTGCTAATATAGACTGGATGATAATGAGATGAAATTAATATATATATATATATATATATATATATATATAATATCACTAGTACTGCAGCCGGACAGGTATATATATTTATTATGTAATGACTGATGACGGACCTGCTGGACACTGTCAGCTCAGCAGCACCGCAGACTGCTACGGTAAGCTACTATAGTAGTATGTATCAAGAAGAAAGAGAAAAAAAAAAACACGGGTAGGTGGTATACAATTATGGATGGACCAGCGACTGCCGACACAGAGGTAGCTACAGCCGTGGACTACCGTACTGTGTCTGCTGCTAATATAGACTGGATGATAATGAGATGAAATCAATATATATATATATATATAATATCACTAGTACTGCAGCCGGACAGGTATATATATTTATTATGTAATGACTGATGACGGACCTGCTGGACACTGTCAGCTCAGCAGCACCGCAGACTGCTACAGTAAGCTACTATAGTAGTATGTATCAAGAAGAAAGAGAAAAAAAAAAACACGGGTAGGTGGTATACAATTATGGATGGACCAGCGACTGCCGACACAGAGGTAGCTACAGCCGTGGACTACCGTACTGTGTCTGCTGCTAATATAGACTGGTTGATAAAGAGATGTAGTAGTATGTATGTATAAAGAAGAAAGAAAAAAAAACCACGGGTAGGTGGTATACAATTATGGACGGACTGCCGAGTGCCGACACAGAGGTAGCTACAGCCGTGAACTACCGTACTGTGTCTGCTGCTAATATAGACTGGTTGATAAAGAGATGTAGTAGTATGTATGTATAAAGAAGAAAGAAAAAAAAACCACGGGTAGGTGGTATACAATTATGGACGGACTGCCGAGTGCCGACACAGAGGTAGCTACAGCCGTGAACTACCGTACTGTACTGTGTCTGCTGCTAATATAGACTGGTTGATAAAGAGATGTAGTAGTATGTATGTATAAAGAAGAAAGAAAAAAAAAACACGGGTAGGTGGTATACAATTATGGACGGACTGCCGAGTGCCGACACAGAGGTAGCTACAGCCGTGAACTACCGTACTGTACTGTGTCTGCTGCTAATATAGACTGGTTGATAAAGAGATGTAGTAGTATGTATGTATAAAGAAGAAAGAAAAAAAAACCACGGGTAGGTGGTATACAATTATGGACGGACTGCCGAGTGCCGACACAGAGGTAGCTACAGCCGTGAACTACCGTACTGTGTCTGCTGCTAATATAGACTGGTTGATAAAGAGATGTAGTAGTATGTATGTATAAAGAAGAAAGAAAAAAAACCACGGGTAGGTGGTATACAATTATGGACGGACTGCCGAGTGCCGACACAGAGGTAGCTACAGCCGTGAACTACCGTACTGTACTGTGTCTGCTGCTAATATAGACTGGTTGATAAAGAGATGTAGTAGTATGTATGTATAAAGAAGAAAGAAAAAAAAACCACGGGTAGGTGGTATACAATTATGGACGGACTGCCGAGTGCCGACACAGAGGTAGCTACAGCCGTGAACTACCGTACTGTGTCTGCTGCTAATATAGACTGGTTGATAAAGAGATGTAGTAGTATGTATGTATAAAGAAGAAAGAAAAAAAAACCTCGGGTAGGTGGTATACAATTATGGACGGACTGCCGAGTGCCGACACAGAGGTAGCTACAGCCGTGAACTACCGTACTGTGTCTGCTGCGACTGGATGATAAATAATGATATAAAAAATATATATATATCACTACTGCAGCCGGACAGGTATATATTATATAATGACGGACCTGCTGGACACTGTCTGTCAGCAGAATGAGTTTTTTATAGAATAAAAAAAAAAACACCACACAAGTGAAGTCACACGACGAGTGTTTAACTTTTTCAGGCAATCACACAATATAGTATACTACTAACTATACTGGTGGTCAGTGTGGTCAGGTCACTGGTCAGTCACACTGGCAGTGGCACTCCTGCAGCAAAAGTGTGCACTGTTTAATTTTAATATAATATGTACTCCTGGCTCCTGCTATAACCTATAACTATTAACTGGCACTGCAGTGCTCCCCAGTCTCCCCCACAATTATAAGCTGTGTGAGCTGAGCACAGTCAGATATATATACATAGATGATGCAGCACACTGGGCTGAGCAGTGCACACAGATATGGTATGTGACTGAGTCACTGTGTGTATCGTTTTTTTCAGGCAGAGAACGGATATATTAAATAAAACTGCACTGTCTGGTGGTCACTGTGGTCAGTCACTAGTAAACTCTGCACTCTCTACACTTCTACAGTACTCCTAAGCTCCAGTAAATCAGGTCAATCTCTCTCTCTCTCTCTCTCTTCTAATCTAAATGGAGAGGACGCCAGCCACGTCCTCTCCCTATCAATCTCAATGCACGTGTGAAAATGGCGGCGACGCGCGGCTCCTTATATAGAATCCGAGTCTCGCGAGAATCCGACAGCGTCATGATGACGTTCGGGCGCGCTCGGGTTAACCGAGCAAGGCGGGAAGATCCGAGTCGCTCGGACCCGTGAAAAAAAACATGAAGTTCGTGCGGGTTCGGATTCAGAGAAACCGAACCCGCTCATCTCTAACACACATCTTAATTTTGTAATGAAAGGAAAAATATTACATATGCAATATAGAAATTGCTCTGTGATGTGGCACTCCAAACACACATTACCACTATATGAGGCAACCAAAAATAAAACCACAAAAAAAAAAAAAAAAAAAGAGACTGCAGTGTTGTGTCAGCGTACAAATACAGACTCAAACTGAACAAACAAATAGTGGGTTTTTTATAAAAATTATTACATTCAGTAATAATGACATTACACATGTAAGTGGTTTCCAAACCACTTTCCACTACTCCAGCCTCTAACATGACAACCACTGTTTTAGCAACATTGCACATGGATAACCTAAATATAAAACATAGGGGGTAATTCCAAGTTGATCGCAGCAGGAATTTAGTTAGCAATTGGGCAAAACCATGTGCACTGCAGGGGAGGCAGATTTAACATGTGCAGAGAGAGTTAGATTTGGGTGGTTTATTTTATTTCTGTGCAGGGAAAAATATTGGCTGCTTTATTTTTACACTGCAAATTAGATTGCAGATTGAACACACCCCACCCAAATCTAACTCTCTCTGCACATGTTATATCTGCCTCCCCTGCAGTGCACATGGTTTTGCCCAATTGCTAACTAAATTCCTGCTGCGATCAATTTGGAATTACCCCCAGAGTCCAATATAGCGTAAAAAAACACATGACATACAATAAAGTAAGATGTTACATTGGCTTTTGTAGAAAACATTACCAAAAACAATGTATTTGCTGACACACACTTGAAGATGGGAGTAATATGCAACGTCACATGACACACATTTGAAAAAAAACAAACAAAAAAAACATAGAATGTTAATGCAAATACACATGCTCACCATTCTTCCTGGGCCTATCTGAATCCCGGACATGGGTTGCAGAGACTACTTCAGGAGGTATTACACTCCGCATGGGCTCCTCATACTCCAAATATCTTGCAATATAGGGCTGCCCACCATCGGTTTTTCTAGCCGACTTCGCCTCCTTGGCCATTTTGGACTTGACACGTCGCTTTATGTCATAGTACCGTTTGCAGCACGTGTCCTCCGTCCGCTTGACCACCCCCTCACTATTGACAGCAGCAACAACTTTCGCCCACAACACCGTCTTCTTCCGTGTTGGCACCTTGGCAGACTCAGGCCCAAATAGCTGCCGCTGATACTTCATCAGCTCCCGCACCAATGCCACATTTTCTGCATAACTAAACTTGACATTCCGCCCAGTCTTAGTAGTGGTGCGTGGCTGCGGAGCACTCTGACTGTCACTATCACTTGAAGCTGCTGCAGCAACCTCACCCACCTCCTCCACCTCACTAACCTAACTAACACTCACCTCCTCCACCTGACTGACCTCCTCCCCCTCACTCACACCCTCCACCTCACCCACCTCTGAGTCACACATAATTGTGTGTCTAAACACTTAACACAGAAAAATAAAAAGACAAACAACACACTCCTCCACTACCACTGCACAAATCACACACACACACACACACACACACACACACACACACACACACACACACACACACACACACACACACACACTGACAAGGGACTATAAATAAAAAATACTTGGACCAAAAATTAGACAAAACCTCAAAAAACAAGACTACAAGAATGACAAGACTACTTTCAAACACAATACTACACTCAGAAATCGCCCAAAAAACTCCTCCCCAAACCAACTACTCACCAACCTCCACAGCACAACCTCCCTCCTCACCACTAACTAAACACACGAGGTGCGGACGGTTTGGGGCGTATTTATATGGTTGCGCACAGACACGCCTACCATCTGAAACACAACCAATCACGAACGGGGATGAAAAACAAAACTAAAAGTGAAAATGCGGCCGCGGGGAAAAAAAACCCCTGCCGCGTTTAACTTAGAAAACCCCCCAGCAAAAACAACAAAAACACGTATGTAAACGACAATGACGGCCATAAATGTGCCAAAAAAAAACGACTGGCATCGACATCGGAAAACACGAAAACCATAAAATCGACTGCTTCGTAACTTGGCTATATAGTTTCAAAAAGTTGCATGAAAATGCACCCGATACAAGACGAGTTTAAACACTACACAAACCGACACAAACACAAATATTAGTAAATATTGGCCTAGGAGTGGCACTGCAGTGTCAGACAGGATGGCAGATTTAAAAAATAGTCCCCAAACAGCACATGATGCAAAGAAAAAAAGAGGTGCGCCAAGGTCGCTGGATGGCTAAGCTAAGCTAGTGGCAGCAGCTTCAGCACGAGGTGGAAGTGGATCTTGATCTTTCCCTATTTTACCCTCCACATTTTTGTTCTCCATTTTTTAATGTGTGAAATTATATGCCAGTAATATATCAATAGCAATGGCCTACTACTATCTATACTGCGCACAACTGAAATGCACCACAGGTATGGATGGATAGTATACTTGACGACACAGAGGTATGTAGAGCAGTGGCCTACTGTACCGTACTGCAATATATTATATACTGGTGGTCAGCAAACTGTGCAAAACTAAAATGCACCACAGGTATGGATGGGTGTAGTACGGCTGACCGGCGGTCTCCTGACCGCCGGTCAGCTTACCGACGCCGGGATCCCGGCGGGGAGGGGCGAGTGCAGCAAGCCCCTTGCGGGCTCGCTGCGCTCGCCACGCTGTGGGCTCGGGTTCTATTCCCACTCTATGGGTGTCGTGGACACCCACGAGTGGAAATAGTCCCTGTTGGTCGGCATGCCGACCATCGGGACAGTGACCCGTCGGGCTGGTGAAGGAGGTCATGTGACTGTCGGTCAGCTGACCGGCGGTCACATGAATACCACCCGTATGGATGGATAGTATACTTGACGACACAGAGGTAGGTAGAGCAGTGGCCTACTGTACCGTACTGCTATATATTATATACTGGTGGTCAGCAAACTGTGCAAAACTGAAATGCACCACAGGTATGGATGGATAGTATACTTGACGACACAGAGGTAGGTAGAGCAGTGGCCTACTGTACCGTACTGCTATATATTATGTACTGGTGGTCAGCAAACTGTGCAAAACTGAAATGCACCACAGGTATGGATGGATAGTATACTTGACGACACAGAGGTAGGTAGAGCAGTGGCCTTCTGTACCGTACTGCTATATATTATATACTGGTGGTCAGCAAACTGTGCAAAACTGAAATGCACCACAGGTATGGATGGATAGTATACTTGACGACACAGAGGTAGGTAGAGCAGTGGCCTACTGTACCGTACTGCTATATATTATATACTGGTGGTCAGCAAACTGTGCAAAACTGAATTGCACCACAGGTATGGATGGATAGTATACTTGACGACATAGAGGTAGGTAGAGCAGTGGCCTACTGTACCGTACTGCTATATATTATATACTGGTGGTCAGCAAACTGTGCAAAACTGAAATGCACCACAGGTATGGATGGATAGTATACTTGACGACACAGAGGTAGGTAGAGCAGTGGCCTACTGTACCGTACTGCTATATATTATATACTGGTGGTCAGCAAACTGTGCAAAACTGAAATGCACCACAGGTATGGATGGATAGTATACTTGACAACACAGAGGTAGGTAGAGCAGTGGCCTTCTGTACCGTACTGCTATATAGTATATACTGGTGGTCAGCAAACTGTGCAAAACTGAAATGCACCACAGGTATGGATGGATAGTATGCTTGACGACACAGAGGTAGGTAGAGCAGTGAACTACTGTACCGTACTGCTATATATATATAGTTATACTGGTGGTCAGCAAAATTATGCACTGTCCTCCTACTATATACTACAATGCAGCACAGATATGGAGCGTTTTTCAGGCAGAGAACGTATAATACTGGTGGTCACTGGTCAGCAAAACTCTGCACTGTCCTCCTATTATATAATACTGCTGGTCCCCAGTACCCACAATAAAGCAATTAGCACACTGAGCACAGATATTTGCAGCACACTGAGCACAGATATGGAGCGTTTTTCAGGCAGAGAACGTAGATATTTGCACTTGCAGCACACTGAGCACAGATATTTGCAGCACACTGAGCACAGATATTTGCAGCACAATTTGCAACCCACTGAACATAAAAACTGAGAGGACGCCAGCCACGTCCTCTCACGATCATCTCCAATGCACGAGTGAAAAATGGCGGCGACGCGCGGCTCCTTATATAGAATACGAATCTCGCGAGAATCCGACCACGGGATGATGACGTTCGGGCGCGCTCGGGTTAACCGAGCAAGGCAGGAGGATCCGAGTTGCTCGGACCCGTGCAAAAAAAAAGGTGAAGTTCGGGCGGGTTCGGATCCCGAGGATCCGAACCCGCTCATCACTAATTTTAATAAGTACATACTGTATATATTTTATTACACTTTAGAAATATAGACAAGGGGTTATATCATACCTCCCAACTGCCAAGCGCTCTGTAGCTGCTGACATGCATTATGTCTCTCTCTCCCAGTGAAGAGATCCAGAAAAACGGGACTGTCTCGCCAAAATCGGGACATTTGGGAGGTATGGTTATGTTAAAATTAGAGATGAGCGGGTTCGGTTCTCAGAGAACCGAACCCCCCCGAACTTTGGCTTCCGAGTCCAGATCCGAGCGAGGCTCGGATTTTCCATCTTGACTCGGAAACCCGAACTCGGCAAAACGTCATCATCCCGCTGTTGGATTCTCGTGGGATTTGGATTTCATATAAGGAGCCGCGCGTCGCGGCCATTTTCACTCCAGTCTCGGAGAGTGAGAGGACGTGTACTATTCAGTGTGCTCAGTCTCTGTTTATTCGGGTGGGAAAGTGGGGTGACAAGTGTTGTGCTGCTCAGTCCAGTCCATATAGCCAGCGTAGCTGTAAAGTGGTGCTGTGTTGTGCAGACCAGTCCAGTGTAGTCAGTGTATTGTGCTGTATCAGTCCAGCCATTCACAGTGTTGGTGTTCTCTGCTGCCATATATCCAGTGTCCTGTGTCATCAGTAATTCCAGTGACGATATACGCTGCTGCTATATATATATCCACTGCTGCAGTATAACAAATTACAATTATATTATTATTAACAACCTGTTGGGCTGCATCAGACCAGTGGTAGTGTGTGTCCTGTGTCATCAGTAATTCCAGTGGCGATATACGCTGCTGCTATATGTCCACTGCTGCAGTATAACAATTATAACAACCTGTTAGGCTGCATCAGACCATTGGTAGTGTCCTGTGTCATCAGTAATTCCAGTGACGATATACGCTGCTGCTATATGTCCACTGCTGTTTGTATCTATATGTCCATGTGCTGTTTGGGGCCTATTTTTTAAATCTGACATCCTGTCTACCACTGCAGTGCCACTCCTAGATGGGCCAGATGTTTGTGCCGCACACTTGTGTCGCTTAGCTTAGTCATACAGCCATCTCGGGGCAACTTTTAGGCCTAAAAACAATATTGTGAGGTGTTCAGAATAGACTGGAAATGAGTGAAAATGATTGTTATTGAGGTTAATAATACTGTAGGAGCAAAATGACCCCCAAATTCTGTGATTGTAGCTGTTTTTATGTTTTTTTTAATAAATCATCCAGATCCAAAACCAAAACACGAAAGGGTGGTTTTGGCAAAACCAAAACACGAAAATGGAATTACAACCAAAAACAAAACACAAAAAGTGCCAGCCGCACATCTCTAGTTAAAATTATCTTTAAATATAACTGATGGAGAAAAAAAATCCTTTCTAAATTCCAGGGACACATACAAACTAAGCTAAGACCCCATTTTTATTTAAATAAACCCAACCCCGTCTCTATATAAATATTTAAAGCCTAAATCCACCTCCCCTCTTACCCGCTCCTCCGCTTCTTCTTCCTGTCCTCTTCTTTTCTTCTTCTTCTGCTGATATAATTCCATCTTTATTTTCTTATTTTATCTGGTCTGGCTATTGAGTCGCTCCTGTTTGCAGCTTCTCGTCTTCTCGGGTGGGGATAGGCAGTGCTCCAAGTATGGCTGTACGGGACGGTACTGTGTACCGGTAATAAATTGGCAGCCGGTATGCAGTACCGCCGGGCTGACCACCTTGTAGCTACTGTGTCCGAGGGGAGAACGTAGCATGCACCTCTCCTGCCCAGTGAGGCCGGTCTTCCTCCGGTGGCAGCGTGTATCACAATCAGAGCTTGCGGACCGGCAGCCAATCAGGAGCCGCCACTGCCGGACCGCAAGCTCTGATTGGCCCATGAACCGGCGCCTGATTTTAGATACACGCCGCCACAGGACTGAGGGCAGGAGAAGGGCAGAAGAAGCGCATGCTGCGCTCTCCTCTACCCGGACACAGTGACACTGCAGAGCCGGCCCCAGGCAGCAGCAGTAAGTTGCACTGCTGGGGGCATATGTGTATCTGACACTATTGGGGGGGAATATGTGTATCTGGCACTCTTGGGGGACATATGTGTATCTGGCAATCTTGGGGGGCATATGTGTATCTGGCACTATTGAGGGGAATATGTGTATCTGGCACTATTGGGGGGGGCATATCTGGCACCGTGGGGGAATATGTGTATCTGGCACTGTGGGGGTATATCTGGCACCATGGGGACATGTGTATCTGGTGCTGTGTTGGCATATCTGGCACTGTGGGGGCATATGTGTACCTGGCCCTGTAGGTAGTATGTGTACTTGGCACCGTGGGGGCATATCTGGCACCATGGGGGCATATGTGTATCTGGCACTGTGGAGGCATATGTGTACATGGCACTGTGGGTGCATATCTGGCACTGTGGGGGCATATGTGTATCTGGCACTGTGGGGGTATAACTGGCAGTGTAGGGGCATATCTGGCACTGTTGGGACATATTTGTATCTGGCACTGTGGGGACATATCTGGCACTATTGGGGGCATATGTTTATCTGGCACGGCACTATTGGGGGCATATGTGTATCTGGCACTGTGGCGGCATATGTGTATCTGGCACTGCACTATTGGAGGCATATGTGTATCTGCCACTATTGGGGGCATACGTGTATCTGGCACTGTGGGGGCATATGTGTATCGGGCACTACACTACTGGAGGCATATGTGTATCTGGCACTATTGGGGCCATATGTGTATCTGGCACTGCACTATTGGGGGCATATGTGTATCTGGCACTATTGGGGAAATATGTGTATCTGGCACTGGACTATTGGGGGCATATGTGTATCTAGCACTGCACTATTGGGGGCATACAGATGGAGCCATGCTCATTGAGTGTGGCTGCATCGCCTGCAGGGGCGAGCGGCGCACCTAGGCGTGCCTGCGCCTTGGCCCACCGCCGAGTGTACACAGATGCTCCCATTAAAGTGAATGAAGCACGTGCGCATTTACGATGCACGTGCATCCCATTTGTTCCCGGTGGTGCGCCCGGCGAGGCACACATAGTCGTAGACGGAGCCACGATTAGCGTGTCTCCATCTGTTTGTGTATCTGTAACTATTGTGGGGATATGTGTATCTGGCACTACACTATTGGGGGCATATGTGTATCACACCCCCATTTTCATTGGCCACACCCATTTTTTGGCGTGCGCACACAGTACCACTGAGACACGTTTTCTACTTGCACCACTGAGGATAGGAAATGTCATGATTTCTCCCAGTCCCAATGACTGGTACAATCAATCTGAAGCGCTGTGGTTGCACATAGAAGGATTAGCACAGGAACAACTAGACCATCATTCTCATTTTATTCAACCCTGCCTTATTTTGTGTGTTGAATGGATGGACCTTCATAGGCAGTTGTGCCACCCCCAGGGCATCCATGCCCTAGGAACCAGCACTGGTCGCACCTCCTTTTCTATGTCCCTGTAAGTGGATATAGTGACAATGGAATGATGGTGTTCCAACATCAGACCCAGTTTATTAAATTCAGTGGCAAACACAGGATTTCTAGAGGGGGGTTTCCAATCCACAATTTCCCACTTTGCGGAACATTGGAGCAAGTGCGGCAGTCTGGGGGAGCAGTAGAAGAACCTAGTAACGACCCTGGACATTAATGTAAACATTGGTCTTTTTGTACACCGGATAGTGTACAGAATACAGTATTAATAATTAAAACTAGAGATGTGCACTTGAAATTTTTCGGGTTTTGTGTTTTGGTTTTGGGTTCGGTTCCGCGGCCGTGTTTTGGGTTCGACCGCGTTTTGGCAAAACCTCACCGAATTTTTTTTGTCGGATTCGGGTGTGTTTTGGATTCGGGTGTTTTTTTCAAAAAACACTAAAAAACAGCTTAAATCATAGAATTTGGGGGTCATTTTGATCCCAAAGTATTATTAACCTCAAAAACCATAATTTCCACTCATTTTCAGTCTATTCTGAACACCTCACACCTCACAATATTATTTTTAGTCCTAAAATTTACACCGAGGTCGCTGGATGACTAAGCTAAGCGACCCTAGTGGCCGACACAAACACCTGGCCCATCTAGGAGTGGCACTGCAGTGTCACGCAGGATGGCCCTTCCAAAAAACACTCCCCAAACAGCACATGACGCAAAGAAAAAAACAGGCGCAATGAGGTAGCTGTGTGAGTAAGATAAGCGACCCTAGTGGCCGACACAAACACCTGGCCCATCTAGGAGTGGCACTGCAGTGTCACGCAGGATGGCCCTTCCAAAAAACACTCCCCAAACAGCACATGACGCAAAGAAAAAAAGAGGCGCAATGAGGTAGCTGTGTGAGTAAGGTAAGCGACCCTAGTGGCCGACACAAACACCTGGCCCATCTAGGAGTGGCACTGCAGTGTCACGCAGGATGGCCCTTCCAAAAAACACTCCCCAAACAGCACATGACGCAAAGAAAAAAAGAGGCGCAATGAGGTAGCTGTGTGAGTAAGGTAAGCGACCCTAGTGGCCGACACAAACACCTGGCCCATCTAGGAGTGGCACTGCAGTGTCACGCAGGATGGCCCTTCCAAAAAACACTCCCCAAACAGCACATGACGCAAAGAAAAAAAGAGGCGCAATGAGGTAGCTGTGTGAGTAAGATAAGCGACCCTAGTGGCCGACACAAACACCTGGCCCATCTAGGAGTGGCACTGCAGTGTCACGCAGGATGGCCCTTCCAAAAAACACTCCCCAAACAGCACATGACGCAAAGAAAAAAAGAGGCGCAATGAGGTAGCTGTGTGAGTAAGGTAAGCGACCCTAGTGGCCGACACAAACACCTGGCCCATCTAGGAGTGGCACTGCAGTGTCACGCAGGATGGCCCTTCCAAAAAACACTCCCCAAACAGCACATGACGCAAAGAAAAAAAGAGGCGCAATGAGGTAGCTGTGTGAGTAAGGTAAGCGACCCTAGTGGCCGACACAAACACCTGGCCCATCTAGGAGTGGCACTGCAGTGTCACGCAGGATGGCCCTTCCAAAAAACACTCCCCAAACAGCACATGATGCAAAGAAAAAAAGAGGCGCAATGAGGTAGCTGTGTGAGTAAGGTAAGCGACCCTAGTGGCCGACACAAACACCTGGCCCATCTAGGAGTGGCACTGCAGTGTCACGCAGGATGGCCCTTCCAAAAAACACTCCCCAAACAGCACATGACGCAAAGAAAAAAAGAGGCGCAATGAGGTAGCTGTGTGAGTAAGATAAGCGACCCTAGTGGCCGACACAAACACCTGGCCCATCTAGGAGTGTCACTGCAGTGTCACGCAGGATGGCCCTTCAAAAAACACTCCCCAAACAGCACATGACGCAAAGAAAAAAAGAGGCGCAATGAGGTAGCTGTGTGAGTAAGGTAAGCGACCCTAGTGGCCGACACAAACACCTGGCCCATCTAGGAGTGGCACTGCAGTGTCACGCAGTATGGCCCTTCCAAAAAACACTCCCCAAACAGCACATGACGCAAAGAAAAAAAGAGGCGCAATGAGGTAGCTGTGTGAGTAAGATAAGCGACCCTAGTGGCCGACACAAACACCTGGCCCATCTAGGAGTGGCACTGCAGTGTCACGCAGGATGGCCCTTCAAAAAAATACTCCCCAAACAGCACATGACGCAAAGAAAAATTAAAGAAAAAAGAAGGGCAAGATGGAATTGTCCTTGGGCCCTCCCACCCACCCTTATGTTGTATAAACAGGACATGCACACTTTAACCAACCCATCATTTCAGTGACAGGGTCTGCCACACGACTGTGACTGAAATGACGGGTTGGTTTGGACCCCCACCAAAAAAGAAGCAATTAATCTCTCCTTGCACAAACTGGCTCTACAGAGGCAAGATGTCCACCTCATCATCATCCTCCGATATATCACCGTGTACATCCCCCTCCTCACAGATTATCAATTCGTCCCCACTGGAATCCACCATCTCAGCTCCCTGTGTACTTTGTGGAGGCAATTGCTGCTGGTCAATGTCTCCACGGAGGAATTGATTATAATTAATTTTAATGAACATCATCTTCTCCACATTTTCTGGAAGTAACCTCGTACGCCGATTGCTGACAAGGTGAGCGGCGGCACTAAACACTCTTTCGGAGTACACACTTGTGGGAGGGCAACTTAGGTAGAATAAAGCCAGTTTGTGCAAGGGCCTCCAAATTGCCTCTTTTTCCTGCCAGTATAAGTACGGACTGTCTGACGTGCCTACTTGGATGCGGTCACTCATATAATCCTCCACCATTCTTTCAATGGGGAGAGAATCATATGCAGTGCCAGTAGACGACATGTCCGTATCCGTAATCGTTGGCAGGTCCTTCAGTCCGGACCAGATGTCAGCATCAGCAGTCGCTCCAGACTGCCCTGCATCACCGCCAGCGGGTGGGCTCGGAATTCTGAGCCTTTTCCTCGCACCCCCAGTTGCGGGAGAATGTGAAGGAGGAGATGTTGACAGGTCGCGTTCCGCTTGACTTGACAATTTTCTCACCAGCAGGTCTTTGAACCCCAGCAGACTTGTGTGTGCCGGAAAGAGAGATCCAAGGTAGGTTTTAAATCTAGGATCGAGCACGGTGGCCAAAATGTAGTGCTCTGATTTCAACAGATTGACCACCCGTGAATCCTTGTTAAGCGAATTAAGGGCTCCATCCACAAGTCCCACATGCCTAGCGGAATCGCTCCGTGTTAGCTCCTCCTTCAATGTCTCCAGCTTCTTCTGCAAAAGCCTGATGAGGGGAATGACCTGACTCAGGCTGGCAGTGTCTGAACTGACTTCACGTGTGGCAAGTTCAAAGGGCAGCAGAACCTTGCACAACGTTGAAATCATTCTCCACTGCGCTTGAGACAGGTGCATTCCACCTCCTATATCGTGCTCAATTGTATAGGCTTGAATGGCCTTTTGCTGCTCCTCCAACCTCTGAAGCATATATAGGGTTGAATTCCACCTCGCTACCACTTCTTGCTTCAGATGATGGCAGGGCAGGTTCAGGCGTTTTTGGTGGTGCTCCAGTCTTCTGTACGTGGTGCCTGTACGCCGAAAGTGTCCCGCAATTCTTCTGGCCACCGACAGCATCTCTTGCACGCCCCTCTCGTTTTTTAAATAATTCTGCACCACCAAATTCAAGGTATGTGCAAAACATGGGACGTGCTGGAATTTGCCCATATTTAATGCACACACAATATTGCTGGCGTTGTCCGATGCCACAAATCCACAGGAGAGTCCAATTGGGGTAAGCCATTCCGCGATGATCTTCCTCAGTTGCCGTAAGAGGTTTTCAGCTGTGTGCGTATTCTGGAAACCGGTGATACAAAGCGTAGCCTGCCTAGGAAAGAGTTGGCGTTTGCGAGATGCTGCTACTGGTGCCGCCGCTGCTGTTCTTGCGGCGGGAGTCCATACATCTACCCAGTGGGCTGTCACAGTCATATAGTCCTGACCCTGCCCTGCTCCACTTGTCCACATGTCCGTGGTTAAGTGGACATTGGGTACAACTGCATTTTTTAGGACACTGGTGAGTCTTTTTCTGACGTCCGTGTACATTCTCGGTATCACCTGCCTAGAGAAGTGGAACCTAGATGGTATTTGGTAACGGGGGCACACTACCTCAAGAAATTGTCTAGTTCCCTGTGAACTAACGGCGGATACCGGACGCACGTCTAACACCAACATAGTTGTCAAGGCCTCAGTTATCCGCTTTGCAACAGGATGACTGCTGTGATATTTCATCTTCCTCGCAAAGGACTGTTGGACAGTCAATTGCTTACTGGAAGTAGTACAAGTGGTCTTCCGACTTCCCCTCTGGGATGACCATCGATTCCCAGCAGCAACAACAGCAGCGCCAGCAGCAGTAGGCGTTACACGCAAGGATGCATCGGAGGAATCCCAGGCAGGAGAGGACTCGTCAGAATTGCCAGTGACATGGCCTGCAGGACTGTTGGCATTCCTGGGGAAGGAGGAAATTGACACTGAGGGAGTTGGTGGGGTGGTTTGCGTGAGCTTGGTTACAAGAGGAAGGGATTTACTGGTCAGTGGACTGCTTCCGCTGTCGCCCAAAGTTTTTGAACTTGTCACTGACTTATTATGAATGCGCTGCAGGTGACGTATAAGGGAGGATGTTCCGAGGTGGTTAACGTCCTTACCCCTACTTATTACAGCTTGACAAAGGGAACACACGGCTTGACAAATGTTGTCCGCATTTCTGTTGAAATACTTCCACACCGAAGAGCTGATTTTTTTTGTATTTTCACCAGGCATGTCAATGGCCATATTCCTCCCACGGACAACAGGTGTCTCCCCGGGTGCCTGACTTAAACAAACCACCTCACCATCAGAATCCTCCTTGCCAATTTCCTCCCCAGCGCCAGCAACACCCATATCCTCCTCATCCTGGTGTACTTCAACACTGACATCTTCAATATGAGTATCAGGAACTGGACTGCGGGTGCTCCTTCCAGCACTTGCAGGGGGCGTGCAAATGGTGGAAGGCGCATGCTCTTCACGTCCAGTGTTGGGAAGGTCAGGCATCGCAACCGACACAATTGGACTCTCCTTGTGGATTTGGGATTTCGAAGAACGCACAGTTCTTTGCTGTGCTTTTGCCAGCTTGAGTCTTTTCATTTTTCTAGCGAGAGGCTGAGTGCTTCCATCCTCATGTGAAGCTGAACCACTAGCCATGAACATAGGCCAGGGCCTCAGCCGTTCCTTGCCACTCCGTGTGGTAAATGGCATATTGGCAAGTTTACGCTTCTCCTCCGACAATTTTATTTTAGATTTTTGAGTCCTTTTTTTACTGATATTTGGTGTTCTGGATTTTGCATGCTCTGTACTATGACATTGGGCATCGGCCTTGGCAGACGACGTTGCTGGCATTTCATCGTCTCGGCCATGACTAGTGGCAGCAGCTTCAGCACGAGGTGGAAGTCGATCTTGATCTTTCCCTATTTTTGGAACCTCAACATTTTTGTTCTCCATATTTTAATAGGCACAACTAAAAGGCACCTCAGGTAAACAATGGAGATGGATGGATACTAGTATACTTATGGATGGACGAGCGACTGCCGACACAGAGGTAGCTACAGCCGTGGACTACCGTACTGTGTCTGCTGCTAATATAGACTGGATGATAATGAGATAAAATTAAAATATATATATATATCACACTAGTACTGCAGCCGGACAGGTATATATTATGTAATGACGGACCTGCTGGACACTGTCTGTCAGCACTGCAGACTCCTAAAGTAAGCTACTAGTATCAAGAAGATAGAAAAAATAAAAAAACACGGGTAGGTGGTATACAATTATGGATGGACGAGCGACTGCCGACACAGAGGTAGCTACAGCCGTGGACTACCGTACTGTGTCTGCTGCTAATATAGACTGGATGATAATGAGATAAAATTAAAATATATATATATTATATATCACACTAGTACTGCAGCCGGACAGGTATATATTATGTAATGACGAACCTGCTGGACACTGTCTGTCAGCACTGCAGACTCCTAAAGTAAGCTACTAGTATCAAGAAGATAGAAAAAAAAAACCACGGGTAGGTGGTATACAATTATGGATGGACGAGCGACTGCCGACACAGAGGTAGCTACAGCCGTGGACTACCGTACTGTGTCTGCTGCTAATATAGACTGGATGATAATGAGATAAAATTAAAATATATATATATTATATATCACACTAGTACTGCAGCCGGACAGGTATATATTATGTAATGACGGACCTGCTGGACACTGTCTGTCAGCACTGCAGACTCCTAAAGTAAGCTACTAGTATCAAGAAGATAGAAAAAAAAAAAAAAACACGGGTAGGTGGTATACAATTATGGATGGACGAGCGACTGCCGACACAGAGGTAGCTACAGCCGTGGACTACCGTACTGTGTCTGCTGCTAATATAGACTGGATGATAATGAGATAAAATTAAAATATATATATATATCACACTAGTACTGCAGGCGGACAGGTATATATTATGTAATGACGGACCTGCTGGACACTGTCTGCAGAATGCGTTTATAAAAACACCACACGACGAGTGTTTAACTTTTTCAGGCAGACAATCACAATATACTGGTGGTCAGCAGACAATCACAATACTGGTGGTCAGTGGTCACTGGTCAGTCACACTGGCAGTGGCACTCTGGCAGCAAAAGTGTGCACTGTACTTAAATGTACTCCTGCTATAACTGCTCCCCAGTCTCCCCCACAATTAAGCTGTGTGAGCAGTGAGCACTCAGCAGTCAGATAATGATATACAGTATATGATGCAGCACACTGGGCTGAGCACAGATATGGTATGTGTGACTGTGTCACACTGTGCAGTGTGTATCGTTTTTTTTCAGGCAGAGAACGGATTAATTAAACTGGTGGCACTGGTCACTGGTCACACTATCAGCAGCAAGTAGTACTCCTCCTATATGCTCCCCAAAATTTGTGTCTCTCTCTAGTACTCTAGTCACTCTAAACGGAGAGGACGCCAGCCACGTCCTCTCCCTATCAATCTCAATGCACGTGTGAAAATGGCGGCGACGCGCGGCTCCTTATATAGAATCCGAGTCTCGCGATAGAATCCGAGCCTCGCGAGAATCCGACAGCGGGATGATGACGTTCGGGCGCGCTCGGGTTAACCGAGCAAGGCGGGAAGATCCGAGTCGCTCGGCCCCGTGTAAAAAAACCTGAAGTTCGGGCGGGTTCGGATTCCGAGGAACCGAACCCGCTCATCTCTAATTAAAACTATAGATGGTCTATAGTATAGGCTGTATCAAACATATTTAACTAATATAAATAAGCTAAGTTGTCAGGAAAAGGCTAAACGTCCCATAATAAATAAATAAATACACAAACATAACATAACCAGTACTGCACTTTTAAGCACACATTCTCCCATTTTATGGTAAGGCTCCTGTCTCTTCTTCCTGGTAGCTACTCTCTGGTCCAGCGCACTGATTGAGTACTTGGCTCTACACACACAACAAACTTAGTAGAAGAAGCTGCTACCACAGGGCATGTGCAGCAGTTCTGCTCTGTCCCTTACACTGCATGAGAAGGCGTCAGCTCTAGTAATCTATATATATGTATATATATATATATATATATATATATAGTAGTGGTGTGCACCGGAAATTTTTCGGTTTTTGTGTTTTGGTTTTGGATTCGGTTCTGCGGCCGTGTTTTGGATTCGGACGCGTTTTGGCAAAACCTCCCTGAAAATTTTTTGTCGGATTCAGGTGTGTTTTGGATTCGGGTGTTTTTTTACAAAAAAACCTCAAAAACAGCTTAAATCATAGAATTTGGGGGTCATTTTGATCCCATAGTATTATTAACCTCAATAACCATAATTTACACTCATTTCCCGTCTATTCTGAACACCTCACAATATTATTTTTAGTCCTAAAATTGGCACCGAGGTCGCTGGATGGCTAAGCTAAGCGACACAAGTGGCCGACACAAACACCTGGCCCATCTAGGAGTGGCACTGCAGTGTCAGACAGGGATGGCACTTCAAAAAAAATAGTCCCCAAACAGCACATGATGCAAAGAAAAAAAGAGGTGCACCAAGGTCGCTGTGTGACTAAGCTAAGCGACACAAGTGGCCGACACAAACACCTGGCCCATCTAGGAGTGGCACTGCAGTGTCAGACAGGATGGCACTTCAAAAATATTGTCCCCAAACAGCACATGATGCAAAGAAAAAAAGAGGTGCACCAAGGTCGCTGTGTGACTAAGCTAAGCGACACAAGTGGCCGACACAATTGGACTCTCCTTGGGGATTTGTGATTTAGAAGAACGCACAGTTCTTTGCTGTGCTTTTGCCATCTTAACTCTTTTAAGTTTTCTAGCAGGAGGATGAGTGCTTCCATCCTCATGTGATGCTGAACCACTAGCCATGAACATAGGCCAGGCCCTCAGCCGTTCCTTGCCACTCCGTGTCGTAAATGGCACATTGGCAAGTTTACGCTTCTCCTCAGACGATTTTGATTTAGATTTTTGGGTCATTTTGCTGAGCTTTATTTTTTTTGATTTTACATGCTCTCTACTATGACATTGGGCATCGGCCTTGGCAGACGATGTTGATGGCATTTCATCGTCTCGGCCATGACTAGTGGCAGCAGCTTCAGCACGAGGTGGAAGTGGATCTTGATCTTTCCCTATTTTACCCTCCACATTTTTGTTCTCCATTTTTTAATGTGTGGAATTATATGCCAGTATCAATAGCAATGGCCTACTACTATATATACTGCGCACAACTGAAATGCACCACAGGTATGGATGGATAGTATACTTGACGACACAGAGGTAGGCAGAGCAGTGGCCTACTGTACCGTACTGCTATATATTATATACTGGTGGTCAGCAAACTCAGCAAAACTGAAATGCACCACAGGTATGGATGGATACTAGTATACTTGACTACACAGAGGAAGGTAGAGCAATGGCCTACTGTACCGTACTGCTATATATTATATACTGGTGGTCAGCAAACTGTGCAAAACTGAAATGCACCACAGGTATGGATGGATGGTATACTTGACGACACAGAGGCAGGTAGAGCAGTGGCCTACTGTACCGTACTGCTATATATTATATACTGGTGGTCAGCAAAATTATGCACTGTACTCCTACTATATACTGTATACTACAATGCAGCACAGATATGGAGCGTTTTTCAGGCAGAGAACGTATAATACTGGTAGTCACTGGTCAGCAAAACTCTTCACTGTACTCCTCCTATATAATACTGCTGGTCCCCAGTCCCCACAATAAAGCAGCGTGAGCACAGATATATGCAGCACACTGAGCACAGATATGGAGCGTTTTTCAGGCAGAGAACGTATAATACTGGTGGTCACTGTACAGCAAAACTCTGCACTGTACTCCTCCTATATAATACTGCTGCTCCCCAGTCCCCACAATAAAGCAGTGTGAGCACAGATATATGCAGCACACAGAGCACAGATATGGAGCGTTTTTCAGGCAGAGAACGTATAATACTGGTGGTCTCTGGTCAGCAAAACTCTGCACTGTACTCCTCCTATATAATACTGCTGGTCCCCAGTCCCCACAATAAAGCAGTGTGAGCACAGATATATGCAGCACACAGAGCACAGATATGGAGCGTTTTTCAGGCAGAGAACGTATAATACTGGTGGTCACTGGTCAGCAAAACTCTGCACTGTACTCCTCTTATATAATACTGCTGGTCCCCAGTCCCCACAATAAAGCAGTGTGAGCACAGATATATGCAGCACACTGAGCACAGATATGGAGCGTTTTTCAGGCAGAGAACGTATAATACTGGTGGTCACTGATCAGCAAAACTCTGCACTGTACTCCTCCTATATAATACTGCTGCTCCCAGGGCCGGACTGGGACTAAAAATAGGCCCTGGCATTTTTGAAGCACACAGGCCCACCTCGGTGTCAGCATCTGACTCCTCCTCTTACTATTCCCGACTCCTCCTACTTCTTAGTCTATGCTCTTACAAATATAATTAATATTATAACAACATACAAGTGTACATCATTCTCTATTAAAATACACACAACCAGTAGTTGAAGTGGAAATGTTGAAGTGAGGGTATGGAAAAGTAAAGGTTGTAAATAAGCCTCCAGGCGTGGCCACTCAAAAGGGGGCATGTCCTTCAGTGTAGTTTACCACACCATATACCCCTTATACACATTATGCACCACAATAGTAGGACCCCTTATACTATCTAGTACTGGTGACCTTTTCACATTATACCACACGGTATGAGCCCGAAACTCACATTACACCACATGGTATGAGCCGAAATTTACATTATAGCAAACGGAATGAGCCGAAATTCACATTATAGCACACGGTATGAGCCGAAATTCACATTATAGCAAACGGAATGAGCCGAAATTCACAATATAGCACACAGAGTGAGCCGAAATTCCCATTACAGCACACAGAATGAGCTGAAATTCACATTATACCACACAGAATGAGCCGCCATTCACATTATAGCGCACAAAATGAGCCAAATTTCACATTATAGCACACAGAATGATCCAAAATTTACATTATGCCACATGGAGTGAGACAAAATTCAGGGAGAGTGACAGCAGGGGCATAGGGACAGGGAGAGTGACAGAGGGACAGGGAAAGAGACAGCAGGGACATAGGGACAGGGAGAGTGATAGAGGGACAGAGTAAGTGACAGCAGGGACATAGGGACAGGGAGAGTGACAGAAGGACAGGGTAAGTGACAGCAGGGATATAGGGACAGGGAGAGTGACAGAGGGACAGGGAAAGTGACAGCAGGAACATAGGGGCAGGGAGAGTGACAGAGAGAGGGACAGCAAGGGCATACATTAGGGACTTAAAGAGAGAGAAAGGCAGCAGGGTAAGATGACCTATTTAGCAGCGGCGGTGCTGAGGATGCTGTGGTCTGCGGTGTGGTGGATGAAGAGGCTGTGGACAGTGCAGGGCAGAGAAGGCTGTGGGTCTAGAAGATGGTGTGGAGGAGGCAGCTGTGGGAGCTGGCGGAGGTGCAGAGAAGGACTGAGGGCACAGGTCTTTCCAGTTCAGTTCCTCACTGTATACCCATCTAGAGCAAGGCAATCTATATTTTAAAGCCAGAGAACCTCACCCATACCGATGTTGGCAGAGGAGGCTGAGGGCAGCGCCGTTGCAGGAGAGGAGGAGGCAGAGGGCGGCAGCAGTGCAACGGAGGAGGAGGCGGATGTGGTCATGGCCTTTGGTGCGGCACTGCAGTGCGGCTCCTATGACCGCGGCGCTATTATTTCAAATCTGCCACGGACCGGCAGCCAATCAGGAGCAGCCACGTGGACAAGAGAGAGAGGTGAGGACAAGACAGAGAGGTGAGGACTAGAGAGAGAGAGAGGTGAGGACAAGAGAGAGAGAGAGAGAGGTGAGGACGAGAGAGAGAGAGAGAGGTGAGGACAAGAGAGAGAGAGGTGAGGACAAGAGAGAGAGAGGTGAGGACAAGAGAGAGAGAAGTGAGGACAAGAGAGAGAGAGAGAGAGAGAGAGAGAGAGAGGTGAGGACAAGAGAGAGGCGGGGACAAGAGCGAGGTGAGGACAAGAGTGAGTAAGAAACAAGATTGAGAGAGAGGGGTGGGGATGAGAGAGAGCAAGAGGTGTGGGGAGAGAGAGAGAAAGGTTAGGACCAGAGAGAGAGAGAGAGAGAGAGAGAGAGAGAGAGAGGTGAGGGCAAGAAAGGTGGGGACGAGAGAAAGAGAGAGAGGTGAAGACAAGCGAGAGAGAGAGAGGTAAGGACGAGAGAGAGAGGTAAGGACAAGAGAGAGAGGTGAGGACGAGAGAGAGAGAGTGGTGGGGACAAGAGAGAGAGAGTTGGGGACAAGAGAGAGAGGTGAGGACAAGACAGAGAGGTGAGGACTAGAGAGAGAGAGAGAGAGGTGAGGACAAGAGAGAGAGAGAGAGAGAGGTGAGGGCGAGAGAGAGAGAGAGAGAGAGAGAGAGAGGTGAGGACAAGAGAGAGAGAGGTGAGGACAAGAGAGAGAGGTGAGGACAAGAGAGAGAGAAGTGAGGACAAGAGAGAGAGAGAGAGAGAGAGAGGTGAGGACAAGAGAGAGGCGGGGACAAGAGCGAGGTGAGGACAAGAGTGAGTAAGAAACAAGATTGAGAGAGAGGGGTGGGGATGAGAGAGAGCAAGAGGTGTGGGGAGAGAGAGAGAAAGGTTAGGACCAGAGAGAGAGAGAGAGAGAGGTGAGGGCAAGAAAGGTGGGGACGAGAGAAAGAGAGAGAGGTGAAGACAAGCGAGAGAGAGAGAGGTAAGGACGAGAGAGAGAGGTAAGGACAAGAGAGAGAGGTGAGGACGAGAGAGAGAGAGAGTTGGGGACAAGAGAGAGAGATGTGAGGACAAGAGAAGGAGAGGTGAGGACAAGAGAGAGATAAAGAGAGGGGTGAGGACGAGAGAGAGAGAGATGGGGTGAGGACAAGAGAGAGGGAAAGAGGTGAGGATGAGAGGGAAAGAGAGGTGAGGATGAGAGAGAGAGAGAGAAGTAAGGACAGAGAGAGAGAGAGAAGGAGAGAGAGAGAGGTGAGGAGAGAGAGAGAGAGAGAGAGGGGTGGGGACAAGAGAGAGAGAGACAGAGAGAGAGGAGGGGACAAGAGAGAGAGAGAGAGAGAGAGAGAGAGAGGTGGGGACAAGAGAGAGAGAGAGAGGAGGGGACAAGAGATAGAGAGAGGTGGGGACAAGAGAGAGAGGTGGGGACAACAAGAGAGAGAGAGCGGTGATTATAACAAGAGAGAAAGAGAGAGAGGTGGGGACAACAAAAGAGAGGGGGCAAGAGAAATAGGTGGGGATGAGAGAGAGAGAGAGAAAGAGAGAGAGAGAGAGAGAGAGAGGTGGGGACGAGAGAGGGCTAGAAGTGTGGGCAGAGAGTGAGAGAGGTGAAGACAAGAGAGAGGTGGCGATGAGAGAAAGTGAGGTGAGGATGAGAGAGAGTCGGGAGAGAGAGAGAGAGAGAGAGAGGTGGGGACAAGAGAGAGAGGTGGGGACAAGAGAGAGAGAGAGGTGAGGACAAGTGAAAGAGAGAGGTGAGGACAAGTGAGAGAGAGAGAGAGGTGAGGACAAGAGAGAGAGAGAGATGGGGGTGAGGACAAGAGAGAGGGAAAGAGGTGAGGACGAGAGGGAGAGATGTGAGGATGAGAGAGAGAGAGAGAGAGAGAGCGGTAAGGATGAGAGAGGTGAGGACAGAGAGAGAGAGAGAGAGAGAGAGAGAGGTGAGGATAGAGAGAGAGAGAGAGAGAGAGAGAGGTGAGGACAGAGAGAGAGAGAGGTGAGGACAGAGAGAGAGGTGAGTAGAGAGGTGAGGATGAGAGAGAGATGTCAGGATCTGAGAGAGAGAGGTGGGGACAAGAAAAAGTGAGGTGAGGACAAGGGAGAGAGACGTCATGAGAGGTGAAGACAAGAGAGAGAGGTGCAGACAACAAGAGAGAGGGGTCAGGACCTGAGAGAGAGAGAGAGAGAGAGAGAGGTGGGGACAAGAAAAAGTGAGGTGAGGACAAGGAAGAGACGTCACGAGAGAGAGGTGAAGACAAGAGAGAGAGAGGTGTGGACGAGAGAGAGAGAGAGAGGTGGAGACAAGAGAGAGGGGTCAGGACCTGAGAGAGAGAAGTGAGGGCAAGAGAGAGGTGAGGGCAAGAGAAAGGTGAGGACGAAAGAGAGAGAGAGAGAGAGAGACAGTGGTGAGGACAAGATAGGCAGCCAAGGCATGTATATACACCTGCACTCACCTGATGGGCAGCACTCTCCCTGCAATGCTGATGCTGCAGCTGGTCCTGTGCTGTGGTGCTGCTTGGGCTGGGATCCAGGACTGCGTGGGTAATGGGTCTCCTCACCAGGGGCTCAGGCAGGCTGCAGGCCGGGCTGCTTGTGGGCGGCCGCGTGTAGTGCCATCACCCAACACCATGCTGCTGCTCCTAGGACTTCTCTCCCCAGCGGCCACTCCCAGAATGCTGTGCGCTATGACGAGAGATAGAGGGATGAGGACAAGAAAGAGAGGGGGTGAGGACAAAAGAGAGAGGTGAGAGAGAGAGGGGGGGGGTAAGAGTGAGAGAGATAGAAGGATGAGGACAAAAAGAGAGAGAGGGGGTGAGGACACAGAGAGAGGAGAGAGAGAGAGAGTGGGGTGGGAGAGAGAAATAGAAAGCAGAGAGGATAGAGAGAGAGTGAGAGTCAACCAGGGCATCATGATACACCCGCACTCACCCTAGCCAGGGGGACAGCACTCTCCCTGCAGTGCTGATGCTGCAGCTGCCTGTCTGCTGTACTGCTGCTGTGGCCGGGATCCAGGGACAGGGGCTCAGGCAGGCAGACTGGGTGCTTGTTAGCGGGTGGGCGGCCGCGTGCCACCATGCTGGGGCTGCTGCTGCTCCTTGTTCTTGCTCCCCGCACGTTTACTACCCTCCCACTACCGCACCCGCCCCCAGAATGGTGTGCGGACGAGCGCGATGACGTCGCGCTCACACTGGCATTCTGGGAAGGTGGGAGGAAAGAGGAGAGCAGCCGCACTTTTCTCCAGAGCGCAGCGGCCGGACATAGGCGTTGGTCGCTGAGAGTGTTGAAAGGGGGCGGAGCTACTCGGGCAAGCAAGCAGACAGTCAGATCAGCCCATCTGGCCATCGGCCCTTCTGGCATTTGCCAGAAGTGCCAGATGGCCAGTCCGGCCCTGGCTGGTCCCCAGTCCCCACAGTAAAGCAGTGTGAGCACAGATATATGCAGCACACTGAGCACAGATATGGAGCGTTTTTCAGGCAGAGAACGTATAATACTGGTGGTCACTGGTCAGCAAAACTCTGCACTGTACTCCTCCTATATAATACTGCTGGTCCCCAGTCCCCACAATTAAGCAGTGTGAGCACAGATATATGCAGCACACTGAGCACAGATATGGAGCGTTTTTCAGGCAGAGAACGTATAATACTGGTGGTCACTGGTCAGCAAAACTCTGCACTGTACTCCTCCTATATAATACTGCTGCTCCCCAGTCCCCACAATCAGAGCCGGCCCTAGCCAATATGATGCCCTAGGCAAGATTTTGGCTGGTGCCCCCTAGCACCACCGCTGGTTCCGCCTCTGACCCTGCACCTCTTTCCCAGCACCATCACCCCTCACCCATAGCAGTCTTCATTTTGGTGTTTGTACCCCCTATATTTTAAATAGGAACAGTGCACACATTTGCCGCACAGCCCAAAAAGGGGTGTGTTTTTGCTGGGAAGGGGCATGGCCACACAATAGTACCCCCAATTCCAATTATGCCACACAGTAGTGCAACTTTATTCACATTTGATCATGCGATAGTGTCCATAATTCATATTACATCCCACAGTAGTATCACTTTACCTTATAAACGTTACTCCTCACAGTAGAGACCCTTATTCACATTACATCACACTGAATTGCTCCTTATTCACATTACACCATACCACATTGCTCTTTATTCACATTAGATGACACAGTAGTGCCCTTTCTATACGCAACGCCACATAGTAGAGCACCTTATACACATAATGCTACACATTAGTAATGCCCTTATACACATAATGACACACACATAGTGCCCCTTACACATATGTTGCACATTATTAATGCATTTTTACATGACACACATAATGCTCCTTACACATATTCCGAACACTACTGCACAACCAACCCACACACACACACACACACACACACACACACACACACACACACACACACACACACACACACACACGCACACACGCACACACACAGCACTCACACTGCCTCTAACATTGTGACCTCTGCCTCTGCTTGGATACAGATACAGATGTGTCCTACTCCTTATAAATCTTGCCTCAATGCTAACATCTGGCACCTTTTTTTTGATGAAAATGCATCTTATTTGCATTGCTATGTGGCTAGGATGCACAAGCAGCTTCTGCTGATTAAAATTATATGCAGCATGCCTATATACTGTGTGAGACTGTGGCTGTATCTGCATATGAAATGCTACACACAGAATATAGGCATGCCGCATATCATTTTAATCAGCAGAAGCTGCTGATGCCCCTAGGCATATCAAATGCCCTAGGCAATTGCCTAGTTTGCCTATGCCTATGGCCGGCTCTGCCCACAATAAAGCAGTGTGAGCACAGATATATGCAGCACACTGAGCACAGATATGGAGTGTTTTTCAGGCAGAGAACGTATAATACTGGTGGTCACTGGTCAGCAAAACTCTGCACTGTACTCCTCCTATATAATACTGCTGGTCCCCAGTCCCCACAATCAGAGCCGGCCCTAGCCAATATGATGCCCTAGGCAAGATTTTGGCTGGTGCCCCCTAGCACCACCGCTGGTTCCGCCTCTGACCCTGCACCTCTTTCCCAGCACCATCACCCCTCACCCATAGCAGTCTTCATTTTGGTGTTTGTACCCCCTATATTTTAAATAGGAACAGTTCACACATTTGCCGCACAGCCCAAAAAGGGGTGTGTTTTTGCTGGGAAGGGGCATGGCCACACAATAGTACCCCCAATTCCAATTATGCCACACAGTAGTGCAACTTTATTCACATTTGATCATGCGATAGTGTCCATAATTCATATTACATCCCACAGTAGTATCACTTTACCTTATAAACGTTACTCCTCACAGTAGAGACCCTTATTCACATTACATCACACTGAATTGCTCCTTATTCACATTACACCATACCACATTGCTCTTTATTCACATTAGATGACACAGTAGTGCCCTTTCTATACGCAACGCCACATAGTAGAGCACCTTATACACATAATGCTACACATTAGTAATGCCCTTATACACATAATGACACACACATAGTGCCCCTTACACATATGTTGCACATTATTAATGCATTTTTACATGACACACATAATGCTCCTTACACATATTCCGAACACTACTGCACAACCAACCCACTCTCACACACACACACACACACACACACACACACACACACACACACACACACACACACACACACACACACACACACACACACACACAGCACTCACACTGCCTCTAACATTGTGACCTCTGCCTCTGCTTGGATACAGATGCAGATGTGTCCTACTCCTTATAAATCTTGCCTCAATGCTAACATCTGGCACCTTTTTTTTGATGAAAATGCATCTTATTTGCATTGCTATGTGGCTAGGATGCACAAGCAGCTTCTGCTGATTAAAATTATATGCAGCATGCCTATATACTGTGTGAGACTGTGGCTGTATCTGCATATGAAATGCTACACACAGAATATAGGCATGCCGCATATCATTTTAATCAGCAGAAGCTGCTGATGCCCCTAGGCATATCAAATGCCCTAGGCAATTGCCTAGTTTGCCTATGCCTATGGCCGGCTCTGCCCACAATAAAGCAGTGTGAGCACAGATATATGCAGCACACTGAGCACAGATATGGAGTGTTTTTCAGGCAGAGAACGTATAATACTGGTGGTCACTGGTCAGCAAAACTCTGCACTGTACTCCTCCTATATAATACTGCTGGTCCCCAGTCCCCACAATCAGAGCCGGCCCTAGCCAATATGATGCCCTAGGCAAGATTTTGGCTGGTGCCCCCTAGCACCACCGCTGGTTCCGCCTCTGACCCTGCACCTCTTTCCCAGCACCATCACCCCTCACCCATAGCAGTCTTCATTTTGGTGTTTGTACCCCCTATATTTTAAATAGGAACAGTTCACACATTTGCCGCACAGCCCAAAAAGGGGTGTGTTTTTGCTGGGAAGGGGCATGGCCACACAATAGTACCCCCAATTCCAATTATGCCACACAGTAGTGCAACTTTATTCACATTTGATCATGCGATAGTGTCCATAATTCATATTACATCCCACAGTAGTATCACTTTACCTTATAAACGTTACTCCTCACAGTAGAGACCCTTATTCACATTACATCACACTGAATTGCTCCTTATTCACATTACACCATACCACATTGCTCTTTATTCACATTAGATGACACAGTAGTGCCCTTTCTATACGCAACGCCACATAGTAGAGCACCTTATACACATAATGCTACACATTAGTAATGCCCTTATACACATAATGACACACACATAGTGCCCCTTACACATATGTTGCACATTATTAATGCATTTTTACATGACACACATAATGCTCCTTACACATATTCCGAACACTACTGCACAACCAACCCACTCACACACACACACACACACACACACACACACACACACACACACACACACACACACACACACACACACACACACACACCACTCACACTGCCTCTAACATTGTGACCTCTGCCTCTGCTTGGATACAGATACAGATGTGTCCTACTCCTTATAAATCTTGCCTCAATGCTAACATCTGGCACCTTTTTTTTGATGAAAATGCATCTTATTTGCATTGCTATGTGGCTAGGATGCACAAGCAGCTTCTGCTGATTAAAATTATATGCAGCATGCCTATATACTGTGTGAGACTGTGGCTGTATCTGCATATGAAATGCTACACACAGAATATAGGCATGCCGCATATCATTTTAATCAGCAGAAGCTGCTGATGCCCCTAGGCATATCAAATGCCCTAGGCAATTGCCTAGTTTGCCTATGCCTATGGCCGGCTCTGCCCACAATAAAGCAGTGTGAGCACAGATATATGCAGCACACTGAGCACAGATATGGAGTGTTTTTCAGGCAGAGAACGTATAATACTGGTGGTCACTGGTCAGCAAAACTCTGCACTGTACTCCTCCTATCATATACTGCTGGTCCCCAGTCCCCACAATTAAGCAGTGTGAGCACAGATATATGCAGCACACTGAGCACAGATATGGAGCGTTTTTCAGGCAGAGAACGTATAATACTGGTGGTCACTGATCAGCAAAACTCTGCACTGTACTCCTCCTATATAATACTGCTGCTCCCCAGTCCCCACAATAAAGCAGTAAGCACAAATATTTGCAGCCACATGAATAAAACAGAGAGGACGCCAGCCACGTCCTCTCACTAACATTTCCAATGCACGAGTGAAAATGGCGGCGACGCGCGGCTCCTTATATAGAATACGAATCTCGCGAGAATCCGACCGCGGGATGATGACGTTCGGGCGCGCTTGGGTTAACCGAGCAAGGCGGGAAGGTTTGAACCTGCCTCGGACCCGTGTAAAAAAGCTGAAGTTCGGGGGGGTTCGGATCCCGAGGATCCGAACCCTCTCATCACTAATAAATAAATATATATATATATATGTAAAAGGCAAAAAAGGAGATTGACTCACTGATTGATTCATCACGAAATCTCTTAAGCCACAAGGCCTACAATCTTGAATCTCGGCAGGTAGTTTCTCCTTAGGTCCCAGGTGCTTGCTAAGAACCAGTTTTACAAATGTTACTGTCTATCCACGGAAATCGCAAAAAATGTATGTGTGTATGTATGTATGTATGTATGTATGTATGTATGTATGTATGTATGTTCCAGCATAACTCCGGAATGCCTGCAGCAATTTATGCCAAACTTGGTACACATATGACTTACAATCTGGGAACAAACACTGTGAGGGTAACACACTCCTAGCTCCCCTAGGGTTGGGACAGCAGCACAGCGTAAATTAGGAGACAGCATAACTCTGGAATGCCTGGACCAATTTACACCAAACTTGGTACACATGACTTACTGTACAATCTGGGAACAAACACTGTGGGGGTAATACACCCCTAGCACCCCTACCGGTGAGGCAGCAGCACAGAATATTTCAGAAGACAGCATAACTCTGGAATGTTTGCTGCAATTTACACCAAACTTGCTACACATATGACTTACAATCTGGGAACAAACATTGTGGGGGTAACACACCCCTACGGGTGGGCCAGCAGCACAGACTATATCAGAACATGCATGAAATGTCAGTGACGACAGGGCTGCATGTGACAGTGGCAGTGACGTGATGTGAGGAGGGGAATGGAGGTAGCATGAACCCACACACTGAGAGTTATATAGTGGAAGTAGCACGGACCCCCAGTGGCACAAAGTATATCAAGAAATACATAATGTGCTGCGCTATATATTAAAAACTGTAAATAAATAGATAATTTCACTTGGGCACTGACTAGAGAAGAGCGGGTTCGGTTCCTCGGAATCCGAACCCGCCCGAACTTCATTTTTTTTTACACGGGGCCGAGCGACTCGGATCTTCCCGCCTTGCTCGGTTAACCCGAGCGCGCCCCGAACGTCATCATCCCGCTGTCGGATTCTCGCGAGGCTCGGATTCTATCGCGAGACTCGGATTCTATATAAGGAGCCGCGCATCGCCGCCATTTTCACACGTGCATTGAGATTGATAGGGAGAGGACGTGGCTGGCGTCCTCTCCGTTTATAGAGAGTGAGACTAGAGTAGAGAGAGACACAGTATTATTTACTTTAGTAATTTTGGGGAGCATTAGGAGGAGTACTACTGCTTGCTGAAGTGATAGATAGTGTGACTGTATATCTGACTTGTGGGGGAGACACTGACAGTGGGGAGCAGTTAGAGTCTGAGAGCAGGAGTACATATTTTAACGTACAGTGCACACTTTTGCTGGCACTCTGCTGCCAGAGTGCCACACTGCCATTGTGACCACACTGACCACCAGTATATATTGTGATTGTCTGCTTAGGAGTACTACTTGCAAGTTGCTGATAGTGTGACCAGTGACCTGACCACCAGTTTAATTAATCACCACCAGTTTAATACATATATATATATTTTATATATGTGTTTTTTTTTTCTTTCTTCTTGATACATACTACTATAGTAGCTTACTGTAGCAGTCTGCGGTGCTGCTGAGCTGACAGTGTCCAGCAGGTCCGTCATCAGTCATTACATAATAAATATATATACCTCTCCGGCTGCAGTACTAGTGATATTATATATATATATATATATATATATATATATATATTAATTTCATCTCATTATCATCCAGTCTATATTAGCAGCAGACACAGTACGGTAGTCCACGGCTGTAGCTACCTCTGTGTCGGCAGTCGCTGGTCCATCCATAATTGTATACCACCTACCCGTGGTTTTTTTTTTTTCTCTTTCTTCTTGATACATACTACTATAGTAGCTTACTGTAGCAGTCTGCGGTGCTGCTGAGCTGACAGTGTCCAGCAGGTCCGTCATCAGTCATTACATAATAAATATATATACCTGTCCGGCTGCAGTACTAGTGATATTATATATATATATATATATTGATTTCATCTCATTATCATCCAGTCTATATTAGCAGCAGACACAGTACGGTAGTCCACGGCTGTAGCTACCTCTGTGTCGGCAGTCGCTGGTCCATCCATAATTGTATACCACCTACCCGTGTTTTTTTTTTTTCTCTTTCTTCTTGATACATACTACTATAGTAGCTTACTGTAGCAGTCTGCGGTGCTGCTGAGCTGACAGTGTCCAGCAGGTCCGTCATCAGTCATTACATAATAAATATATATACCTGTCCGGCTGCAGTACTAGTGATATTATATATATATATATATTGATTTCATCTCATTATCATCCAGTCTATATTAGCAGCAGACACAGTACGGTAGTCCACGGCTGTAGCTACCTCTGTGTCGGCAGTCGCTGGTCCATCCATAATTGTATACCACCTACCCGTGGGTTTTTTTTTTCTCTTTCTTCTTGATACATACTACTATAGTAGCTTACTGTAGCAGTCTGCGGTGCTGCTGAGCTGACAGTGTCCAGCAGGTCCGTCATCAGTCATTACATAATAAATATATATATACCTGTCCGGCTGCAGTACTAGTGATATTATATATATATATATATATTGATTTCATCTCATTATCATCCAGTCTATATTAGCAGCAGACACAGTACGGTAGTCCACGGCTGTAGCTACCTCTGTGTCGGCAGTCGCTGGTCCATCCATAATTGTATACCACCCACCCGTGGTTTTTTTTTCTCTCTTTCTTCTTGATACATACTACTATAGTAGCTTACTGTAGCAGTCTGCGGTGCTGCTGAGCTGACAGTGTCCAGCAGGTCCGTCATCAGTCATTACATAATAAATATATATACCTGTCCGGCTGCAGTACTAGTGATATTATATATATATATATATTGATTTCATCTCATTATCATCCAGTCTATATTAGCAGCAGACACAGTACGGTAGTCCACGGCTGTAGCTACCTCTGTGTCGGCAGTCGCTGGTCCATCCATAATTGTATACCACCTACCCGTGTTTTTTTTTCTTTCTCTTTCTTCTTGATACATACTACTATAGTAGCTTACTGTAGCAGTCTGCGGTGCTGCTGAGCTGACAGTGTCCAGCAGGTCCGTCATCAGTCATTACATAATAAATATATATACCTGTCCGGCTGCAGTACTAGTGATATTATATATATATATATATTGATTTCATCTCATTATCATCCAGTCTATATTAGCAGCAGACACAGTACGGTAGTCCACGGCTGTAGCTACCTCTGTGTCGGCAGTCGCTGGTCCATCCATAATTGTATACCACCTACCCGTGGTTTTTTTTTTTCTCTTTCTTCTTGATACATACTACTATAGTAGCTTACTGTAGCAGTCTGCGGTGCTGCTGAGCTGACAGTGTCCAGCAGGTCCGTCATCAGTCATTACATAATAAATATATATACCTGTCCGGCTGCAGTACTAGTGATATTATATATATATATATATATATATATATATATATTAATTTCATCTCATTATCATCCAGTCTATATTAGCAGCAGACACAGTACGGTAGTCCACGGCTGTAGCTACCTCTGTGTCGGCAGTCGCTGGTCCATCCATAAGTATACTAGTATCCATCCATCTCCATTGTTTACCTGAGGTGCCTTTTAGTTGTGCCTATTAAAATATGGAGAACAAAAATGTTGAGGTTCCAAAATTAGGGAAAGATCAAGATCCACTTCCACCTCGTGCTGAAGCTGCTGCCACTAGTCATGGCCGAGATGATGAAATGCCAGCAACGTCGTCTGCCAAGGCCGATGCCCAATGTCATAGTACAGAGCATGTAAAATCCAAAACACCAAATATCAGTAAAAAAAGGACTCCAAAATCTAAAATAAAATTGTCAGAGGAGAAGCGTAAACTTGCCAATATGCCATTTACCACACGGAGTGGCAAGGAACGGCTGAGGCCCTGGCCTATGTTCATGGCTAGTGGTTCAGCTTCACATGAGGATGGAAGCACTCAGCCTCTCGCTAGAAAAATGAAAAGACTCAAGCTGGCAAAAGCACCGCAAAGAACTGTGCGTTCTTCGAAATCCCAAATCCACAAGGAGAGTCCAATTGTGTCGGTTGCGATGCCTGACCTTCCCAACACTGGACGTGAAGAGCATGCGCCTTCCACCATTTGCACGCCCCCTGCAAGTGCTGGAAGGAGCACCCGCAGTCCAGTTCCTGATAGTCAGATTGAAGATGTCAGTGTTGAAGTACACCAGGATGAGGAGGATATGGGTGTTGCTGGCGCTGGGGAGGAAATTGACAAGGAGGATTCTGATGGTGAGGTGGTTTGTTTAAGTCAGGCACCCGGGGAGACACCTGTTGTCCGTGGGAGGAATAGGGCCGTTGACATGCCTGGTGAAAATACCAAAAAAATCAGCTCTTCGGTGTGGAAGTATTTCACCAGAAATGCGGACAACATTTGTCAAGCCGTGTGTTGCCTTTGTCAAGCTGTAATAAGTAGGGGTAAGGACTTTAACCACCTCGGAACATCCTCCCTTATACGTCACCTGCAGCGCATTCATAATAAGTCAGTGACAAGTTCAAAATTTTTGGGCGACAGCGGAAGCAGTCCACTGACCAGTAAATCCCTTCCTCTTGTAACCAAGCTCACGCAAACCACCCCACCAACTCCCTCAGTGTCAATTTCCTCCTTCCCCAGGAATGCCAATAGTCCTGCAGGCCATGTCACTGGCAATTCTGACGAGTCCTCTCCTGCCTGGGATTCCTCCGATGCATCCTTGCGTGTAACGCCTACTGCTGCTGGCGCTGCTGTTGTTGCTGCTGGGAGTCGATGGTCATCCCAGAGGGGAAGTCGGAAGACCACTTTTACTACTTCCACCAAGCAATTGACTGTCCAACAGTCCTTTGCGAGGAAGATGAAATATCACAGCAGTCATCCTGTTGCAAAGCGGATAACTGAGGCCTTGACAACTATGTTGGTGTTAGACGTGCGTCCGGTATCCGCCGTTAGTTCACAGGGAACTAGACAATTTCTTGAGGTAGTGTGCCCCCGTTACCAAATACCATCTAGGTTCCACTTCTCTAGGCAGGCGATACCGAGAATGTACACGGACGTCAGAAAAAGACTCACCAGTGTCCTAAAAAATGCAGTTGTACCCAATGTCCACTTAACCACGGACATGTGGACAAGTGGAGCAGGGCAGGGTCAGGACTATATGACTGTGACAGCCCACTGGGTAGATGTATGGACTCCCGCCGCAAGAACAGCAGCGGCGGCACCAGTAGCAGCATCTCGCAAACGCCAACTCTTTCCTAGGCAGGCTACGCTTTGTATCACCGGTTTCCAGAATACGCACACAGCTGAAAACCTCTTACGGCAACTGAGGAAGATCATCGCGGAATGGCTTACCCCAATTGGACTCTCCTGTGGATTTGTGGCATCGGACAACGCCAGCAATATTGTGTGTGCATTAAATATGGGCAAATTCCAGCACGTCCCATGTTTTGCACATACCTTGAATTTGGTGGTGCAGAATTTTTAAAAAAACGACAGGGGCGTGCAAGAGATGCTGTCGGTGGCCAGAAGAATTGCGGGACACTTTCGGCGTACAGGCACCACGTACAGAAGACTGGAGCACCACCAAAAACGCCTGAACCTGCCCTGCCATCATCTGAAGCAAGAAGTGGTAACGAGGTGGAATTCAACCCTCTATATGCTTCAGAGGTTGGAGGAGCAGCAAAAGGCCATTCAAGCCTATACAATTGAGCACGATATAGGAG
Source organism: Pseudophryne corroboree (assembly GCF_028390025.1). Taxonomy (NCBI): domain Eukaryota; kingdom Metazoa; phylum Chordata; class Amphibia; order Anura; family Myobatrachidae; genus Pseudophryne; species Pseudophryne corroboree. The sequence goes on from NC_086446.1 coordinate 743,987,041, forward strand.
GTGGAATGTACCTGTCTCAAGCGCAGTGGAGAATGATTTCAACGTTGTGCAAGGTTCTGATGCCTTTTGAACTTGCCACACGTGAAGTCAGTTCAGACACTGCCAGCCTGAGTCAGGTCATTCCCCTCATCAGGCTTTTGCAGAAGAAGCTGGAGGCATTGAAGGAGGAGCTAAAAGGGAGCGATTCCGCTAGGCATGTGGGACTTGTGGATGGAGCCCTTAATTCGCTTAACAAGGATTCACGGGTGGTCAATCTGTTGAAATCAGAGCACTACATTTTGGCCACCGTGCTCGATCCTAGATTTAAAACCTACCTTGGATCTCTCTTTCCGGCAGACACAAGTCTGCTGGGGTTCAAAGACCTGCTGGTGACAAAATTGTCAAGTCAAGCGGAACGCGACCTGTCAACATCTCCTCCTTCACATTCTCCCGCAACTGGGGGTGCGAGGAAAAGGCTCAGAATTCCGAGCCCACCCGCTGGCGGTGATGCAGGGCAGTCTGGAGCGACTGCTGATGCTGACATCTGGTCCGGACTGAAGGACCTGCCAACGATTACGGACATGTCGTCTACTGTCACTGCATATGATTCTCTCCCCATTGAAAGAATGGTGGAGGATTATATGAGTGACCGCATCCAAGTTGGCACGTCAGACAGTCCGTACTTATACTGGCAGGAAAAAGAGGCAATTTGGAGGCCCTTGCACAAACTGGCTTTATTCTACCTAAGTTGCCCTCCCACAAGTGTGTACTCCGAAAGAGTGTTTAGTGCCGCCGCTCACCTTGTCAGCAATCGGCGTACGAGGTTACTTCCAGAAAATGTGGAGAAGATGATGTTCATTAAAATGAATTATAATCAATTCCTCCGTGGAGACATTGACCAGCAGCAATTGCCTCCACAAAGTACACAGGGAGCTGAGATGGTGGATTCCAGTGGGGACGAATTGATAATCTGTGAGGAGCGGGATGTACACGGTGATATATCGGAGGATGATGATGAGGTGGACATCTTGCCTCTGTAGAGCCAGTTTGTGCAAGGAGAGATTAATTGCTTTTTTTTCGGTGGGGGTCCAAACCAACCCGTCATTTCAGTCACAGTCGTGTGGCAGACCCTGTCACTGAAATGATGGGTTGGTTAAAGTGTGCATGTCCTGTTTATACAACATAAGGGTGGGTGGGAGGGCCCAAGGACAATTCCATCTTGCACCTCTTTTTTCTTTCATTTTTCTTTGCGTCATGTGCTGTTTGGGGAGTGTTTTTTGGAAGGGCCATCCTGCGTGACACTGCAGTGCCACTCCTAGATGGGCCAGGTGTTTGTGTCGGCCACTAGGGTCGCTTATCTTACTCACACAGCTACCTCATTGCGCCTCTTTTTTTCTTCTTTGCGTCATGTGCTGTTTGGGGAGTGTTTTTTGGAAGGGCCATCCTGCGTGACACTGCAGTGCCACTCCTAGATGGGCCAGGTGTTTGTGTCGGCCACTAGGGTCGCTTATCTTACTCACACAGCTACCTCATTGCGCCTCTTTTTTTCTTCTTTGCGTCATGTGCTGTTTGGGGAGTGTTTTTTGGAAGGGCCATCCTGCGTGACACTGCAGTGCCACTCCTAGATGGGCCAGGTGTTTGTGTCGGCCACTAGGGTCGCTTAGCTTACTCACACAGCTACCTCATTGCGCCTCTTTTTTTCTTCTTTGCGTCATGTGCTGTTTGGGGAGTGTTTTTTGGAAGGGCCATCCTGCGTGACACTGCAGTGCCACTCCTAGATGGGCCAGGTGTTTGTGTCGGCCACTAGGGTCGCTTATCTTACTCACACAGCTACCTCATTGCGCCTCTTTTTTTCTTCTTTGCGTCATGTGCTGTTTGGGGAGTGTTTTTTGGAAGGGCAATCCTGCGTGACACTTCTGTGCCACTCCTAGATGGGCCAGGTGTTTGTGTCGGCCACTAGGGTCGCTTATCTTACTCACACAGCTACCTCATTGCGCCTCTTTTTTTCTTCTTTGCGTCATGTGCTGTTTGGGGAGTGTTTTTTGGAAGGGCCATCCTGCGTGACACTGCAGTGCCACTCCTAGATGGGCCAGGTGTTTGTGTCGGCCACTAGGGTCGCTTATCTTACTCACACAGCTACCTCATTGCGCCTCTTTTTTTCTTCTTTGCGTCATGTGCTGTTTGGGGAGTGTTTTTTGGAAGGGCCATCCTGCGTGACACTGCAGTGCCACTCCTAGATGGGCCAGGTGTTTGTGTCGGCCACTAGGGTCGCTTATCTTACTCACACAGCTACCTCATTGCGCCTCTTTTTTTCTTCTTTGCGTCATGTGCTGTTTGGGGAGTGTTTTTTGGAAGGGCCATCCTGCGTGACACTGCAGTGCCACTCCTAGATGGGCCAGGTGTTTGTGTCGGCCACTAGGGTCGCTTATCTTACTCACACAGCTACCTCATTGCGCCTCTTTTTTTATTCTTTGCGTCATGTGCTGTTTGGGGAGTGTTTTTTGGAAGGGCCATCCTGCGTGACACTGCAGTGCCACTCCTAGATGGGCCAGGTGTTTGTGTCGGCCACTAGGGTCGCTTATCTTACTCACACAGCTACCTCATTGCGCCTCTTTTTTTCTTCTTTGCGTCATGTGCTGTTTGGGGAGTGTTTTTTGGAAGGGCCATCCTGCGTGACACTGCAGTGCCACTCCTAGATGGGCCAGGTGTTTGTGTCGGCCACTAGGGTCGCTTATCTTACTCACACAGCTACCTCATTGCGCCTCTTTTTTTCTTCTTTGCGTCATGTGCTGTTTGGGGAGTGTTTTTTGGAAGGGCCATCCTGCGTGACACTGCAGTGCCACTCCTAGATGGGCCAGGTGTTTGTGTCGGCCACTAGGGTCGCTTATCTTACTCACACAGCTACCTCATTGCGCCTCTTTTTTTCTTCTTTGCGTCATGTGCTGTTTGGGGAGTGTTTTTTGGAAGGGCCATCCTGCGTGACACTGCAGTGCCACTCCTAGATGGGCCAGGTGTTTGTGTCGGCCACTAGGGTCACTTATCTTACTCACACAGCTACCTCATTGCGCCTCTTTTTTTCTTCTTTGCGTCATGTGCTGTTTGGGGAGTGTTTTTTGGAAGGGCCATCCTGCGTGACACTGCAGTACCACTCCTAGATGGGCCAGGTGTTTGTGTCGGCCACTAGGGTCACTTATCTTACTCACACAGCTACCTCATTGCGCCTCTTTTTTTCTTCTTTGCGTCATGTGCTGTTTGGGGAGTGTTTTTTGGAAGGGCCATCCTGCGTGACACTGCATTGCCACTCCTAGATGGGCCAGGTGTTTGTGTCGGCCACTAGGGTCGCTTAGCTTAGTCATCCAGCGACCTCGGTGTAAATTTTAGGACTAAAAATAATATTGTGAGGTGTGAGGTGTTCAGAATAGACTGAAAATGAGTGGAAATTATGGTTTTTGAGGTTAATAATACTTTGGGATCAAAATGACCCCCAAATTCTATGATTTAAGCTGTTTTTTAGTGTTTTTTGAAAAAAACACCCGAATCCAAAACACACCCGAATCCGACAAAAAAAATTCGGTGAGGTTTTGCCAAAACGCGGTCGAACCCAAAACACGGCCGCGGAACCGAACCCAAAACCAAAACACAAAACCCGAAAAATTTCAAGTGCACATCTCTAGCACTGACATGATGTGAGGAGGGGAATGGAGGCAGCAGGAAGCCACAGACTGAGAGTTGTATAGTGGGAAGAGCAGGGTCCCTTGGGGGCCCAAAAAGGGGTCAGGCCACTACACAAAGTGGGTCAGGGAAGCAAGATATGCCTATATACTAGATCTCCAACCAACGTAAATTAACGAACTATAATTCTAATTTAGCATCCTCATCCCGTAGCGAAGCACGGGTATTCAGCTAGTTGTATTATATACCATTGCTATTGTTGTCATAATTTGAACCACCTGCCAAGAGGAGGGGGACCCCCCAATGCGTTTACCTTTGGCATTGTAACAGCACTGAGAACACTAGTAAATGCATTCATTTTGACCCCAGTGGTTATATGACCATGTATTGGCTTCATTTGAAAACGTTTAGTGCTGAATATAACTTACGATATAACGCAATAATCAGTTTTCAGCACAAAGACCAGCAAATGACAAATAAACTCAACTACTCTTTTGCAGCAAATGAATGTGGTGTAAAAGTTTCACTCTGTTGAAAATTGGGAAAGTGAAGCTGCTATCCGTATACTGATTTAAGCATCTGCTGTTGGCCGCGGAAAATGAGGAAATGTTAAGTTTGACAACATGATAATAATAAAAAGAAGCACAATACTTCTGCCTGATTATTTATTCATGGTACTAGCCCATAATGGATAAGCTATGTATGTATTGGAAGAACGCATGCATTGTAATTCTATTCCTCTATACTGCACATCAGCAGAATTGGCATCTGTTAGTTTCATGTACAGTACAAGTTGCTTCCATATCTCAGTGCCAGTAAATAAATGACCCTAAACCTACTAGGCACATCAGAAGCTCATTTTAAGCTTGGGAACGGAGCCAGCACACTGAAACATAATGAGAAGGGAGAAGGTAATCTGCTGGATCCATTCCAGAATCAGGCTTTACATTTAGGTAAAGCCACATAACAGTATAAAGCCCCTCGCTTGTAGTTTTGTTTTTTTGCGATTTTTAAGTCTATCTTTTTTTTTTTTTTAAGATGAACAATTAATTAATGTGTTTATCATTTCAGTTTAGACATAGATCTAAAATACATAATCCACAAATGTAAAATATCATGCACTAAAAAATAAGATTTTACTTACCGATAAATCTATTTCTCGGAGTCCGTAGTGGATGCTGGGGTTCCTGAAAGGACCATGGGGAATAGCGGCTCCGCAGGAGACAGGGCACAAAAAGTAAAGCTTTTCCAGATCAGGTGGTGTGCACTGGCTCCTCCCCCTATGACCCTCCTCCAGACTCCAGTTAGGTACTGTGCCCGGACGAGCGTACACAATAAGGGAGGATTTTGAATCCCGGGTAAGACTCATACCAGCCACACCAATCACACCGTACAACTTGTGATCTAAACCCAGTTAACAGTATGATAACAGCGGAGCCTCTGAAAGATGGCTTCCTTCAACAATAACCCGAATTAGTTAACAATAACTATGTACAATTATTGCAGATAATCCGCACTTGGGATGGGCGCCCAGCATCCACTACGGACTCCGAGAAATAGATTTATCGGTAAGTAAAATCTTATTTTCTCTATCGTCCTAGTGGATGCTGGGGTTCCTGAAAGGACCATGGGGATTATACCAAAGCTCCCAAACGGGCGGGAGAGTGCGGATGACTCTGCAGCACCGAATGAGAGAACTCCAGGTCCTCCTTAGCCAGAGTATCAAATTTGTAAAATTTTACAAACGTGTTCTCCCCTGACCACGTAGCTGCTCGGCAAAGTTGTAATGCCGAGACCCCTCGGGCAGCCGCCCAAGATGAGCCCACCTTCCTTGTGGAGTGGGCCTTTACAGATTTAGGCTGTGGCAGGCCTGCCACAGAATGTGCAAGTTGGATTGTGCTACAGATCCAACGAGCAATCGTCTGCTTAGACGCAGGAGCACCCATCTTGTTGGGTGCATACAATATAAACAACGAGTCAGATTTTCTGACTCCAGCTGTCCTTGCAATATATATTTTTAATGCTCTGACAACGTCCAGTAACTTGGAGTCCTCCAAGTCACTTGTAGCCGCAGGCACTACAATAGGCTGGTTCAGATGAAATGCTGACACCACCTTAGGGAGAAAATGCGGACGAGTCCGCAGTTCTGCCCTGTCCGAATGGAAAATCAGATATGGGCTTTTGTAAGATAAAGCTGCCAGTTCTGACACTCTCCTGGCCGAAGCCAGGGCTAGAAGCATGGTCACTTTCCATGTGAGATATTTCAAATCCACCTTCTTTAGTGGTTCAAACCAATGAGATTTTAGAAAGTCCAAAACCACATTGAGATCCCACGGTGCCACTGGAGGCACCACAGGAGGCTGTATATGTAGCACTCCCTTAACAAAGGTCTGGACTTCAGGGACTGAAGCCAATTCTTTTTGAAAGAAAATCGACAGGGCCGAAATTTGAACCTTAATAGATCCCAATTTGAGACCCATAGACAATCCTGATTGCAGGAAATGTAGGAATCGACCCAGTTGAAATTCCTCCGTCGGAGCACTCCGATCTTCGCACCACGCAACATATTTTCGCCAAATTCGGTGATAATGTTGCACGGTTACTTCCTTCCTTGCTTTAATCAAAGTAGGAATGACTTCTTCCGGCATGCCTTTTTTCCTTTAGGATCCGGCGTTCAACCGCCATGCCGTCAAACGCAGCCGCGGTAAGTCTTGAAACAGACAGGGACCCTGCTGAAGCAAGTCCCTCCTTAGAGGTAGAGGCCACGGATCTTCCGTGATCATCTCTTGAAGTTCCGGGTACCAAGTCCTTCTTGGCCAATCCGGAACCACTAGTATCGTCCTTACGCCTCTTTGCCGTATAATTCTCAATACTTTTGGTATGAGAGGCAGAGGAGGAAACACATACACCGACTGGTACACCCAAGGCGTTACCAGCGCGTCCACAGCTATTGCCTGCGGATCTCTTGACCTGGCGCAATACCTGTCCAGTTTTTTGTTGAGGCGAGACGCCATCATGTCCACCATTGGTCTTTCCCAACGGGTTACCAGCAAGTGGAAGACTTCTGGATGAAGTCCCCACTCTCCCGGGTGAAGATCGTGTCTGCTGAGGAAGTCTGCTTCCCAGTTGTCCACTCCCGGGATGAACACTGCTGACAGTGCTATCACATGATTCTCTGCCCAGCGAAGAATCCTTGCAGCTTCTGCCATTGCACTCCTGCTTCTTGTGCCGCCCTGTCTGTTCACATGGGCGACTGCCGTGATGTTGTCCGACTGGATCAACACCGGTTTTCCCTGAAGCAGAGGTTCTGCCTGGCTTAGAGCATTGTATATTGCTCTTAGTTCCAGAATGTTTATGTGAAGAGACGTTTCCAGGCTCGTCCATACTCCCTGGAAGTTTCTTCCTTGTGTGACTGCTCCCCAGCCTCTCAGGCTGGCATCCGTGGTCACCAGGATCCAATCCTGTATGCCGAATCTGCGGCCCTCCAATAGATGAGCACTCTGCAACCACCACAGAAGAGACACCCTTGTCCTTGGAGACAGGGTTATCCGCAGGTGCATCTGAAGATGCGACCCTGACCATTTGTCCAACAGATCCCTTTGGAAAATTCTTGCGTGGAATCTGCCGAATGGAATTGCTTCGTAAGAAGCCACCATTTTTCCCAGGACTCTTGTGCATTGATGTACAGACACCTTTCCTGGTTTTAGGAGGTTCCTGACAAGCTCGGATAACTCCTTGGCTTTTTCCTCCGGGAGAAAAACCTTTTTCTGAACCGTGTCCAGAATCATCCCTAGGAACAGCAGACGAGTTGTCGGCATTAACTGGGATTTTGGAATATTCAGAATCCACCCGTGCTGTTTTAGCACTTCTTGCGACAGTGCTAATCCCATCTCTAGCTGTTCTCTGGACCTTGCCCTTATTAGGAGATCGTCCAAGTATGGGATAATTAATATGCCTTTTCTTCGAAGAAGAATCATCATCTCGGCCATTACCTTTGTAAAGACCCGAGGTGCCGTGGACAATCCGAACGGCAGCGTCTGAAACTGATAGTGACAGTTTTGTACAACGAACCTGAGGTACCCCTGGTGTGAGGGGTAAATTGGAACGTGGAGATACGCATCCTTGATGTCCAAGGATACCATAAAGTCCCCCTCTTCCAGGTTCGCTATCACTGCTCTGAGTGACTCCATCTTGAACTTGAACTTCTTTATGTACAGGTTCAAGGACTTCAGATTTAGAATAGGCCTTACCGAGCCATCCGGCTTCGGTACCACAAAAAGAGTGGAATAATACCCCTTCCCTTGTTGTAGAAGAGGTACCTTGACTATCACCTGCTGAGAGTACAGCTTGTGAATGGCTTCCAAAACCGTCTCCCTTTCGGAGGGGGACGTTGGTAAAGCAGACTTCAGGAAACGGCGAGGTGGATCTGTCTCTAATTCCAACCTGTACCCCTGAGATATTATCTGCAGGATCCAGGGATCTACCTGCGAGTGAGCCCACTGCGCGCTGTAATTTTTGAGACGACCACCCACCGTCCCCGAGTCCGCTTGAGAAGCCCCAGCGTCATGCTGAGGCTTTTGTAGAAGCCGGGGAAGGCTTCTGTTCCTGGGAAGGAGCTGCCTGTTGCTGTCTCTTCCCTCGACCTCTGCCTCGTGGCAGATATGAATAGCCCTTTGCTCTCTTATTTTTAAAGGAACGAAAGGGCTGCGGTTGAAAAGTCGGTGCCTTTTTCTGTTGGGGAGTGACTTGAGGTAGAAAGGTGGATTTCCCGGCTGTAGCCGTGGCCACCAAATCTGATAGACCGACTCCAAATAACTCCTCCCCTTTATACGGCAAAACTTCCATATGTCGTTTTGAATCCGCATCGCCTGTCCACTGTCGCGTCCATAAAGCTCTTCTGGCCGAAATGGACATAGCACTTACCCGTGATGCCAGTGTGCAGATATCCCTCTGTGCATCACGCATATAAAGAAATGCATCCTTTATTTGTTCTAACGACAGTAAAATATTGTCCCTGTCCAGGGTATCAATATTTTCAATCAGGGACTCTGACCAAACTACCCCAGCACTGCACATCCAGGCAGTCGCTATAGCTGGTCGTAGTATAACACCTGCATGTGTGTATATACTTTTTTGGATATTTTCCATCCTCCTATCTGATGGATCTTTAAGTGCGGCCGTCTCAGGAGAGGGTAACGCCACTTGTTTAGATAAGCGTGTTAGCGCCTTGTCCACCCTAGGAGGTGTTTCCCAGCGCTCCCTAACCTCTGGCGGGAAAGGGTATAATGCCAATAATTTCTTTGAAATTATCAGCTTTTTATCAGGGGCAACCCACGCTTCATTACACACGTCATTTAATTCTTCTGATTCAGGAAAAACTATAGGTAGTTTTTTCACACCCCACATAATACCCTGTTTAGTGGTACCTGTAGTATCAGCTAAATGTAACGCCTCCTTCATTGCCAAAATCATATAACGTGTGGCCCTACTGGAAAATACGGTTGATTCGTCACCGTCACCACTGGAGTCAGTGCCTGTGTCTGGGTCTGTGTCGACCGACTGAGGCAAAGGGCGTTTCACAGCCCCTGACGGTGTTTGAGTCGCCTGGACAGGCACTAATTGATTGTCCGGCCGTCTCATGTCGTCAAATGACTGCTTTAGCGTGTTGACACTATCCCGTAGTTCCATAAATAAAGGCATCCATTCTGGTGTCGACTCCCTAGGGGGTGACATCCTCATATTTGGCAATTGCTCCGCCTCCACACCAATATCGTCCTCATACATGTCGACACACACGTACCGACACACAGCAGACACACAGGGAATGCTCCTAACGAAGACAGGACCCACTAGCCCTTTGGGGAGACAGAGGGAGAGTTTGCCAGCACACACCAAAAGCGCTATATATAACAGGGATAGCCTTATAATAAGTGCTCCCTTATAGCTGCTTTATATATATCAAAATATCGCCATAAATTTGCCCCCCCTCTCTGTTTTACCCTGTTTCTGTAGTGCAGTGCAGGGGAGAGACCTGGGAGCCGTCCTGACCAGCGGAGCTGTGAGAGGAAATGGCGCCGTGTGCTGAGGAGATAGGCCCCGCCCCTTTTCCGGCGGGCTCGTCTCCCGCTATTTAGTGAATCCAGGCAGGGGTTAAATATCTCCATATAGCCTCTGGGGGCTATATGTGAGGTATTTTTAGCCTTTATATAGGTTACATTTGCCTCCCAGGGCGCCCCCCCCCAGCGCCCTGCACCCTCAGTGACTGCGTGTGAAGTGTGCTGAGAGGAAAATGGCGCACAGCTGCAGTGCTGTGCGCTACCTTTAGAAGACTGCAGGAGTCTTCAGCCGCCGATTCTGGACCTCTTCTGACTTCAGCATCTGCAAGGGGGCCGGCGGCGCGGCTCCGGTGACCATCCAGGCTGTACCTGTGATCGTCCCTCTGGAGCTGATGTCCAGTAGCCAAGAAGCCAATCCATCCTGCACGCAGGTGAGTTCACTTCTTCTCCCCTCAGTCCCTCGTTGCAGTGATCCTGTTGCCAGCAGGACTCACTGTAAAATAAAAAACCTAAGCTAAACTTTTTCTAAGCAGCTCTTTAGGAGAGCCACCTAGATTGCACCCTTCTCGGCCGGGCACAAAAATCTAACTGGAGTCTGGAGGAGGGTCATAGGGGGAGGAGCCAGTGCACACCACCTGATCTGGAAAAGCTTTACTTTTTGTGCCCTGTCTCCTGCGGAGCCGCTATTCCCCATGGTCCTTTCAGGAACCCCAGCATCCACTAGGACGATAGAGAAATATAGAATCTCTCTATAGGTGTTTCTACCTACTGTTAATCGGGTGTGGATCATATTGTCGATAGTAACTACTGTAGGTCGACAGTCATTAGGTCGACCACTATTGGTCGACAGACACTATTGGTCGACAGTGACTAGGTCGAAATCTGAAATAGGTTGACACGGTCATTAAGTCGACATGAACTAGGTCGACATGGAAAAGGGTCGACATGTTTTTTAAAAAACATTTTTCTGGTGTCATTTTCTTTGTAAAGTGCCGACACCGGCATCCAGAATGGGTGAACCATCCCGGTGCCGGAATCCCGACAGCCGGGATCCCGAATGAGGACAGACTGCAGCGCACCACAGGTAAGCTGCGCGGAGGGGGGAAGATTAGGTTTACTCTGCGGAGGGAGGGTTAGGCTGCATCCCGGGGGGATAGGGTTGGGCACCCCTCTCGGAGGGTTTGAGTTAGGCTGCGGGGGTAGGGGGGGTAGGGTTAGGTTTAGGCAGTGGGGACACGAGGTTAGGTTTAAGCACCTCCAGGGGGGTGGTTAGGGTTAGGCACCAATAAAGGAGCTTGTGGTTAGGCTGCGGGTAGGGAGGGTTAGCGGGTTGGGGATAGGGGAGAACACCCCTTACTCACCCCAGTCAGCTTCTTCAAATTTGGAATCCTAGCGTCGGTATTTCAAGAGCCGAGATCCCTTGTTATACTTATTATACCTAACAGTTATGCCCTGGCTATGACACAGTCACCTTAATATGCCCTATGGTATTGGTACCTTTTTGTCCGTTGTTGGGTGTTTTACGACGTGGGTCACTTGCCTTTTGACGCTCGTGGTCACTGCAGCATCTCCCCGAGGGGCTCCCCAGCTTCTCCATGGCAGCTCCCAGGAATTTCGGGTGTCTCAGTCCTCTTCTTTTCCCTAACAGATGCTAGAGGTCCAGTAAAACCACTAGCATCTGTCTCCTCTAAGGCGGCGACCATTTTGGGTGGGACATTTGAATCAGTATTCTATGCGGTCACATAGAATACTGCTGCAGAAACGGGCCGTGCGATTGCACAGCTCGCTTGGACCTCGAAACGGCCCTGTCCACATTGAATATCTCTTCTCTTGGGAAACGTTTTTGCTTATCTTGACTGTAGTACCACCTCTACGCTGATAACACCCAAATCTACCTCTTCACTCGCTGACTTATCCCCCTGTACTATTGTGTAACCAACTGTCTCTCATCTGTGTGTGGATTAAACGTAACATGTTCACAACAGAGCTTATGATTTTCCCTCCTTTCGGAGTCACAAACTACAACTTTCATCAGTCTACAAACCCCGCTACCCGGGTGTCACATTTGGCTTTAGTCTATCTGTTTTATTCTTCACATCCATTTTCTCTCAAATCTTTCCACCTTCACCATAGAAATATGTCCAACAAAGACCCCAATTGCAACCCGGGTATGCAACATTTAAATCCTTCAAGAAAACCATCTTCATTACAAGTGTTCTGACCATTTTTAGTTAGTTAGATATAGAAGTGCTAGTTAGCTATAAGTAGATAACACCATCATATTTGAATGCACATAATGATAGATCTGTAGTTAGTTATTGGTAATGTATATAATCCTGGTGCACATTTAGGTCGATAGGGATAATCATCCAGCAATAGTTAAGTAGGATTCTAGGCATTTCTATCTGTACATGTAATAGATCTGCAAGTCCTTCTAGATGAAATAACAACATAGGGGATAATTCAGACCTGATTGCTCGCTAGGTTTTTTTTAGCACTGCTGCGAGCAGATAGTCGCCGCCCATAGTGGAGTGTATTTATGCTTTGCAAGGGTGCGATCACATGTGCAGCCGTTCGGTACAAAAAATATTTGTGCAGTTTCTGAGTAGCTCAGAACTTACTCAGCCGATGCGATCACTTCAGCCTGTCCGGGACCGGAACTGACGTCAGACACCCGCCCTGCAAACGCTTGGACACGCCTGCGTTTTTCCAACCACTCCCTGAAAACGGTCAGTTGACACCCACAAACGCCTTCTTCCTGTCAATCTCCTTGCGATCGGCTGTGCGAATGGATTCTTCGTAAAACCCATCGCACAGCAACGATCCGCTCTGTACCCGTGCGACGCGCCTGCACGTTTCGGTGCATATGCATGCGCAGTTCTGACCTGATCGCAGCGAAAAAACCTAGCATGCGAACAGGTTTGAATGACCCCCTGCATGACCCCCATAGTTAGATCCAGCAGTAATCGGTCATATTGCATTGCAGTGGTTTGACAAAATATTTGCAAATGTGACCAAATTGTGTCTTATCTGTGTCTTATACTAAATCCGTAGCACCCCGTTTTCTTTGATTACCCAAGTTACATTCCCCATCTCAGCCACTGTCTGGAGTTCTAGGAAATAATTATAAAACCGTTATTTGTATAAAACCTGGGCAAGTATTTACTAAAAATCCGAGTTGTCCCAATCCGGGAATTCACTAAACACCAATCTCGGCAGTGTTTGGACTATTCGTATTGGTTTGAATGACAGCGTTCACAAATACGAATGAATAGACCATCGGTCAAACGCGGCTGTTATTTCATAGAATACGGGCATTCACTATTCAGTCGTATTTAGGTGTTAGTTTCTGAGTGCTCAAGTGCGGGTCTGTTTTTTTTCGATTCGTTAAAAAAAGCAGCAATAAAATAGACCTGCTTTTTCCAGTCGAGTTTGGATAACCATGCACGGATCAGTGAGATCTGTGCATGGTTATCTATGGGAAAGGGTCTGTTTAGTGTAAAAACGGGAAAAAAAATTGCGTGGGGTCCCCCCTCCTAAGCATAACCAGCCTCGGGCTCTTTGAGCCGGTCCTGGTTGAAAAAATATGGGGGGGAAAATGACAGGGGTCCCCCCATATTTAATCAACCAGCACCGGGCTCTGCGCCTGGTCCTGGTTCCAAAAATATGGGGGACAAAAAGTGTAGGGGTCCCCTGTATTTCTGAACCAGCACCGGCTCCACTAGCTGGGGAGATAATGCCACACCCGGGTGAAACTTTCATATCGGTCCCTGCGGCCGTGACATTAAAACCCCAACTAGTCACCCCTGGCCGGGGTACCCTGGAGGAGTGGGGACCCCTTCAATCAAGGGGTCCCCCCCCTCCAGCCACCCAAGGGCCAGGGGTGAAGCCCGAGGCTGTCCCCCCCATCCAAGGGCGGCGGATGGGGGACTGATAGCCAAGTGTGAAATTGTGAATATTGTTTTTAGTAGCAGTACTACAAGTCCCAGCAAGCCTCCCCCGCAAGCTGGTACTTGGAGAACCACAAGTACCAGCATGCGGTGGAAAACCGGGCCCGCTGGTACCTGTAGTACTACTACAAAAAAAATACCCCAATAAAAACAGGACACACACACACCGTGACAGTACAACTTTATTCCATACATGCACACCAACATACACACATACTTACCTATGTTCCCACGAGGCTCGGTCCTCTTCTCCATGTAGAATCCTAGGGGTACCTGTGAAAAAAATTATACTCACAAAATCCAGTGAAGAATCCGGCCTTTGAATAATCCACGTACTTGGCAAAAAAAAAAAAAAACGCAAACCCGACCACGCACTAAAAGGGGTCCCATGTTTACACATGGGACCCCTTTCCCCGACTGCCAGGACCCCCCCTGACTCCTGTCAAAGAGGGTCCCTTCAGCCAATCATGGAGCGCAACGTCGTGGCACCCTCCTGATTGGCTGTGTGCTCCTGTAGTGTCTGTGAGGCAGCACACGGCAAAGATACAATGTAGCGCCTATGCGCTCCATTGTAGCCAATGGTGGGAACTTTGCGGTCAGCGGTGAGGTTACTTTCGGTCAACCGCTGACCGCAAAGTTCCCACCATTGGCTACAATGGAGCGCATAGGCGCTACATTGTATCTCTGCCGTGTACTGCCTCACAGACACTACAGGAGCACACAGCCAATCAGGAGGGTGCCACGACGTGGCGCTCCCTGATTGGCTGAAGGGACCCTCTTTGACAGGAGTCAGGGGGGGTCCTGGCAGTCGGGGAAAGGGGTCCCATGTGTAAACACGGGACCCCTTTCAGTGCGTGGTCGGGTTTGCGTTTTTTGTTGTTGCCAAGTACGTGGATTATTCAAAGGCCGGATTCTACACTGGATTTTGTGAGTATAATTTTTTTCACAGGTACCCCTAGGATTCTACATGGAGAAGAGGACCGAGCCTCGTGGGAACATAGGTAAATATGTGTGCATGTTGGTGTGCATGTATGGAATAAAGTTGTACTGTCACGGTGTGTGTGTCCTGTTTTTATTGGGGTATTTTTTTAGTAGTAGTACTACAGGTACCAGCGGGCCCGGTTTTCCACCGCATGCTGGTACTTGTGGTTCTCCAAGTACCAGCTTGCGGGGGAGGCTTGCTGGGACTTGTAGAACTGCTACTAAAAACAATATTCACAATTTCACACTTGGCTATCAGCCCCCCATCCGCCGCCCTTGGATGGGGGGAACAGCCTCGGGTTTCACCCCTGGCCCTTGGGTGGCTGGAGGGGGGTGGGACCCCTTGATTGAAGGGGTCCCCACTCCTCCAGGGTACCCCGGCCAGGGGTGACTAGTTGGGGTTTTAATGTCATGGCCGCAGGGACCGATATCAAAGTGTCCCCCGGCTGTGGCATTATCTCCCCAGCTAGTGGAGCCCGGTGCTGGTTTCAGAAATACGGGGGACCCCTACGCTTTTCGTCCCCCGTATTTTTGGAACCAGGACCAGGCGCAGAGCCCGGTGCTGGTTGATTAAATATGGGGGGACCCCTGTCATTTTCCCCATATTTTTTCAACCAGGACCGGCTCAAAGAGCCCGAGGCTGGTTGTGCTTAGGAGGGGGGACCCCACGCAATTTTTTTCAGATTTTAAAAGACTTTAATAAACTTTTTAAGGAACATAATGAAGTCCTGCACGGATCTCACAGATCCGGCCGGGATTCCTTGTGTTTTTTCAGGCAGTGTTTTACTCATCACTCCCGTAAAACACTGCCTGATATTACGAATCACATCGACATCGGAAAAAACGATTGTGCAAAACTCGGCAGCTTAGTGAATGATCGTATCAGGATTCAAAAAGTTGCAGTAAAATGCACCCGATACCATTCGAGTTCAAACACCCTTCAAAACGGCCAAAACACGAATATTAGTAAATATTGCCCCTGGTCTGTTCACTGCCTCTGTTTGGGGGACAATCCTTGTCTCTCTGCTGAGTTGTAAAAGAGGAACATAACCAGATTGCTATTATAGAGAATAGTCATTCTTTCTAGGGGTGTAGTATGGTATGCTGGCGGTCGGGCTCCCGGCGACCAGCATACCGGCGCCGGGAGCCCGACCGCCGGCATACCGACAGTGTGGCGAGCGCAAATGAGCCCCTTGCGGGCTCGCTGCGCTCGCCACGCTGCGGGAACGGTGGCGCGCTACACGCGCCACGCTATTTTATTCTCCCTCCAGGTGGGTCGTGGACCCCCACGAGGGAGAATAAGTGTCGGCATGCCGGCTGTCGGGATTCCGGCGCCGGTATACTGTGCGCCGGGATCCCGACAGCCGGCATACTGAAGACCACCCCTTTCTAGATGTATCCTCAAAAGGTAACATCAGGGCCTGTCAGATAATCCTATTACAACACTGTAATTACACAATTTAATTTATGGTACCACTACTACCCACACTAATACAACCTCACACCTACCCTACTCCCACCTAAACTACCCACACTAATACACCCTCACACCTACCCTACTCCCACCTATACTACTCACACTAATACACCATCACACCTACCCTACTCCCACCTATACTACCCACACTAATACATCCTCTCACCTACCCTACTCCCACCTATACTACCCACACTAATACACCATCACACCTACCCTACTCCCACCTATACTACCTACACTAATACACCATCACACCTACCCTACTCCCACCTATACTACCCACTCTAATACACCATCACACCTACCCTACTCCCACCTCTACTACCCACACTAAGACATCCTCACACCTACCCTATTCACACCTATACTACCCACACTAATACACCCTCACACCTACCATATTCCCACATATACTACCCACTCTAATACACCATCACACCTACCCTACTCCCACCTATACTACCCACACTAATACATCCTCACACCTACCCTACTCCCACCTATACTACCCACACTAATACGCCCTCACACCTACCCTACTCCCACCTATACTACCCACACTAATACACCATCACACCTACCCTACTCCCACCTATACTACCCACACTAATACACCCTCACACCTACCCTACTCCCACCTATACTACCCACACTAATACATCCTCACACCTACCCTACTCCCACCTATACTACACACACTAATACACCATCACACCTACCCTACTACCCACACTAATACATCCTCACACCTACCCTACTCCCACCTATTCTACCCACACTAATACACCCTCACATCTACCCTATTCCAACCTATACTACCCACACTAATACACCATCACACCTACCCTACTCCCACCTATACTACCCACACTGATACATCCTCACACCTACCCTACTCCCACCTATACTACCCACACTAATACACCCTCACACCTACCCTACTCCCACCTATGCTATCCACACTAATACACCCTCACACCTACCCTACTCCCACCTATACTACTCACACTAATACACCCTCACACTTACCCTACTCCCACCTATACTACCCACACTAATACATCCTCACACCTACCCTACTCCCACCTATACTACCCACACTAATACACCATCACACCTACCCTACTCCCACCTATACTACCCACTCTAATACACCCTCACACCTACCCTACTCCCACCTATACTACTCACACTAATACACTATCACACCTGCCCTACTCCCACCTATACTACTCACACTAATACACCCTCACACCTACCCTACTCCCACCTATACTACCCACACTAATACATCCTCACACCTACCCTACTCCCACCTATACTACCCACACTAATACACCATCACACCTACCCTACTCCCATTTATACTACCCACACTAAGGCATTCTCTCATCTATCCCACTCCTACCATACTTGACCACATATGCACCCAACAATTAACCCTTGGCAAGGTACCACAAGGACCAGAGTGGATGCATAAGGCTGACCTATGGGCAGGCCAGTCGGCTGGTAGGAAGAAGAGACTGTAACCCAGTATCCTCACACTTGAGTACAATCCTGTGGTATTTAGGCAAAAGAAACTATGGTTAAAAAATATATAAAATAAGGAAAAATGCTGCGTTGCATATATTGCCCATAAGGCAGACACATATTTACTCAGCAGTTGTGTTATCACTGCCTAATATAATGTTGACCTTACATGGGTAGGAAATGGCTGTTCACAATGAGTGACCATGTTCTATGTGATTCTTTGGTGCCTAATTAGTATAATGATGTCTGTATATACCGTCATCCTTTCACAACATTTTCTACCTATCACAAGCAACAATTCATGATTAGAGTGTTTTTACTGACGGTAATTATGTTGAATGTCGATTGTGCTACTGCGCAGACTCCATGTTGCTGCTCCTCTAGAAAAGCTTCATTCCCTGACCAAGATGGCTGCAGAGGCTACACCTGAGAATGTGCAGAGTCATCTTGAGACACTGGGGTATATTTACTAAGCTCCCGATTTTGACCGAGATGCCGTTTTTTCTTCAAAGTGTCATCTCGGTTAATCTCGGTCATTTACTAAACACTAATCACGGCAGTGATGAGGGCATTCGTAATTTTTTGCTAGTTCAGGTAAAAAATTACGAATGAATACACCATCGGTCAAATTACGCCTGTTTAGATATGAATCTCGGTCATTTACTAAGAAGTGCAAAGCAAAAAAACACAAAACACTGCCGTGAAAAATTACAACTCGTAAAAAAGTCCTAAAAAAAAACAGACCTGCTTTTTTTTTCCGTGATTTGAGATGCATGCAGGGATCCATGAGATCCGTGCATGTATATCAGTGGGAAGGGGTGGGAAAGTGCTTATTTTTGCCAAAAAAATTGCGTGGGGTCCCCCCTCCTAAGCATAACCAGCCTCGGGCTCTTTGAGCCGATCCTGGTTGCAGAAATATGGGGAAAAAAATGACAGGGGTTCCCCCATATTTAAGCAACCAGCATCGGGCTCTGCGCCTGGTCCTGGTCCCAAAAATATGGGGGACAAAAAGAGTAGGGGTCCCCCGTATTTTTAAAACCAGCACCGGGCTCCACTAGCTGGACAGATAATGCCACAGCCGGGGGTCACTTTTATACAGCGCCCTGCGGCCGTGGCATCAAAAATCCAACTAGTCACCCCTGGCCGGGGTACCCTGGGGGAGTGGGGACCCCTTCAATCAAGGGGTCCCCCCCCCCCAGCCACCCAAGGGCCAGGGGTGAAGCCCGAGGCTGTCCCCCCCCATCCAATGGGCTGCGGATGGGAGGGCTGATAGCCTTTGTTGTAAAATAAAAGATATTGTTTTTAGTAGCAGTACTACAAGTCCCAGCAAGCCTCCCCCGCATGCTTGTACTTGGAGAACCACAAGTACCAGCATGCGGCGGAAAAACGGGCCCGCTGGTACCTGTAGTACTACCACTAAAAAAATACCCAAAAAAACACAAGACACACACACCGTGAAAGTATAATTTTATTACATATATACACACATACATACATACTTACCTTATGTTCCCACGCAGGTCGGTCCTCTTCTCCAGTAGAATCCAAGGGGTACCTGTTGAAGAAATTCTACTCACCAGATCCAGTGGTCCAGGCTCCTCGGCAAATCCAGGGATAATCCACGTACTTGAATAAAACAAAAAAACGGTTGCCCGACCACGAACTGAAAGGTGACCCATGTTTGCACATGGGTCACCTTTCCACGAATGCCAGAAACCCACTTTGCCTTCTGGCTAAGTGGGTTTCTTCAGCCAATCAGGGAGTGCCACGTTGTAGCACTCTCCTGATCAGCTGTGTGCTGCTGTCCTCACTGACAGGCAGCACGCGGCAGTGTTACAATGTAGCGCCTATGCGCTACATTGTAACCAATGATGGGAACTTTCTGCTCAGCGGTGACGTCACTTTAGGTCAACCGCAGGGCAGAAAGTTCCCATCATTGGTTACAATGTAGCGCATAGGCGCTACATTGTAACACTGCCGCGTGCTGCCTGTCAGTGAGGACAGCAGCACACAGCTGATCAGGAGAGTGCTACAACGTGGCACTCCCTGATTGGCTGAAGAAACCCACTTAGCCAGAAGGCAAAGTGGGTTTCTGGCATTCGTGGAAAGGTGACCCATGTGCAAACATGGGTCACCTTTCAGTTCGTGGTCGGGCAACCGTTTTTTTGTTTTATTCAAGTACGTGGATTATCCCTGGATTTGCCGAGGAGCCTGGACCACTGGATCTGGTGAGTAGAATTTCTTCAACAGGTACCCCTTGGATTCTACTGGAGAAGAGGACCGACCTGCGTGGGAACATAAGGTAAGTATGTATGTATGTGTGTATGTATGTAATAAAATTATACTTTCACGGTGTGTGTGTCTTGTGTTTTTTTGGGTATTTTTTTAGTGGTAGTACTACAGGTACCAGCGGGCCCGTTTTTCCGCCGCATGCTGGTACTTGTGGTTCTCCAAGTACAAGCATGCGGGGGAGGCTTGCTGGGACTTGTAGTACTGCTACTAAAAACAATATCTTTTATTTTACAACAAAGGCTATCAGCCCTCCCATCCGCAGCCCATTGGATGGGGGGGGGACAGCCTCGGGCTTCACCCCTGGCCCTTGGGTGGCTGGGGGGGGGGGACCCCTTGATTGAAGGGGTCCCCACTCCCCCAGGGTACCCCGGCCAGGGGTGACTAGTTGGATTTTTGATGCCACGGCCGCAGGGCACTATATAAAAGTGACCCCCGGCTGTGGCATTATCTGTCCAGCTAGTGGAGCCCGGTGCTGGTTTTAAAAATACGGGGGACCCCTACTCTTTTTGTCCCCCGTATTTTTGGGACCAGGACCAGGCGCAGAGCCCGATGCTGGTTGCTTAAATATGGGGGAACCCCTGTCATTTTTTTCCCCATATTTCTGCAACCAGGATCGGCACAAAGAGCCCGAGGCTGGTTATGCTTAGGAGGGGGGACCCCACGCAATTTTTTTTAGGATTTTACTTTGTTTAATTTAAAAAAAAAAAAAAATACGAACCCCAGCACGGATCACACAGATCCGGCCGAGATTGATTGTAAAAAAAAACGGCAGTGTTTTGCTAATCACTGCCGTCAAATTAGGTAAAAAAACACGAATGACATCGACATCGGAAGCAAAGAAAAATACGAATACGACAGCTTAGTAAATTAGTCGTAATCAATTCAAAAAGTTGCAGTTTTACACTGCCGATGTCATTCGTGATTGAACTTTGACCTATTTTCGGAAATTACGAATCTTAGTAAATATACCCCACTGTGAGAGTACGACAGTGGGAGACAGGGGCGTCAGCAGCTGTGGCGGGCCCAGGTACTGGGAGGCGGCGTGGCCAGCCCCCCTCCTTAGGAAATAGAAAAAAATCTTAGTTATTGCGTCTGCACTACTTGGGGGGGGGGGGGGCGCTGTTATTTGGTGGGTGCCGGCATGGGGGTTGGTGGGCGCAGGCTGCGGGTGCGATCAATTACCCCCCCCTCCCCCAGCACATCATGCAGCAAGGGAGAGGATTGACTTCTGCAGCTGCCTCTCTCCAGGGGCGGATTTAGGGGTAAGGACGCCCCTAGGCATAACAGTAATGGACACCCCGCCTAATTTTTTTAATTTTTTTATAAGCCCTCATTTGATGATAGCCAATTTAATAGGATGATAAAAAAAGCCACTAACTATGATTTTTTTTTATTTTTAATTATGTATACATATTTACTAAGTGGGACAGCTTGCATTGGCATTATGTATATGTCCTACCAGTTTACACTCCATTCAAGATGGCGTATGGTACAATACATTTGAAATATTCGGCAGTTACTGGTACATTTTGAGTTGACAGTATCAACACAAGCATCCAAGTGCGGCCTAGGCGGCACTCATCAGCATCCAAGTGCCGCCCCTAGGGTGTATCACTCCTCTCTCTACCCCCTCCAACAGGCCTGGGCAAACAGTACCCGAGTGACAGTGGGAGGCAGTGGGTGACAGGGAGAGGCAGTGAGTGACAGTGGGAGGCAGTGAGTGACAGGGAGAGGCAGTGAGTGACAGTGGGAGGCAGTGGATGACAGGGAGAGGCAGCAAATGACAGGGAGAGGCAGTGGGTGACATGGAGAGGCAGTGAGTGACAGTGGGTGACAGGGAGAGGCAGTGAGTGACAGTGGGAGGCAGTGGGTGACAGGGAGAGGCAGTGAGTGACAGTTGGAGGCAGTGGGTGACAGGGAGTGGCAGTGAGTGACAGTGGGAGGCAGTGGGTGACAGGGAGAGGCAGTGAGTGACAGTGGGAGGCAGTGGGTGACAGGGAGAGGCAGTGAGTGAAGGGTACAAGCACAATTTCCTGTGTAGTGCGGAGAACAAGGGCCATGTACTGTACCTTGGTTGGGACAGGAACACAGTGGCATCTGCTCTGTCTTTGACGGTGCCCCCACCCCTTGTGCTTTCCTTTGTTTGGGACTGCGTCAGGCAGACTCTGACAGTGCCAGTTACACCAGTCATAAACTGGCTTTTATTACCAGACAGAAGTATTGTAAATCTGAAGAAATGTACAGCTGTCTGTTACTTAGAGGCAGTATGTGGCTACGATCATCAGCGCTGATAGGTGGCAGGTCTCCTCTGTCAGTCCGGCACACACAAGGTCAGTCCTGCCTCCCTAAGGTAAGGGGCAGGTCCCTCAGACAGTGCGGCCCACCCTGCTCCATTAATCCAACATTGGCCCTCATTCCGAGTTGTTCGCTCGCTAGCTGCTTTTAGCAGCAGTGCAAACACTAAGCCGCCGCCCACTGGGAGTGTATCTTAGCTTAGCAGAAGTGCGACCGAAAGGATCGCAGCGCTGCTACAAGAAAAGATTATGCAGTGTCTGAGTAGCTCGAGACTTATTCCTAGCTAGTGATCACTTCAGACTGTTTAGTTCCATTTTTGACGTCACAAACACGCCCTGCGTTCGGCCAGCCACGCCTACGTTTCCCCAGCCACTCCTGCATTTCTATCCGGCACGCCTGTGTTTTTACACACACACTCCCCGAAAACGGTCAGTTACCTCCCAGAAACACCCACTTCCTGTCAATCACTCTGCGGTCAGCAGTGCGATTGAAAAGCGTCGCTAGACCTTGTGTGAAACTGCAATGGCTTTTGTGAAAGTACGTCGCGCGTGCGCACTGCGGCCCATACGCATGCGCAGAAGTGACGCTTTTTACCTAATCGCTGCGAATGAAAACAGCTAGCGAACAACTCGGAATGACCACCCTTGTTCAAACTGGTCTGTTGGAGGTCAGGGGATAACTCATTGCTGGTCTGGGCAGCAAGGGGCCCCTAAGTCCTCAGGGGCCCCGGTGCATTGTACCTGCTGCACAAATGTTAGTTCCGCCCCTGCACCTGACTCTTGCAGGGACACATAAATGAGTGAACTGCCAACATGTCGTTTCATTTTAGGAGCAATGATTAATGCTGACTGCTACTTTACATCTCAACACACAGAGCACATGATAAATATAACGCGGTCCCTTTAAGTATTTTGCAGTGGTGTATTTTGCGACATTTAATTTCAGCGTAAATCTCATAAGAGCTGGCTTCTATAGCAGCTTCTAACGGCACAAAAGCAATTTATGATTCAGAGCTGAGATCAGCCTAAGATCAGTAGCAACTTTTAATTATTTGTGCACAGCAGAGTATGTACATTGCAGCTGATTTGTTGGACAAGTCTAACCATTTGTGTCCTTATATTTTCTTAACGGCATACTTTCCCTGAGGTTTTATTAGATCATGGGTGATCCATGTACAACAATTGGATTAATCACCAGGGCTTACTGTAGACTCACTCTTCTCTAAACTGTGGCTCAGGGTAAAAACAGCCGGAACGCTGATGTAACTCGCATCTCTGATTATGGGATGATCTGGGCATTACACAAAACAAGATAAAGAGATATTTCAATAATCTCGCTTTAGGGAGCACTAACCAGTGGCAAAAACAGGATTTGTAGAGGGAGGGGGTTTCTAAATGCAGTTCATAATCTCTCACTCTGCAGAACATCGGAGCAAGTGAAAATTTAGCACAGCTACGATCATTCACACTGACATGCGGGGGGACGCCCAGCACAGGGCTATCCCGCCCTGCATGTCAGTGCCGGCCCCCCCCTCGCAGAAGTGCAAAGGCATCGCACAGCGGTCCGACGGCCTTCGACCCTGTGGCATGCACCAGCGCACAGCGGGGCATGTGCAGTTCTGACCCGATCACACCGCTGCCATAAACTGCAGCGTGCGATCGGGTCAGAATGGCCCCCAAAGAAAAAATAAAACACTGTTGTCATAGTCATGCCACATTCATGTCCAGGGCTATAACTACGGGAGTGGGAGCGTTGCCACTGCCCAGGGCTCCTGTGCTTGGCTTGCAGGATGCCTGAGATGGCAATCTACAGCTCCACCAGAGAGCCTCACTGGTCCTTAGTATGTGCCAGCAGCACAGCCCTCTCTTAATACCATCATGACATGTGAGGGGGAGAGGCCGGCTAAGGGTGCATTACTGCCCTGCTGCAGCTCTGTTAAGGCCAGATGCATTGGCGTCACAAGGGGAGGGGGGTGCGGGCAGCTCCCAGGTTTCACCTTCCTGGGGGTGACGCCAACATGACGACTCCTCTGCAATGAAAGGAGCCGGGTGCTGCAGTGACTGAGAAGGAGTCGGCAGTGCTGGAAGAGTCTCACCCGCATGCCCTTGGAATGAGGTAGTTTGGGGCTTTCCTTGCAAAGCCATTCCCCCTTTATTGATGTCTACAGGACTCTGTGAGATCACACCCTGTTTTCGGCCATGTACGAGACTCTTAGCATCCCATACTATCTTGCCTTCCTGACCGTTCTTCCTACTGATTCAAAACCATGCTTTTCGCTACACACCAGCACATCACACCAAGGGGCAACTGCATGCTCTCTGCAGCTAAGTTAATAATTCGATGCACGTGATCCATTGCTGCTAACGCAAATCTTGGTTTCCAACAGGGAATCTGCAACCTTCAGACCACACCTTGCAGCACAGCTGTAACTAGGGTGGCATAACATGTGCCACCGCAAAGGAGGGGGCACTGTACTGTAGCACTTGTCAATTTTCTGTTTTAATCAATCTCACTTGCAACTTCCTTCTCTTTAATCACCGGTTTCAGCTGGCCATCCTCATCAAACTCTCACGTCTCTAAGCACCCTCAGTCACACATTCCTTTATTTAAGGCACATATTTCCAAATACACTCATACTTGCCATGCAGGAGCAAATAGCTCCATGAGTAAGGTGTCTGACTGCAATATGGAAGGTCATGGGTTCTGATCCTGGGTATGACAGTATTTTTAAATGTGTCTTTTACATAAAGGAGGATATGACTGAAGGTCCTGGGCAAAGGATAATTTAACTAAATGACAAAGTGCTCTTAAAGTACATAAATGATAGTATAGGAGGATTGGTATCCATCATAGCAAGTGCTTTCACTGGGCGCCAGGGCTCACCTTATGTCCCTGTTTGATGACTTTGGTATAAGATATTCAATTGTGAAGAGAGAGGACAGGGGTGGGAAGGACTACTGAGAACGGGTGGTCTTCAGTATGCCGAACGTCGGGATCCCGGCGCACAGTATACCGGCGCCGGAATCCCGACACCCGGCATACCGACAGATATTCTCCCTCGTGGGGGTCCACGACCTCCCTGGAGGGATAATAAATAGCGTGGGGCTCCTTTGCGCTCGCCATGCTGTCGGTGTGCCGACGGTCGGGCTCCCGGCGCCGGTATGCTGGCCGCCGGGAGCCCGGCCGCCGGCATACCATACTACACCCCTGAGAACCACTCATGGCAGTTTGCTGTGTGTAAACGCGCTCACTGTCTTTCATCCAAAGATCAACAGACAATGGGGTGGGATGTAGTTGGAATCCCAGCGGTCAAAATACTGACGCCGGAATCCCAAACCGCCAGAATCCCGACCGCCAGAATACCGGCAGCGCAGCTACAGTTGTTCCCCCTCCTGGGTGTCCACGACACCCACCGAGTGGGAATAGAACCTGTGGCGAGCAAAGCGAGCCACAAAACCCACAGCACGGCGAGCATAGTGAGCCCACAAGGGGCTTCGTTCCACTCAACCCCCTGCCGGCATTCTGATGGTCGGGATTCCCTCGTCAGTATTTTGATCGTCGGGATTCCGACTGCTGGGATTCCGTACCCAACCCAATGGGGTTTATGTAACAGAGTGCAAGTTATATGAAGCAGCGCAGTTTAGGCGACCGCTGCTGCAGATTTAAAGTGGCAATCATTCAAAAGACAAAACCGACCTGGATTTGGCTTTCAGTGTATTTCCAATTTAAATCTGCCCTCTATTACATAAACCCCAATATTTTCACGTGCACCTCCCTGCGCACAAAGAGGGTCATTCCGAGTTGATCGCTCGTTAGCAACGTTTTGCAGCGCTGTCATCAGTTTAAAACTCGGCAAAACTGCGCATGCGTATGCACCGCATTGCGCAGGCGCGTCATACGGGTACAAAGAGGATCGGTGCTGGGCGATGGATTTAATGAAGAATCCATTCGCACAGTCGATCGCAAGGTGATTGACAGAAAGAGGGCGTTTATGGGTGTCAAGTTACTGTTTTCAGGGAGTGGTTGGAATAACGCCGGCGTGTCTGAGCGTTTGCAGGGCGGGTGACTGACGTCAATTACGGGACCAAAAAGACTGAAGTGATCGCAGCGGCTGAGTAAGTCCAGAGCTACTCAGATACTGCACAAACTGTTTTTGTAGTGCTCGCCGGCAAAGGCGTTCGCACACTTGCAAAGCGAAAATACACTCCCCCATAGGTGGCGACTATCTGATCGCAGCGCTGCAAAAAGTAGCTAGCAAGCGATCAATTCGGAATGACCCCCAGACAAAAGTTTCTGAGGCGACTATCCCTTTAATCTGATTTTTATGGGACTGAAAAATTTTGTTTGTCCACAACCGAGGAAATTGTTGGCGACTGTGCATTAACGCCACTTTGTTGGGCTATTTGTTTTATTCTTGAAGTTAAATGAGATCATGTGATCTTCACCTTTAATAGGGATGACCTGAACTGTCTACAGACCAGATGAATCACGGGCTCTTTGCGAAGGACAAATCAATTGTTATCTGGACTGCTGCCACATTGTCTTCCTGATCTTGGAACATATTTGTCCCATCCTAGTCAATGCTTCAGCCTGGTCCAGAGTTATATCTGACCTGCCATCCACAAAGCTGATGAAGAGAAAGAAATAATCTATGTCAGGCAGTCTGAGCTACAGAGCTGGAGCACAATACTGTCCCGGAGGTGCAATATCTCAGAGTTATGACCCTGGATGGGAAAAAGTTTAAGCGTCATGCCTCTAACTGGTACAGTGCAAAGAAATAAGCAGAGGAGAGAAAATTGCCCATGAGTGACGAGACGAGGAAAGCAACGTCGCTTTCTGAGCTGTGATAAAGGGTTTTAGGCAAAAGAGAAAAACACAGCAGGATATTGAACAGTGAACTGTTGCATGGAAACAAAGTTGCAGGAAATGTAACTTCTCTCATCCATCATAATTCACGTACGCTAACGTCGCCATTGTTGCGACAGACTTGTCCCTGCTATGTTTTGTCCCTTATCATGTCTTTGTTTTAATATGAATCAAAAGCACAGGGCAAATGAGAACAAGATAAAAGAGCAATATAATTGAGTACAATAAAAAAAAAACAGAATATAATTGAGAACAATATAAAAGCACGATATCACTGAGAACAATATGAAAGCCCAATATAATAGAGACTGTTCTTACGTTGTGTAATGTATAAATTAAGATTTTTGAAAAACAATTTTTATTCATTATTCTTACCATGTGCGTGGGTCGGTGCTCTATGTACAGTGCGCAATGATTCACGCGTATAAATATATTCAACTATTACCGAGATCTGACGGTTTATGTCTTTCTCCCCATCATTACCAGAGTCGGACACTTTTGGCTTTCTTAGTCTGATCATCGAAAATCGTTATTGATTTATAACTAACTGAAATCAATATGAAAGGAAACGTATAGACTATATAAAAGTGGGGATGCGGTCAATTTACCTACAATCAAAATCCAGATGGTCAAAATCCCGACAACCATTGACCGACGGTCAAAATCCAGACAAGGTCAAAATCCCGACAAGACCAAAATCCCAACAAGGTGAAAACACCGACATTTGAAATGTCGTCAGATCAAAAAGTCGACAAGGTTTTCATGATTTTTTCATTGAAACCGACTTGTTCATTTTACCATCTCAGTGGACCTGGATGGGGGAATATAATAGTGTGCTGAGCGCAGCGAGCCATGCGAGGGGACGCTGTACACTCATACAGTTTCCGTGTCGAACTATGTCGACATACACACACACACACAAAAAACACAATGAAAAACTTCTGTTGCCTTTTTGACTTGCTTTTTGACTTGGAAGTTAACTGTTTTTTAAAGAATTTCAAGTTTTTTATAGTAAATGATGGCGATTTTCTCTGATATGCGTTAGGGTGCATAATAGTATACAACACAATGTGAAAATGGGGATTAATTGATGAATATTTGCACATGTAAATGAATTATTTTGTAAATGGAAGTGGCTCCTCCCAGAAATTAGGAAGGTCAATTTGTGGGGGTATAAAGATCCCAGAAGGGAATGGAACAGGACATGCCTTGAAAAAGATCAGCATACTCATTGAAACGCGTTGGGTAAAGGAAGGAAATTGGCAGACTGACCAGACGTGGACAAAGACGGGGTGCCCATTTCAGGAGCTGACTCTTTCCCGGGGACTTTGAACATCATACAGCTTTTTTAAAAGCACTTCTCTTGTCCGATTTCTGGTAGGAAGCCACCTTCATAGAAACCTGGATTGTAACATCACTGAATGCCAAATATCCATTCATGAAATTAATGGAGCTTTCCTATTTTTAATTCTTGTTATTAAATGTAATTTATTTTTAACTATATACATTGGATTTTATTTTCTGGTGAGGAACAACTCTTATGCATATCAGATATATGTGATGAACATACTGCATTAGATTGTTTTTCTTCTTTTTATATTCACTCTGGATGTTACCCATATATAATACCTGCAAGGTATTTCGTTGAGAAGATACACACACAGAAGTAGAGGATTCATACTTTTAAGTTAAGTTGGTCTCTTCCTCTTCTTCTTTAACTGTTGATTATAAGCGCAAAGGGAAAGGTGCCCCATATATTTTTTCCTATTACCGAGATCTGACGGTTTATGTCTTTCTCCCCATCATTACCAGAGTCGGACACTTTTGGCTTTCTTAGTCTGATCATCGAAAATCGTTATTGATTTATAACTAACTGAAATCAATATGAAAGGAAACGTATAGACTATATAAAAGTGGGGATGCGGTCAATTTACCTACAATCAAAATCCAGATGGTCAAAATCCCGACAACCATTGACCGACGGTCAAAATCCAGACAAGGTCAAAATCCTGACACGGTCAAAATCCCGACAAGACCAAAATCCCGACAAGGTGAAAACACCGACATTTGAAATGTCGTCAGATCAAAAAGTCGACAAGGTTTTCATGATTTTTTAATTGAAACCGACTTGTTCTTTTTACCATCCCAGTGGACCTGGATGGGGGAATATAATAGTGTGCTGAGCGCAGCGAGCCATGCGAGGGGACGCTGTACACTTATACAGTTTCCGTGTCGACCTATGTCGACATACACACACACAAAAAACACAATGAAAAACTTGTGTTGCCTTTTTAACTTGTTGACATTTTAAATGTCGGTATTCTCACGCTGTCACTGATTGCGAGTGGCACGTAGGTCTGAATGCGGCTGCAGCTAGCGACTGTGCGCTTACATAGCATGCATAGTCATCTTTGTGGATGTACACATGGTGTTCCAGTCAGGGTGTCGACACCGGCATGTCAATAGTTTCTGAATGCAGACAGTCAGAACATCAACATGGATTTTAGGTCGGCAACCAAGATGTCGACGTGGTTAAAATGTTGACATTTAACATGTTGACACCATAATGTCGACGTGACTTTTTTTCAAATTTTTAGTGTCAAGGTTAGGTTTAGGGGTTAGGGTTAGGCTAAAATAAACAAAATACAGTATGTCAACATTCTGGTGTCAACATATTAAATGCCGACATTATGAACATGTTGACATTTTAACAATGTTGACATTATTGAATGTCTAAGTGTTGGTTGCCAATCTAAAGTCAATGTCAATATTCTGACTGCTGACATTCTGACTGTTGACTTTTCGTATGACACCCTTGCGCATGATTCAGTGTGGTAAATAATTTGAACAGGGGGCACTGTAGGGTGGCATAATATGAGCTGGGGAAACTGTATGTCATAATGTTAATTGGGTGTACTGTGTTGCATAATATTTACTGGCTGCCCTACTGCATGACATAGGGGGCAATTCAATTCCAGGCGAAGGGAGCGAATTGCTGTTTCTACAACGTTTAAATGCCAGCAATGACACCCCTTCTTGCCCCCTTAGTCTCGCCGTCCGAATGCCTGATTCACACAAAGGTGCTCACTACCCTATGGGCGTAGCAAACACTTTTGTGCAAGATCCCGCTGCCGTAAAGTGCGGTGAGTGCCGTGCATATTCAGCAGGGCAAATGGCTTTGCCAGCAATTTAATTCCCCCCAATATAACTAGGGCACAACTATGGTTCCTAAAATAAACTAGGGCACTACTATGGTTCAGAAAATATTGCTATGGGGCTCAGGGGCGAATTTACGAGTGAGAGTGCCCATAGGCACAACAGTAACGGCCGCCCCTACTGCCCCCCTACCCTTTGCCTAGTTTTATTATTTTCGTTAATTGGTTATTAGCCCTCATTTGAAGATAGCCAATTTTATAGAATAATTAAAAATCCACTATGATTTTTTTTTTAACTACTTTATGTATACATATTTACTAAGTACAGCTTATAGAGGTAGTATGTGCATATCTCACCCATTTACACTGCATTCAAGATGGCATATGGTACAGTACAGGGGAAATATTTAGCAGTCGCTAGTACATTTCAGGCTGACAGTACCAACAGAAGCATCCATGTGCCGCCCCCAAACAGGTGCAGCCCCTAATTGGAAATTCTCCATTGATGGGCTCACAACGTTCTGGCTACGCCCCTGGGTGGAACTTTGCCATGGACAGCCACCCCCTGCATTTCAATTACATATTTCTGCTATGTTACAGTATATACATTTATACTGTACTACTGCTGCTGTATCTAAACCTAGCAGGCAAGAAGTGGGTCACCATCCTCTGCTCCTCAGTGTTAGGGCCAGAGCCAAAGGTGGGCACAGTGGTGAGGTACAGTAAGTTAGAGGTGGGAGCAGTGGCGATGTACAGTAAGTCAGAGGTAGGTGCAGTGGTGATGTACAGTAAGTCAGAGGTGGGTGCAGTGCAGATGTACAGTAAGTCAGAGGTGGGCATAGTGGCAAGGTACAGTAAGTCATGGGTGGGTGCTGCCACGAGGCTGTCAGAGGTGGGTGCTGTGGAGAGGTAGAGTAAGTCATAAGTGGGCGCTGTTGAGAGGTAGAGTAAGTCATAAGTGGGCGCTGTGGAGAGGTAGAGTAAGTCAGAGGTGGGCGCTGTGAAGAGGTAGAGTCAGTCAGAGGTGGGTGCTGTGGAGAGGTAGAGTAAGTCAGAGGTGGGTGCTGTGAAAAGGTAGAGTAAGTTAGAGGTGGGTGCTGTGGAGAGGTAGAGTAAGTCAGAGGTGGACGCTGTGGAGAGGTAGAGTAAGTAAGAGGTGGGCACAGTGGTGAGGTAGAGTAAGTTAGAGGTGGGTGCTGTGGAGAGGTAGAGTAAGTAAGAGGTGGGTGCTGTGGTGAGGTAGAGTAAGTTAGAGGTGGGTGCTGTGGAGAGGTAGAGTTAGTAAGAGGTGGGTGCTGTGGTGAGGTAGAGTAAGTTAGAGGTGGGTGCTGTGGTGAGGTACAGTAAGTTAGAGGTGGGTGCTGTGGAGAGGTAGAGTAAGTCAGAGGTGGACGCTGTGGAGAGGTAGAGTAAGTAAGAGGTGGGCACAGTGGTGAGGTAGAGTAAGTTAGAGGTGGGTGCTGTGGAGAGGTAGAGTAAGTTAGAGGTGGGTGCTGTGGTGAGGTAGAGTAAGTTAGAGGTGGGTGCTGTGGAGAGGTAGAGTAAGTAAGAGGTGGGTGCTGTGGTGAGGTAGAGTAAGTTAGAGGTGGGTGCTGTGGAGAGGTAGAGTAAGTAAGAGGTGGGCACAGTGGTGAGGTAGAGTAAGTTAGAGGTGGGTGCTGTGGAGAGGTAGAGTAAGTTAGAGGTGGGTGCTGTGGTGAGGTAGAGTAAGTTAGAGGTGGGTGCTGTGGAGAGGTAGAGTAAGTTAGAGGTGGGTGCTGTGGTGAGGTAGAGTAAGTTAGAGGTGGGTGCTGTGGTGAGGTAGAGTAAGTTAGAGGTGGGTGCTGTGGAGAGGTAGAGTAAGTAATAGGTGGGCACAGTGGTGAGGTAGGGTAAGTTAGAGGTGGGTGCTGTGGAGAGGTAGAGTAAGTTAGAGGTGGGTGCTGTGGTGAGGTAGAGTAAGTAAGAGGTGGGTGCTGTGGAGAGGTAGAGTAAGTTAGAGGTGGGTGCTGTGGTGAGGTAGAGTAAGTTAGAGGTGGGTGCTGTGGAGAGGTAGAGTAAGTTAGAGGTGGGTGCTGTGGTGAGGTAGAGTAAGTGAGAGGTGGGTGCTGTGGAGAGGTAGAGTAAGTCAGAGGTGGGTGCTGTGAAGAGGTAGAGTAAGTTAGAGGTGGGTGTTGTGGAGAGGTAGAGTAAGTCAGAGGTGGACGCTGTGGAGAGGTAGAGTAAGTAAGAGGTGGGCACAGTGGTGAGGTAGAGTAAGTTAGAGGTGGGTGCTGTGGAGAGGTAGAGTAAGTTAGAGGTGGGTGCTGTGGAGAGGTAGAGTAAGTTAGAGGTGGGTGCTGTGGTGAGGTAGAGTAAGTTAGAGGTGGGTGCTGTGGTGAGGTACAGTAAGTTAGAGGTGGACACAGTGGTGATGTATAGTAAGTCAGTGCATGCATGAATCTCACTAATGAGGGGTCTGTGGATTTTAGTGGTGTTCCTAGGAGGAAAAAGGGGGGTGGCTAAGCAGACACAGGCATATTGCAGGCATGTCGCTGAAAGCGGCTGTGTCCAAAGATGTTGGAACGCTCACAGAAGGCCATACCCCGGAAGCTGGTTGCTGCTTCTCCTTGTCATTGGTCAACACTCAACGTGAGGTCAGCACGGAGGCATTAAAAACAGTAGATGAGTGACATACTGTCATTCTATTTGCAAACACTAGAGATGTGCACTGGACACTTTTCGGGTTTTGTGTTTTGGTTTAGGATCTGGATCTTCTTTCGTGTTTTGGATCTGGATTGGTTTTGTCAAAACCAGCCTTTCGGGTTTTGGTTTTGGATCTGTATTTTAAAAAAAACCAAAACATAAAAACAGCTAAAATCACAGAATTTGGTGGGGTTTTTGTTCCTACAGTATTATTAACCTCAATAACATTCATTTCCACTCATTTCCAATCTATCCTGAACACCTCACTATATTGTTTTTAGACCAAAAGGTTGCACCGAGGTCGCTGGATGACTAAGCTAAGCGACAAAAGCGGGTAGCACAAACACGTGGCCCATCTAGGAGTGGCACTGCAGTGGCAGACAGAAGGGCCATTTTTAAAACTAGGCCCCAAAGAGCACATAATGCAAAGAAAAAAAGAGGTGCAAGTTGGAATTGTCTTGGGCCCTCCGACCCACCCTTATGTTGTTTAAACAGGACATGCACAGTTTAATAAACCCATCATTTCAGCAACAGGTGGCCCCCCTGGAAAAAGCTCGCCAAGTTCTCCGAATCATAGCTAGCTACAAACATACCAGCCCCATATTTGATGACTTTTCACATTATGAGAAGAGGCAAGAAGAAGAGGACAGTGTCAAGAAGGTGATTAAAGATTAGAGAGGCACACGCAATCAGGAACAACACACAGGCTCTCACCTCCACTCCTAACTTGGTGTGGAACAGAAAGGACTTTAACCAAGCAAATCTATAATTACCACATTACTGGACAAACTGAAAAACTAAGGGCCAAAGCCTCCAAATTTGTACTTCCTTCTACATTATCAGGGATTACGATAATCTCGGATTTAATGCTGGGATGCAAATAAACTGGTTTATACTAGAGATGAGCGGGTTCGGTTCTCAGAGAACCGAACCCTCTGAACATCCTGTTTTCCGAGCCAGTTTCCGAGTCCAGCTCGGGACTTATCGCCAGACTCGGGAACCAGAACGAGGCAAAACTTCCTCATCCCGCTGTTGGATTCTCACGAGTTTTGAATTCCATATAAACAGCGGTGCATCGCCGCCATTTTCACTCCGGCTTGGAGAATGAGGGAGATAGACCTCTGTCTCTCTGTGGGTGGTGGCGTTGGGTGGGGTTAGTGTGTGCTCTGTAGGGGTACTGCTGCAGTCACTGTGATGTACCTGTGCTGTTAGGGGTGCTGTCCTGGCTGTCCCTGCTGTCCTGGCTGTCACTGGTGTTTCATGTGCTGTTAGGGGTGCTGCAGCTGTACATGGGTGTTGCTGTCATGGCTGTCACTGTGTTGTACATGGGGCAGGGGCACTGCCCTCCTGTATGCAGTGAAAATACAGGGGTGCTGGCCCTGTCTTGTACGCTGGAAAAATTCTGGTGTGCTGTTGTTAAAATAAAGGTACACTGGCCCTGTCTTGTATGCTGCAAAAATTCTGGGGTGCAGTAAAATAAATGTACACTGGCCCTGTCTTGTATGCTGTAATAATTCAGTGGTGCAGTAAAATAAATGTACACTAGCCCTGTCTTGTATACTGTAAAAATTCTGGGGTGCTGTAAAATAAATGTACACTGGCCCTGTCTTGTATGCTGCAAAAATTCTGGGGTGCAGTAAAATAAATGTACACTGGCCCTATCTTGTATGCTGCAAAATTTCTGGGGTGCAGTAAAATAAATGTACACTGGCCCTATCTTGTATGCTGCAAAATTTCTGGGGTGCAGTAAAATAAATGTACACTGGCCCTGTCTTGTATGCTGTAATAATTCAGTGGTGCAGTAAAATAAATGTACACTAGCCCTGTCTTGTATGATGCAAAAATTCTGGGGTGAAGTAAAATAAAGGTACACTGGCCCTGTCTTGTATGCTGCAAAATTTCTGGGGTGCAGTAAAATAAATGTACACTGGCCCTGTCTTGTATGCTGTAATAATTCAGTGGTGCAGTAAAATAAATGTACACTGGCCCTATCTTGTACGCTGGAAAAATTCTGGTGTGCTGTTGTTAAAATAAATGTACACTGGTCCTGTCTTGTATACTGTAAAAATTCTGGGGTGCTGTAAAATAAATGTACACTGGCCCTGTCTTGTATGCTGCAAAAATGCTGGGGTGCAGTAAAATAAATGTACACTGGCCCTATCTTGTATGCTGTAATAATTCTGGGGTGCAGTAAAATAAATGTACACTGGCCCTATCTTGTATGCTGCAAAATTTCTGGGGTGCAGTAAAATAAATGTACACTGGCCCTGTCTTGTATGCTGTAATAATTCAGTGGTGCAGTAAAATAAATGTACACTAGCCCTGTCTTGTATGCTGCAAAAATTCTGGGGTGCAGTAAAATAAAGGTACACTGGCCCTGTCTTGTATGCTGCAAAATTTCTGGGGTGCAGTAAAATAAATGTACACTGGCCCTGTCTTGTATGCTGTAATAATTCAGTGGTGCAGTAAAATAAATGTACACTAGCCCTGTCTTGTATGATGCAAAAATTCTGGGGTGAAGTAAAATAAAGGTACACTGGCCCTGTCTTGAATGCTGCAAAATTTCTGGGGTGCAGTAAAATAAATGTACACTGGCCCTGTCTTGTATGCTGTAATAATTCAGTGGTGCAGTAAAATAAATGTACACTGGCCCTATCTTGTACGCTGGAAAAATTCTGGTGTGCTGTTGTTAAAATAAATGTACACTGGTCCTGTCTTGTATACTGTAAAAATTCTGGGGTGCTGTAAAATAAATGTACACTGGCCCTGTCTTGTATGCTGCAAAAATGCTGGGGTGCAGTAAAATAAATGTACACTGGCCCTATCTTGTATGCTGTAATAATTCTGGGGTGCAGTAAAATAAATGTACACTGGCCCTATCTTGTATGCTGCAAAATTTCTGGGGTGCAGTAAAATAAATGTACACTGGCCCTGTCTTGTATGCTGTAATAATTCAGTGGTGCAGTAAAATAAATGTACACTAGCCCTGTCTTGTATGCTGCAAAAATTCTGGGGTGCAGTAAAATAAAGGTACACTGGCCCTGTCTTGTATGCTGCAAAATTTCTGGGGTGCAGTAAAATAAATGTACACTGGCCCTGTCTTGTATGCTGTAATAATTCAGTGGTGCAGTAAAATAAATGTACACTGGCCCTATCTTGTACGCTGGAAAAGTTCTGGGGTGCAGTAAAATAAATGTACACTGGCCCTGTCTTGTATGCTGCAAAAATTCTGGGGTACAGTAAAATAAATGTACACTGACCCTATCTCGTATGCTGGAAAAATTCTGGGGTGCAGTAAAATAAATGTACACTGGCCCTGTTTTGTATGCTGCAACAATTCTGGGGTACAGTAAAATAAATGTACACTGGCCCTATCTCGTATGCTGGAAAAATTCTGGGGTGCAGTAAAATAAATGTACACTGGCCCTGTCTTGTATGCTGCACAAATTCTGGGGTGCAGTAAAATAAATGTACACTGGCCCTGTCTTGTATGCAGCAATAATTCTGGGGTGCAGTAAAATAAATGTACACTGGCCCTGTCTTGAATGCTGTAATAATTCTAGGGTGCAGTAAAATAAATGTACACTGGCCCTGTCTTGTATGCTGTAATAATTCAGGGGTGCAGTAAATAAATGTACACTGGCCCTGTCTTGTATGCTGCAATAATTCTGGGGTGCAGTAAAATAAATGTACACTGGCCCTGTCTTGTATGCTGCAAAATTTCTGGGGTGCAGTAAAATAAATGTACACTGGCCCTATCTTGTATGCTGCAAAAATTCTGGGGTACAGTAAAATAAATGTACACTGACCCTATCTCGTATGCTGGAAAAATTCTGGGGTGCAGTAAAATAAATGTTCACTGGCCCTGTCTTGTATGCTGCAAAAATTCTGGGGTGCAGTAAAATAAATGTACACTGGCCCTGTCTTGTATGCTGTAATAATTCAGTGGTGCAGTAAAATAAATGTACACTAGCCCTGTCTTGTATGCTGCAAAAATTCTGGGGTGCAGTAAAATAAAGGTACACTGGCCCTGTCTTGTATGCTGCAAAATTTCTGGGGTGCAGTAAAATAAATGTACACTGGCCCTTTCTTGTATGCTGTAATAATTCAGTGGTGCAGTAAAATAAACGTACACTGGCCCTGTCTCGTATGCTGGAAAAATTCTGGGGTGCAGTAAAATAAATGTACACTGGCCCTATCTTGTATGCTGCAAAAATTCTGGGGTACAGTAAAATAAATGTACACTGACCCTATCTCGTATGCTGGAAAAATTCTGGGGTGCAGTAAAATAAATGTACACTCTCCCTGTCTTGTATGCTGCAACAATTCTGGGGTACAGTAAAATAAATGTACACTGGCCCTATCTCGTATGCTGGAAAAATTGTGGGGTGCAGTAAAATAAATGTACACTGGCCCTGTCTTGTATGCTGCAACAATTCTGGGTACAGTAAAATAAATGTACACTGGCCCTTCTCTTGTATGCTGCACAAATTCTGGGGTAAAGTATAATAAATGTACACTGGCCCTGTCTTGTATGCAGCAAAAATTCTGGGGTGCAGTAAAATAAATGTACACTGGCCCTGTCTTGAATGCTGTAATAATTCTAGGGTGCAGTAAAATAAATGTACACTGGCCCTGTCTTGTATGCTGTAATAATTCAGGGGTACAGTAAATAAATGTACACTGGCCCTGTCTTGTATGCTGCAAAAATTCTGGGGTGCAGTAAAATAAATGTACACTGGCCCTGTCTTGTATGCTGTAATAATTCTAGGGTGCAGTAAAATAAATGTACACTGGCCCTGTCTTGTATGCTGTAATAATTATAGGGTGCAGTGAGAATCAATGTACACTGGCCCTGTCTTGTTCTTGTATGATGTAAACATTCTGGGGTGCTGTTGGTAAAATAAAAGTACACTTGCCCTGTCTTGTATGCTGTAAAAATTCTGGGGTGCAGTGAAAATCAATGTACACTTGTCCTGTATGCTGTCAAAATACAGGGGTGCTGCTGTTAAAATTAGAGATGTGCACCGGAAATTTTTCGGGTTTTGTGTTTTGGTTTTGGGTTCGGTTCCGCGGCCGTGTTTTGGGTTCGAACGCGTTTTGGCAAAACCTCACCGAATTTTTTTTGTCGGATTCGGGTGTGTTTTGGATTCGGGTGTTTTTTTCAAAAAACCCTAAAAAACAGCTTAAATCATAGAATTTGGGGGTCATTTTGATCCCAAAGTATTATTAACCTCAATAACCATATTTTCCACTCATTTTCAGTCTATTCTGAACACCTCACACCTCACAATATTATTTTTAGTCCTAAAATTTGCACCGAGGTCGCTGGATGGCTAAGCTAAGCGACCCAAGTGGCCGACACAAACACCTGGCCCA
Organism: Pseudophryne corroboree; assembly: GCF_028390025.1. Lineage (NCBI taxonomy): Eukaryota > Metazoa > Chordata > Amphibia > Anura > Myobatrachidae > Pseudophryne > Pseudophryne corroboree. Next base: position 744,025,340 of record NC_086446.1, read on the forward strand.
ATCCGCCACACTTTGGAGGGTGAAACCAATAAAAAAAATTGAAAACATGTTTTTTTCTTTTTTTTTTTTCTTGGTAATATCAGATCTATTTATATTAGAAGGGATTAGGTACTTGGTTTGTCTTTTTTGGAGGCACAAGTAATATTTATATATTTTTTAAAATAATATTTTTTTATTTTTTTTTATAGATGGATGGTAAAATCCCTGAAAAAAATGGAGTGGGGTCCCCCCTCCAAAGCATAACCAGCCTCGGGCTCTTCGAGCTGGTCCTGGTTCTAAAAATGCATGGAAAAAATTGACAGGGGATCCCCCGTATTTTTAAAACCAGCACCGGGCTCTGCGCCTGGTGCTGGTGCAAAAAATACGGGGGACAAAACGAGTAGGGGTCCCCCGTATTTTTAACACCAGCATCGGGCTCCACTAGCTGGACAGATAATGCCACAGCCGGGGGTCACTTTTATACAGTGCCCTGCGGCCGTGGCATTAAATATCCAACTAGTCACCCCTGGCCGGGGTACCCTGGGGAAGTGGGGACCCCTTCAATCAAGGGGTCCCCCCCCCAGCCACCCAAGGACCAGGGGTGAAGCCCGAGGCTGTCCCCCCCATCCAATGGGCTGCGGATGGGAGGCTGATAGCCTGGAGTAAAATTTCTGAATATTGTTTTTTCCAGTAGTACTACAAGTCCCAGCAAGCCTCCCCCGCAAGCTGGTACTTGGAGAACCACAAGTACCAGCATGCGGGAGAAAAACGGGCCCGCTGGTACCTGTAGTACTACTGGGAAAAAAATACCCAAATAAAAACAGGACACACACACCGTGAAAGTAAAACTTTATTTCATACGTCGACACACACATACTTACCTATGTTCACACGCCGACATCGGTCCTCTTCTCCATGTAGAATCCACGGATACCTGAAAAGAAAAGATCAATATACTCACCTCAACCAGGGTCCAGAGATAAATCCACGTACTTGTAAAAAAACAACAAACCGGACACCCGACCAAACGGACTGAAAGGGGTCCCATGCTTACACATGGGACCCCTTTCCCCGAATGCTGAGAGTCCTCTCCGTGACAGCTGTCACAGAAAGGTCCCTTCAGCCAATCAGGAAGCGCTACTACGTGGCGCTCACCTGATTGGCTGTGCGCTGTCTGTGCTGTGACAGCGCATCGCACAGCTTTCTCCATTACTTACAATGGTGGGAACTTTGCCGTCTGCGGGGGTTACCCGCGGTCAGCCGCTGACCGGCGGGTGACCCCACCGCTAGCCGCAAAGTTCCCACCATTGAATATAATGGAGGGAGCTGTGCGATGCGCTGTCTGAGTTCAGACAGCGCACAGCCAATCAGGTGAGCGCCACGTAGTAGCGCTTCCTGATTGGCTGAAGGGACCTTAGTGACAGGAGTCACGTGGGGTCCCGGCTCATTCGGGGAAAGGGGTCTCATATGTCAATATGGGACCCCTTTCAGTCCGCAGGATCGGGTCTTTGCGTTTTTTTATTTTGCCAAGTACCTGGATTTATCTCTGGACCCTGGCTGAGGTGAGTATATTGATCTTTTCTTTTCAGGTATCCGTGGATTCTACATGGAGAAGAGGACCGATGTCGGCGTGTGAACATAGGTAAGTATGTGTGTGTCGACGTATGAATTAAAGTTTTACTGTCACGGTATGTGTGTCCTGTTTTTATTTGGGTATTTTTTTTCCAGTAGTACTACAGGTACCAGCGGGCCCGTTTTTCTCCCGCATGCTGGTACTTGTGGTTCTCCAAGTACCAGCTTGCGGGGGAGGCTTGCTGGGACTTGTAGTACTACTGGAAAAAACAATATTCAGACATTTTACTCCAGGCTATCAGCCTCCCATCCGCAGCCCATTGGATGGGGGGGACAGCCTCGGGCTTCACCCCTGGCCCTTGGGTGGCTGGGGGGGGACCCCTTGATTGAAGGGGTCCCCACTTCCCCAGGGTACCCCGGCCAGGGGTGACTAGTTGGATATTTAATGCAACGGCCGCAGTGCACTGTATAAAAGTGACTCCCGGCTGTGGCATTATCTGTCCAGCTAGTGGAGCCCGATGCTGGTGTTAAAAATACGGGGGACCCCTACTCGTTTTGTCCCCCGTATTTTTTGCACCAGCACCAGGCGCAGAGCCCGGTGCTGGTTTTAAAAATACGGGGGATCCCCTGTCAATTTCCCCCCCGCATTTTTAGAACCAGGACCAGCTCGAAGAGCCCGAGGCTGGTTATGCTTTGGAGGGGGGACCCCACTCCATTTTTTCCCGTTTTTCCCCGTTTTTTTTAAATCGCGACAAAATCCGGCAAATCGGCCGTTTTTCGCCCACGGGAATGTCGAATCCGTTTTTCATTGAATATGGTGAATTCCGGCAGCCACCTGCCGGAATTCACCTGTCGAATTGTGTCGAATTAAAAAACGGCGATAATTTGCTGCGATTCACCGTGAATTGCATATACCCCTAAGTCTTTTCATTTTTCTAGCGAGAGGCTGAGTGCTTCCATCCTCATGTGAAGCTGAACCACTAGCCATGAACATAGGCCAGGGCCTCAGCCGTTCCTTGCCACTCCGTGTGGTAAATGGCATATTGGCAAGTTTACGCTTCTCCTCCGACGATTTTATTTTAGATTTTTGAGTCCTTTTTTTTACTGATATTTTGTGTTTTGGATTTTACATGCTCTGTACTATGACATTGGGCATCGGCCTTGGCAGACGACGTTGATGGAATTTCATCGTCTCGGCCATGACTAGTGGCAGCAGCTTCAGCACGAGGTGGAAGTGGATCTTCATCTTTCCCTATTTTTGGAACCTCAACATTTTTGTTCTCCATATTTTAATAGGCACAACTAAAAGGCACCTCAGGTAAACAATGGAGATGGATGGATACTAGTATACTTATGGATGACGAGTGACTGACGACACAGAGGTAGCTACAGCCGTGGACTACCGTACTGCATCTGCTAGTATAGAGATGATAATGATATAAAAAATATATATATATCACTACTGCAGGTATATATAATATAATGACGGACCTGCTGGACACTGTCAGCAGACTCCTAAACTACTAGTATGAAGAAGATAGAAAAAAAAACCCCACCACAGGTAGGTATACAATTATGGGCGAGCACTGACGACACAGAGGTAGCCACAGCCGTGGACTACCGTACTGCGTCTGCTAGTATAGAGATGATAATGATATAAAAAATATATATATATCACTACTGCAGGTATATATAATATAATGACGGATCTGCTGGACACTGTTAGCAGACTCCTAAACTACTAGTATGAAGAAGATAGAAAAAAAAACCCCACCACAGGTAGGTATACAATTATGGACGAGCACTGACGACACAGAGGTAGCCACAGCCGTGGACTACCGTACTGCGTCTGCTAATATAGAGATGATAAAGATGATAGAGATGAACAAAAAAAATATAACACTACTGCAGGTAAATATTTATATAATATAATGAATGACGGACCTGCTGGACACTGTCAGCAGAATGCGTTTATAGAATTAAAAAAAAAACACCACAGGAGTGTTTGTTTAACTTTTTCAGGCAGACAATATACTGGTGGTCACTGGTCAGTCACACTGGCAGCAAAAGTGTGCACTGTACTCCTGCTATAACTGCACCCCAGTCTCCCCCACAATTCAGCTGTGTGAGCAGTGAGCAGTGAGCACTCAGCACAGTCAGATATACATAGATGATATTATCATGCAGCACACTGAGGCTGAGCACAGATATGGTATGTGACTGTGTATCGTTTTTTTTCAGGCAGAGAACGGATTATAAATAAAACTGGTGGTCACTGGTCACTATCAGCAAAACTCTGCACTGTACTGAGTACTCCTAATGCTCCCCAAGTAGTAAATCAAGTGTCTCTCTAATCTATTCTACACGGAGAGGACGCCAGCCACGTCCTCTCCCTATCAATCTCAATGCACGTGTGAAAATGGCGGCGACGCGCGGCTCCTTATATAGAATCCGAGTCTCGCGATAGAATCCGAGCCTCGCGAGAATCCGACAGCGGGATGATGACGTTCGGGCGCGCTCGGGTTAACCGAGCAAGGCGGGAAGATCCGAGTCTGCCTCGGACCCGTGTAAAAAGGCTGAAGTTCGGGGGGGTTCGGATTCCGAGGAACCGAACCCGCTCATCTCTAGTTAAAATAAAAGTACACTGGTCCTGTATGGTGTAAAAATTAGAGATGAGCGGGTTCGGTTCCTCTGAATCCGAACCCGCCCGAACTTCAGGTTTTTTACACGGGTCCGAGCAGGCTCGGATCTTCCCGCCTTGCTCGGCTAACCCGAGCGCGCCCGAACGTCATCATCACGCTGTCGGATTCTCGCGAGGCTCGGATTCTATCGCGAGACTCGGATTCTATATAAGGAGCCGCGCATCGCCGCCATTTTCACACGTGCATTGAGAGTCATAGGGAGAGGACGTGGCTGGCGTCCTCTCCGTTTAGAGAAGAGAGAGACACAGTATTTTGGGGAGCATTATTAGGAGGAGTACTACTATACTGTATACTACTATACTACTTGCTGAAGTGATATTTATACTAGATTAGATAATAGATAGTGTGACTGTAAGTGTATTATGTGACTTGTGGGGGAGACACTGACAGTGGGGAGCAGTTAGAGTCTGAGAGCAGGACTCAGGAGTACATATAACGTACAGTCACAGTGCACACTTTTGCTGCCAGAGTCAGTGCCACACTGCCATTGTTGTGACCACACTGACCACCAGTATAATAATATATTTTGTGATTGTCTGCTTAGGCCTCGGAGTACTAGTTGCAAGTTGCAACGTGACCTGAAGTGACCACCAGTTTAATAATCAATCACCACCAGTTTAATATATAAATATATATATATATAATTGTATATAATATATATATATATATATATATATATATATATATATATATATATAATATTGTATACCACCTACCCGTGGTTTTTTTTTTTTCATTCTTCTTTATACATACTACTATAGTAGCTTACTGTAGCAGTCTGCGGTGCTGTGCTGACCTGACAGTGTCCAGCAGGTCCGTCATCAGTCATTACATAATAAATATATATAGTACCTGTCCGGCTGCAGTACTAGTGATATTATATTGATTTCATCTCATTATCAATAATTTATCATCCAGTCTAGACTCTATATTAGCAGCAGACACAGTACGTTAGTCCACGGCTGTAGCTACCTCTGTGTCGGCACTCGGCAGTCCATCCATAATTGTATACCACCTACCCGTGTTTTTTTTTTTCTTTCTTCTTTGTACATACTACTATAGAGTATAGTAGCTTACTGTAGCAGTCTGCGGTGCTGCTGAGCTGACAGTGTCCAGCAGGTCCGTCATCAGTCATCATTACCTAATAAATATATTATCTACCTGTCCGGCTGCAGTACTAGTGATATTATATATACATACATATATATATTGATTTCATCTCATTATCAATCATCCAGTCTATATTAGCAGCAGACACAGTACGTTAGTCCACGGCTGCAGCTACCTCTGTGTCGGCACTCGGCAGTCCATCCATAATTGTATACCACCTACCCGTGGTTTTTTTCTTTTCTTTCTTCTTTGTACATACTACTATAGTATAGTAGCTTACTGTAGCAGTCTGCGGTGCTGCTGAGCTGACAGTGTCCAGCAGGTCCGTCATCAGTCATCATTACCTAATAAATATATTATCTACCTGTCCGGCTGCAGTACTAGTGATATTATATATACATACATATATATATATTGATTTCATCTCATTATCAATCATCCAGTCTATATTAGCAGCAGACACAGTACGTTAGTCCACGGCTGTAGCTACCTCTGTGTCGGCACTCGGCAGTCCATCCATAATTGTATACCACCTACCCGTGGTTTTTTTCTTTTCTTTCTTCTTTGTACATACTACTATAGTATAGTAGCTTACTGTAGCAGTCTGCGGTGCTGCTGAGCTGACAGTGTCCAGCAGGTCCGTCATCAGTCATCATTACCTAATAAATATATTATCTACCTGTCCGGCTGCAGTACTAGTGATATTATATATACATACATATATATATATTGATTTCATCTCATTATCATCCAGTCTATATTAGCAGCAGACACAGTACGGTAGTCCACGGCTGTAGCTACCTCTGTGTCGGCACTCGGCAGTCCATCCATAATTGTATACCACCTACCCGTGGTTTTTTTTTCTTTCTTCTTTGTACATACTACTATAGAGTATATTAGCTTACTGTAGCAGTCTGCGGTGCTGCTGAGCTGACAGTGTCCAGCAGGTCCGTCATCAGTCATCATTACCTAATAAATATATTATCTACCTGTCCGGCTGCAGTACTAGTGATATTATATATACATACATATATATATTGATTTCATCTCATTATCAATCATCCAGTCTATATTAGCAGCAGACACAGTACGTTAGTCCACGGCTGTAGCTACCTCTGTGTCGGCACTCGGCAGTCCATCCATAATTGTATACCACCTACCCGTGGTTTTTTTTTTCTTTCTTCTTTGTACATACTACTATAGTATAGTAGCTTACTGTAGCAGTCTGCGGTGCTGCTGAGCTGACAGTGTCCAGCAGGTCCGTCATCAGTCATCATTACCTAATAAATATATTATCTACCTGTCCGGCTGCAGTACTAGTGATATTATATATACATACATATATATATATATTGATTTCATCTCATTATCAATCATCCAGTCTATATTAGCAGCAGACACAGTACGTTAGTCCACGGCTGTAGCTACCTCTGTGTCGGCACTCGGCAGTCCATCCATAATTGTATACCACCTACCCGTGGTTTTTTTTCTTTTCTTTCTTCTTTGTACATACTACTATAGTATAGTAGCTTACTGTAGCAGTCTGCGGTGCTGCTGAGCTGACAGTGTCCAGCAGGTCCGTCATCAGTCATCATTACCTAATAAATATATTATCTACCTGTCCGGCTGCAGTACTAGTGATATTATATATACATACATATATATATATTGATTTCATCTCATTATCAATCATCCAGTCTATATTAGCAGCAGACACAGTACGTTAGTCCACGGCTGTAGCTACCTCTGTGTCGGCACTCGGCAGTCCATCCATAATTGTATACCACCTACCCGTGGTTTTTTTCTTTTCTTTCTTCTTTGTACATACTACTATAGTATAGTAGCTTACTGTAGCAGTCTGCGGTGCTGCTGAGCTGACAGTGTCCAGCAGGTCCGTCATCAGTCATCATTACCTAATAAATATATTATCTACCTGTCCGGCTGCAGTACTAGTGATATTATATATACATACATATATATATATTGATTTCATCTCATTATCATCCAGTCTATATTAGCAGCAGACACAGTACGGTAGTCCACGGCTGTAGCTACCTCTGTGTCGGCACTCGGCAGTCCATCCATAATTGTATACCACCTACCCGTGGTTTTTTTTTTTCTTTCTTCTTTGTACATACTACTATAGAGTATAGTAGCTTACTGTAGCAGTCTGCGGTGCTGCTGAGCTGACAGTGTCCAGCAGGTCCGTCATCAGTCATCATTACCTAATAAATACATTATCTACCTGTCCGGCTGCAGTACTAGTGATATTATATATACATACATATATATATATTGATTTCATCTCATTATCATCCAGTCTATATTAGCAGCAGACACAGTACGGTAGTCCACGGCTGTAGCTACCTCTGTGTCGGCACTCGGCAGTCCATCCATAATTGTATACCACCTACCCGTGGTTTTTTTTTTTCTTTCTTCTTTGTACATACTACTATAGTATAGTAGCTTACTGTAGCAGTCTGCGGTGCTGCTGAGCTGACAGTGTCCAGCAGGTCCGTCATCAGTCATCATTACCTAATAAATATATTATCTACCTGTCCGGCTGCAGTACTAGTGATATTATATATACATACATATATATATATTGATTTCATCTCATTATCATCCAGTCTATATTAGCAGCAGACACAGTACGGTAGTCCACGGCTGTAGCTACCTCTGTGTCGGCACTCGGCAGTCCATCCATAAGTATACTAGTATCCATCCATCTCCATTGTTTACCTGAGGTGCCTTTTAGTTGTGCCTATTAAAATATGGAGAACAAAAATGTTGAGGTTCCAAAATTAGGGAAAGATCAAGATCCACTTCCACCTCGTGCTGAAGCTGCTGCCACTAGTCATGGCCGAGACGATGAAATGCCAGCAACGTCGTCTGCCAAGGCCGATGCCCAATGTCATAGTACAGAGCATGTCAAATCCAAAACACCAAATATCAGTAAAAAAAGGACTCCAAAACCTAAAATAAAATTGTCGGAGGAGAAGCGTAAACTTGCCAATATGCCATTTACCACACGGAGTGGCAAGGAACGGCTGAGGCCCTGGCCTATGTTCATGGCTAGTGGTTCAGCTTCACATGAGGATGGAAGCACTCAGCCTCTCGCTAGAAAACTGAAAAGACTCAAGCTGGCAAAAGCACCGCAAAGAACTGTGCGTTCTTCGAAATCCCAAATCCACAAGGAGAGTTCAATTGTGTCGGTTGCGATGCCTGACCTTCCCAACACTGGACGTGAAGAGCATGCGCCTTCCACCATTTGCACGCCCCCTGCAAGTGCTGGAAGGAGCACCCGCAGTCCAGTTCCTGATAGTCAGATTGAAGATGTCAGTGTTGAAGTACACCAGGATGAGGAGGATATGGGTGTTGCTGGCGCTGGGGAGGAAATTGACCAGGAGGATTCTGATGGTGAGGTGGTTTGTTTAAGTCAGGCACCCGGGGAGACACCTGTTGTCCGTGGGAGGAATAGGGCCATTGACATGCCTGGTCAAAATACAAAAAAAATCAGCTCTTCGGTGTGGAAGTATTTCACCAGAAATGCGGACAACATTTGTCAAGCCGTGTGTTGCCTTTGTCAAGCTGTAATAAGTAGGGGTAAGGACGTTAACCACCTCGGAACATCCTCCCTTATACGTCACCTGCAGCGCATTCATAATAAGTCAGTGACAAGTTCAAAAACTTTGGGTGACAGCGGAAGCAGTCCACTGACCAGTAAATCCCTTCCTCTTGTAACCAAGCTCACGCAAACCACCCCACCAACTCCCTCAGTGTCAATTTCCTCCTTACCCAGGAATGCCAATAGTCCTGCAGGCCATGTCACTGGCAATTCTGACGAGTCCTCTCCTGCCTGGGATTCCTCCGATGCATCCTTGAGTGTAATGCCTACTGCTGCTGGCGCTGCTGTTGTTGCTGCTGGGAGTCGATCGTCATCCCAGAGGGGAAGTCGTAAGCCCACTTGTACTACTTCCAGTAAGCAATTGACTGTCCAACAGTCCTTTGCGAGGAAGATGAAATATCACAGCAGTCATCCTGCTGCAAAGCGGATAACTGAGGCCTTGACAACTATGTTGGTGTTAGACGTGCGTCCGGTATCCGCCGTTAGTTCACAGGGAACTAGACAATTTATTGAGGCAGTGTGCCCCCGTTACCAAATACCATCTAGGTTCCACTTCTCTAGGCAGGCGATACCGAGAATGTACACGGACGTCAGAAAAAGACTCACCAGTGTCCTAAAAAATGCAGTTGTACCCAATGTCCACTTAACCACGGACATGTGGACAAGTGGAGCAGGGCAGGGTCAGGACTATATGACTGTGACAGCCCACTGGGTAGATGTATGGACTCCCGCCGCAAGAACAGCAGCGGCGGCACCAGTAGCAGCATCTCGCAAACGCCAACTCTTTCCTAGGCAGGCTACGCTTTGTATCACCGCTTTCCAGAATACGCACACAGCTGAAAACCTCTTACGGCAACTGAGGAAGATCATCGCGGAATGGCTTACCCCAATTGGACTCTCCTGTGGATTTGTGGCATCCGACAACGCCAGCAATATTGTGTGTGCATTAAATATGGGCAAATTCCAGCACGTCCCATGTTTTGCACATACCTTGAATTTGGTGGTGCAGAATTTTTTAAAAAACGACAGGGGCGTGCAAGAGATGCTGTCGGTGGCCAGAAGAATTGCGGGACACTTTCGGCGTACAGGCACCACGTACAGAAGACTGGAGCACCACCAAAAACTACTGAACCTGCCCTGCCATCATCTGAAGCAAGAAGTGGTAACGAGGTGGAATTCAACCCTATATATGCTTCAGAGGTTGGAGGAGCAGCAAAAGGCCATTCAAGCCTATACAATTGAGCACGATATAGGAGGTGGAATGCACCTGTCTCAAGCGCAGTGGAGAATGATTTCAACGTTGTGCAAGGTTCTGATGCCCTTTGAACTTGCCACACGTGAAGTCAGTTCAGACACTGCCAGCCTGAGTCAGGTCATTCCCCTCATCAGGCTTTTGCAGAAGAAGCTGGAGACATTGAAGGAGGAGCTAACACGGAGCGATTCCGCTAGGCATGTGGGACTTGTGGATGGAGCCCTTAATTCGCTTAACAAGGATTCACGGGTGGTCAATCTGTTGAAATCAGAGCACTACATTTTGGCCACCGTGCTCGATCCTAGATTTAAAGCCTACCTTGGATCTCTCTTTCCGGCAGACACAAGTCTGCTGGGGTTCAAAGACCTGCTGGTGACAAAATTGTCAAGTCAAGCGGAACGCGACCTGTCAACATCTCCTCCTTCACATTCTCCCGCAACTGGGGGTGCGAGGAAAAGGCTCAGAATTCCGAGCCCACCCGCTGGCGGTGATGCAGGGCAGTCTGGAGCGACTGCTGATGCTGACATCTGGTCCGGACTGAAGGACCTGACAACGATTACGGACATGTCGTCTACTGTCACTGCATATGATTCTCTCACCATTGATAGAATGGTGGAGGATTATATGAGTGACCGCATCCAAGTAGGCACGTCACACAGTCCGTACTTATACTGGCAGGAAAAAGAGGCAATTTGGAGGCCCTTGCACAAACTGGCTTTATTCTACCTAAGTTGCCCTCCCACAAGTGTGTACTCCGAAAGAGTGTTTAGTGCCGCCGCTCACCTTGTCAGCAATCGGCGTACGAGGTTACATCCAGAAAATGTGGAGAAGATGATGTTCATTAAAATGAATTATAATCAATTCCTCCGTGGAGACATTGACCAGCAGCAATTGCCTCCACAAAGTACACAGGGAGCTGAGATGGTGGATTCCAGTGGGGACGAATTGATAATCTGTGAGGAGGGGGATGTACACGGTGATATATCGGAGGATGATGATGAGGTGGACATCTTGCCTCTGTAGAGCCAGTTTGTGCAAGGAGAGATTAATTGCTTCTTTTTTGGTGGGGGTCCAAACCAACCCGTCATTTCAGTCACAGTCATGTGGCAGACCCTGTCACTGAAATGATGGGTTGGTTAAAGTGTGCATGTCCTGTTTATACAACATAAGGGTGGGTGGGAGGGCCCAAGGACAATTCCATCTTGCACCTCTTTTTTCTTTAATTTTTCTTTGCGTCATGTGCTGTTTGTGGAATGTTTTTTGGAAGGGCCATCCTGCGTGACACTGCAGTGCCACTCCTAGATGGGCCCGGTGTTTGTGTCGGCCACTAGGGTCGCTTATCTTACTCACACAGCTACCTCATTGCGCCTCTTTTTTTCTTTGCGTCATGTGCTGTTTGGGGAGGGTTTTTTGGAAGGGCCATCCTGCGTGACACTGCAGTGCCACTCCTAGATGGGCACGGTGTTTGTGTCGGCCACTAGGGTCGCTTAGCTTAGTCATCCAGCGACCTAGGTGCAAATTTTAGGACTAAAAATAATATTGTGAGGTGTGAGGTATTCAGAATAGACTGAAAATGAGTGGAAATTATGGGTTTTGAGGTTAATAATACTTTGGGATCAAAATGACCCCCAAATTCTGTGATTTAAGCTGTTTTTTAGTGTTTTTTAAAAAAAACACCCGAATCCAAAACACACCCGAATCCGACAAAAAAAATTCGGTGAGGTTTTGCCAAAACGCGGTCGAACCCAAAACACGGCCGCGGAACCGAACCCAAAACCAAAACACAAAACCCGAAAAATTTCAAGTGCACATCTCTAGTAAAAATACAGGGGTGCAGTGAAAATAAATGTACACTGGCCTTGTCTTGTATGCTATGAAATTACAGGGGTGTTGTGAAAATACAGGGGTGCTGCCACTGTCCGCGGTTGCGATGTCTAGGCGTGGCCTTCAAAACACTGTATGGGAAGAGGAGGCTCCTGCCACCATTTACTGTATGTTTACAGCACACAGAACAGTGTCCCTTTATTTTTACAGCAAACAGGAAAGGGCCACTTTTTCTACAGCACACTGAACAGTACCCCTTTATTTTTACAGCACACAGGACAGTAGTGCCCCTTTATTTTTACAGCACACAGGACAGGGCCACAGCACCCCTTTATTTTTACAGCACACAGAACAGTGCCCCTTTATTTTTACAGCACACAAGACAGGGCCCTTTTATTTTTACAGCACACAGAACAGTGCACCTTTATTTTTACTGCACCCCTTTATTTTTACAGCACACAGAACTGTGCCCTTTTATTTTTACAGCACACAGAACAGTGCCCCTTTATTTTCACAGCACACAGGACAGGGTCACAGTGGCCCTTTATTTTTACAGCACACAGAACAGTAGGCCTTTATTTTTACAGCACCCCTTTATTTTTTACAGCACACAGAACAATGCCCCTTTATTTTCACAGCACACAGAACAGTGCCCCTTTATTTTCACAGCACACAGGACAGGGTCACAGTGCCCCTTTATTTTTACAGCACACAGAACAGTGCCCCTGTACAGCACAGGACTGCAGCACCCCTGTACAGCACCCCAAACACTACAGGACATCACCCGAGAACAGCATCCCTGTACAGCACTTAACAGCAGCACCCCTAACAGCACAGGACACCACAGGATAACACCCCTGTACAGCACAGGACAGCAACACCCCTAACAGGACAGAACACCACCCCAGGACAGCAGCACCCCTGTACGCCACCATCCCCAGAGAGACAGCGGTCTGTCCCCCTCACTCTCCAAGTCCGGAGTGAAAATGGCGGTGACACGCAGCTCCTTATATGGAATCCTAAACCCATGAGATCTGACAGCGGGATGATGATTTGCATCAATTTGGGATCCGAGCCTGCCGGGAAGTCCAAAGCCGGACTCGGATCCGGACATGGATCCTGAAGTCCGGGGGTGGGGTTCGGATCTACGAACCTGCTCATCCCTAGTAAACACACCAGGTGCTTTGATTATATGAACCATTTCACGGCCCTATGTCAAACGCGTGGCCGTAACTAGCGGTGTGCAAGCAGTGCTGCTGCCCAGGGCACAAGGTTGAGGGGTTGCCTTCATCGCAGATCGGGTGGCACCTTTATTTGGCTTGCAAGGTGTCTGGAACTGCAGCTCAGCTTTCTGTTCCTGGTCCCCTCTTTGTGGAAGTCATATATGCTGAATGAATGAGGGGCTTGTGGTCGGCCCAGGACATATAAGTGCCTTGATATGGCACATGACACATGACCTAAGAGGTCTTGTCCTGATAATTACCGACAAATGGAACTGTGTGCCATGGAGCGTTAGTTAAAATAGGCTAAAGTGTCAGATTTGATTTTGTTTTTAAATAACATTTGTTCTTTCAGCGATAATTAATTCACAGAGGTTACAGGTTTCTAATTTAATTTGTTCAAAAGTTTTATCGGTTTTTTAAAATTTTTATATAAAAGAAGAACTGCTAACATGGTGCTAACACAGTGTTAATTTACCCCATTATACAGTGCCACTGTGCATTTATCCTGAGCTGACACAGACCTGGAACATTACCTCTTTCACTAATGGGCTCTTGCGTTGTTCCATAACAATGTACTGCTGCATTGGACACTATGGGCCTGCTTCAGATGTGGACGCGGTGGTGATGTCGGACGTAAGTGGCCAACATTTTATGTCTATGTACTGAAGATGCGTTGCAATGTTAGCACCCGCAGATGCAGAACGAATTTGGACTAAGTGAGAGTGAATCAGGTGTTCCTTGGAGGTAATAGGGGGGTGGCTAGCTAGACACGGGCAAGTTGCAGGCAGCAGCTGCATCTAAAGACGTAGGGCTTCATGTTCAGATTGAGGAAGCATGTCTGCTCTAGAGCTGGTGCAAGTTTTGATGTTGCGACCGATGTTGCACCCATGGTGCCTCTAAAGATGCACTGAGATGGATTAGTGAGTAGGTGTCTCAGGAGGAAGCTCATTGGTCGCAGAAGAGAAGAGAGGAATAGCAAAGATGCAAATAACACGGGTGAGCCCCTACATTGCATACCCATAAGCAAAAACATGTTCTTCTGTAGAGAAATAGAAATTTGATTTAACATCTAGGGCCGGATGTAATGGTTTGCGAGACGGCCGGAGCTCCGAGACTCCGGCTGAACTCGGACGTTTTTTTAAAGCAGCAAAAGTTTACAAGGCAAAACCAACCAGAGGTCCCCCAGGGGGAAGCCTGCCCCATCGGGCTGTGGGTTTATCAGTTTTGCTGGGTCTAGCCTTGCTGCCCATGGCTTCTTAGGGGTGTATTCAATAAAAGTCGGAAACTGCTGTCTTGTCGGAAAGATGGCAGTTTCCGATTGGAATAGGTCGGGAGGGGTTCCAACCTATTCAATAGGGGCACCTGACTTGTCGGAATGCTGTCGGAAAGCAGGTGGATCGGCGGAATACACTAGCACACGCAGAGGGTTTTTTTTTTCCAAGTACCAAGAAACTCCGCCTGACAGGCCGATTTTCTTTTAAATAGCTGCCTGCGGGCCCCGATCTAAGCCCCGCCCCTCGCGGCATAATATATATATACATACATATCAGTGGCGTGCGGTGAGGTCAGTGGCTGGTGAGGCACTGCAGCCATAATCTCTGTGGAGTCCAGACGATGTCATCTTCTGCCGCCGTGCCAATGCCCACTACTGCCGCCACTAATGGGTGCCAACCCTGCCTATGACCTACAAAATCGCTGCCATCAACTGCCTGACCCCCAGCCGCTAATCTGCATCTCAGTCTGATGCCGCCAGTGCCTGCAGCCTTCCTGCTCATCAAACTTGTGATGAGCAGGCGGCTAATACATTGTCAATTTTTATAAATTTATGGGAGACAGAGAGGTGGAATATGGGGAGATGGGAGAGAGAAGAGAAATATGGGGAGATGGGAGAGAGAGTTGAAATATGGAGACAGGAGGAATAGGGATAGACGAGAGAGTAGGAATAGGGTGAGATGGCAGAGAGAGAGAGAGGAATAGGGTGAGAAGGAAGAGAGATGGAATAGGGGGCAGAAGGAAGATAGGGAAGGAATAGAGGGAGATGGGAGAGGAGGAACAGGGTGAGATGGCAGAGCGAGAGAGAGGAATAGGGTGAGAAGGAAGAGAGATGGAATAGGGGGCAGAAGGAAGATAGAGAAGGAATAGAGGGAGATGGGAAAGGAGGAATAGGGTGAGATGGCAGAGCGAGAGAGAGGAATAGGGTGAGAAGGAAGAGAGATGGAATAGGGGGCAGAAGGAAGATAGAGAAGGAATAGAGGGAGATGGGAAAGGAGGAATAGGGTGAGATGGCAGAGCGAGAGAGAGAGGAATAGGGTGAGAAGGAATAGAGATGGAATAGGGGGCAGAAGGAAGATAGAGAAGGAATAGAGGGAGATGGGAGAGGAGGAATAGAGGAGATGGCAAAGAGAGAATAGAAATAGGGGTATACGGGAAAGAGGAGTAGCGAGGAAACAGGAGAGAGAGAGAGGAATAGAGGGAGATGGCAGAGAGAGAGAGAGAGAGAGAGAGAGAGAGAGGAGGAATAAGGAGAGACTAGAGGCAGAGAGAGGGAGGAGGAGCAGGCTGGCAGACTGGGAGTAGTACTGGTGGAGAGCAGGGGGCAGGATTGGAGTAACAGTAGTGCAGAATAGGGGGACAGGCAGGGAGTAATAGAAGGGGGGGGGCAGGATGGGAGTAGTGGAGGGAAAAAGTGGGCAGTATGGGATCTCACCTCCTCTTATGCAGCTCCCGGGTCCCAGCCACCGGTGCTCCTTCCATGCAAGCTCACACAGGACGGACAGACAGCCTCAGCAGAAGTTATGGGTTCCGCTCCTCTGGTGTTCTCTGCGTAGTCCAGGGGAGCATGGGCGTGGCCTGCGATCGGGTTGGTAGTGGGGCAGGGCCGCACCTCCGCACCAGGTGTACATAAGGCTCTTCGTTTTCTGGCTGCCCGCAGCAGTGCCCTCCTCATCACTGGAGCTGTCTGTCCCAGTTCTCTTCATTACTAGGGGCAAATGCAGGATTTTTAGGGGGGGGTTCCAGATATGAGAGAGAGGGAGAGAGATAGAAATAGAAGAGAGTGCACATATATGGAAACCTCCAACCCAGTGTGTGTGTGTGACTGTGTGTGTGTGTGTGTGTGTATGTGTGTGTGTGTGATATATAAACACAGAGCAAAGGAGACATGGGGAGGGAGAGACAGATAGACATTAGAGATGAGCGGGTTCAGTTCCTCTGAATCCGAACCCGCCCGAACTTCAGTTTTTTTTACACGGGGCCGAGCGACTCGGATCTTCCCGCCTTGCTCGGTTAACCCGAGCGCGCACGAACGTCATCATCACACTGTCGGATTCTCGCGAGGCTCGGATTCTATCGCGAGACTCGGATTCTATATAAGGAGCCGCGCGTCGCCGCCATTTTCACACGTGCATTGAGATTGATAGGGAGAGGACGTGGCTGGCGTCCTCTCCATTTAGAAATTAAAATAGGAGAGTGAGAGTGAGACACATTCATTACTATACTTACTGGAGCTTAGGAGGAGTTATTATATTATACTACTAGTGACTGATGACCAGTGACCTGACCACCAGTGCAGTTTTATAATTTATTAATATTTAAATAATAATCCGTTCTGTTCTTGTTCTCTGCCTGAAAAAAACGATACACAGCTTAATTGTGGGGGAGACTGGGGAGCAGTTATAGGTTATAGCAGGAGCCAGGAGTACATATTAAACAGTGCACACTTTTGCTGCCAGAGAGAGACTAGTGCCACTGCCAGTGTGACTGACCACTGTGACCAGTGACCTGACCACACTGACCACCAGTACTATAGTACTATATTTATTGATTGTCTGCCTGAAAAAGTACACTCGTCGTGGACTCGTGTGACTTGTGTGGTGTTTTTTTCTTCTTTAAAAAACTCATTCTGCTGACAGACAGTGTCCAGCAGGTCCGTCATTAATATCTGACTGTGCTCACACAGCTTAATTGTGGGGGAGACTGGGGAGCAGTTATAGGTTATAGCAGGAGCCAGGAGTACATATTAAACAGTGCACACTTTTGCTGCCAGAGAGAGACTAGTGCCACTGCCAGTGTGACTGACCACTGTGACCAGTGACCTGACCACACTGACCACCAGTACTATAGTACTATATTTATTGATTGTCTGCCTGAAAAAGTACACTCGTCGTGGACTCGTGTGACTTGTGTGGTGTTTTTTTCTTCTTTAAAAAACTCATTCTGCTGACAGACAGTGTCCAGCAGGTCCATCATTAATATCTGACTGTGCTCACACAGCTTAATTGTGGGGGAGACTGGGGAGCAGTTATAGGTTATAGCAGGAGCCAGGAGTACATATTAAACAGTGCACACTTTTGCTGCCAGAGAGAGACTAGTGCCACTGCCAGTGTGACTGACCACTGTGACCAGTGACCTGACCACACTGACCACCAGTACTATAGTACTATATTTATTGATTGTCTGCCTGAAAAAGTACACTCGTCGTGGACTCGTGTGACTTGTGTGGTGTTTTTTTCTTCTTTAAAAAACTCATTCTGCTGACAGACAGTGTCCAGCAGGTCCGTCATTAATATCTGACTGTGCTCACACAGCTTAATTGTGGGGGAGACTGGGGAGCAGTTATAGGTTATAGCAGGAGCCAGGAGTACATATTAAACAGTGCACACTTTTGCTGCCAGAGAGAGACTAGTGCCACTGCCAGTGTGACTGACCACTGTGACCAGTGACCTGACCACACTGACCACCTGTACTATAGTACTATATTTATTGATTGTCTGCCTGAAAAAGTACACTCGTCGTGGACTCGTGTGACTTGTGTGGTGTTTTTTTCTTCTTTAAAAAACTCATTCTGCTGACAGACAGTGTCCAGCAGGTCCGTCATTAATATCTGACTGTGCTCACACAGCTTAATTGTGGGGGAGACTGGGGAGCAGTTATAGGTTATAGCAGGAGCCAGGAGTACATATTAAACAGTGCACACTTTTGCTGCCAGAGAGAGACTAGTGCCACTGCCAGTGTGACTGACCACTGTGACCAGTGACCTGACCACACTGACCACCAGTACTATAGTACTATATTTATTGATTGTCTGCCTGAAAAAGTACACTCGTCGTGGACTCGTGTGACTTGTGTGGTGTTTTTTTCTTCTTTAAAAAACTCATTCTGCTGACAGACAGTGTCCAGCAGGTCCGTCATTAATATCTGACTGTGCTCACACAGCTTAATTGTGGGGGAGACTGGGGAGCAGTTATAGGTTATAGCAGGAGCCAGGAGTACATATTAAACAGTGCACACTTTTGCTGCCAGAGAGAGACTAGTGCCACTGCCAGTATGACTGACCACTGTGACCAGTGACCTGACCACACTGACCACCAGTACTATAGTACTATATTTATTGATTGTCTGCCTGAAAAAGTACACTCGTCGTGGACTCGTGTGACTTGTGTGGTGTTTTTTTCTTCTTTAAAAAACTCATTCTGCTGACAGACAGTGTCCAGCAGGTCCGTCATTAATATCTGACTGTGCTCACACAGCTTAATTGTGGGGGAGACTGGGGAGCAGCTATAGGTTATAGCAGGAGCCAGGAGTACATATTAAACAGTGCACACTTTTGCTGCCAGAGAGAGACTAGTGCCACTGCCAGTGTGACTGACCACTGTGACCAGTGACCAGACCACACTGACCACCAGTACTATAGTACTATATTTATTGATTGTCTGCCTGAAAAAGTACACTCGTCGTGGACTCGTGTGACTTGTGTGGTGTTTTTTTCTTCTATAAAAAACTCATTCTGCTGACAGACAGTGTCCAGCAGGTCCGTCATTATATAATATTATATACCTGTCCGGCTGCAGTAGTGATATATTTTTTATATCATTATTTATCATCCAGTCTATACTAGCAGCAGACACAGTACGGTAGTTCACGGCTGTAGCTACCTCTGTGTCGGCACTCGGCAGTCCATCCATAATTGTATACCACCTACCCGTGGTTTTTTTTTTCTTTCTTCTTTATACATACTACATCTCATTATCAACCAGTCTATATTAGCAGCTAGTATCTAGCTAGTATTATTAGCTAGTACTATTATTATTAGCTAGTATTAGTACTAGTATTATTAGCTAGTACTAGTATCCATCCATCTCCATTGTTTACCTGAGGTGCCTTTTAGTTGTGCCTATTAAAATATGGAGAACAAAAATGTTGAGGTTCCAAAATTAGGGAAAGATCAAGATCCACTTCCACCTCGTGCTGAAGCTGCTGCCACTAGTCATGGCCGAGACGATGAAATGCCAGCAACGTCGTCTGCCAAGGCCGATGCCCAATGGCATAGTACAGAGCATGTCAAATCCAAAACACCAAATATCAGTAAAAAAAGGACTCCAAAACCTAAAATAAAATTGTCGGAGGAGAAGCGTAAACTTGCCAATATGCCATTTACCACACGGAGTGGCAAGGAACGGCAGAGGCCCTGGCCTATGTTCATGGCTAGTGGTTCAGCTTCACATGAGGATGGAAGCACTCAGCCTCCCGCTAGAAAAATGAAAAGACTCAAGCTGGCAAAAGCAGTAGCACCGCAAAGAACTGTGCGTTCTTCGAAATCCCAAATCCACAAGGAGAGTCCAATTGTGTCGGTTGCGATGCCTGACCTTCCCAACACTGGACGTGAAGAGCATGCGCCTTCCACCATTTGCACGCCCCCTGTAAGTGCTGGAAGGAGCACCCGCAGTCCAGTTCCTGATAGTCAGATTGAAGATGTCAGTGTTGAAGTACACCAGGATGAGGAGGATATGGGTGTTGCTGGCGCTGGGGAGGAAATTGACCAGGAGGATTCTGATGGTGAGATGGTTTGTTTAAGTCAGGCACCCGGGGAGACACCTGTTGTCCGTGGGAGGAATATGGCCGTTGACATGCCTGGTGAAAAAATACCAAAAAAATCAGCTCTTCGGTGTGGATGTAATTCAACAGAAATGCGGACAACAGGTGTCAAGCCGTGTGTTGCCTTTGTCAAGCTGTAATAAGTAGGGGTAAGGACGTTAACCACCTCGGAACATCCTCCCTTATACGTCACCTGCAGCGCATTCATAATAAGTCAGTGACAAGTTCAAAAACTTTGGGTGACAGCGGAAGCAGTCCACTGACCAGTAAATCCCTTCCTCTTGTAACCAAGCTCCCGCAAACCACCCCACCAACTCCCTCAGTGTCAATTTCCTCCTTCCCCAGGAATGCCAATAGTCCTGCAGGCCATGTCACTGGCAATTCTGACGATTCCTCTCCTGCCTGGGATTCCTCCGATGCATCCTTGCATGTAACGCCTACTGCTGCTGGCGCTGCTGTTGTTGCTGCTGGGAGTCGATGGTCATCCCAGAGGGGAAGTCGTAAGCCCACTTGTACTACTTCCAGTAAGCAATTGACTGTTCAACAGTCCTTTGCGAGGAAGATGAAATATCACAGCAGTCATCCTACTGCAAAGCGGATAACTGAGGCCTTGGCATCCTGGGTGGTGAGAAACGTGGTTCCGGTATCCATCATTACTGCAGAGACAACTAGAGACTTGTTGGAGGTACTGTGTCCCCGGTACCAAATACCATCTAGGTTCCATTTCTCTAGGCAGGCGATACCGAAAATGTACACAGACCTCAGAAAAAGAGTCACCAGTGTCCTAAAAAATGCAGCTGTACCCAATGTCCACTTAACCACGGACATGTGGACAAGTGGAGCAGGGCAGGGTCAGGACTATATGACTGTGACAGCCCACTGGGTAGATGTATGGACTCCCGCTGCAAGAACAGCAGCAGCGGCACCAGTAGCAGGATCTTGCAAACGCCAACTCTTTCCTAGGCAGGCTACGCTTTGTATCACCGGTTTCCAGAATACGCACACAGCTGAAAACCTCTTACGGCAACTGAGGAAGATCATCGCGGAATGGCTTACCCCAATTGGACTCTCCTGTGGATTTGTGGCATCGGACAACGCCAGCAATATTGTGTGTGCATTAAATATGGGCAAATTCCAGCACGTCCCATGTTTTGCACATACCTTGAATTTGGTGGTGCAGAATTTTTTAAAAAACGACAGGGGCGTGCAAGAGATGCTGTCGGTGGCCAGAAGAATTGCGGGACACTTTCGGCGTACAGGCACCACGTACAGAAGACTGGAGCAACACCAAAAACGCCTGAACCTGCCCTGCCATCATCTGAAGCAAGAAGTGGTAACGAGGTGGAATTCAACCCTCTATATGCTTCAGAGGTTGGAGGAGCAGCAAAAGGCCATTCAAGCCTATACATCTGACCACGATATAGGAGGTGGAATGCACCTGTCTCAAGCGCAGTGGAGAATGATTTCAACGTTGTGCAAGGTTCTGCTGCCCTTTGAACTTGCCACACGTGAAGTCAGTTCAGACACTGCCAGCCTGAGTCAGGTCATTCCCCTCATCAGGCTTTTGCAGAAGAAGCTGGAGACATTGAAGGAGGAGCTAACACGGAGCGATTCCGCTAGGCATGTGGGACTTGTGGATGGAGCCCTTAATTCGCTTAACCAGGATTCACGGGTGGTCAATCTGTTGAAATCAGAGCACTACATTTTGGCCACCGTGCTCGATCCTAGATTTAAAACCTACCTTGGATCTCTCTTTCCGGCAGACACAAGTCTGCTGGGGTTGAAAGACCTGCTGGTGAGAAAATTGTCAAGTCAAGCGGAACGCGACCTGTCAACATCTCCTCCTTCACATTCTCCCGCAACTGGGGGTGCGAGGAAAAGGCTCAGAATTCCGAGCCCACCCGCTGGCGGTGATGCAGGGCAGTCTGGAGCGACTGCTGATGCTGACATCTGGTACGGACTGAAGGACCTGACAACAATTACGGACATGTCGTCTACTGTCACTGCATATGATTCTCTCACCATTGAAAGAATGGTGGAGGATTATATGAGTGACCGCATCCAAGTAGGCACGTCACACAGTCCGTACTTATACTGGCAGGAAAAAGAGGCAATTTGGAGGCCCTTGCACAAACTGGCTTTATT
This sequence comes from Pseudophryne corroboree, assembly GCF_028390025.1. NCBI lineage: Eukaryota > Metazoa > Chordata > Amphibia > Anura > Myobatrachidae > Pseudophryne > Pseudophryne corroboree. The sequence continues at coordinate 744,047,648 of NC_086446.1, forward strand.
CTACCTAAGTTGCCCTCCCACAAGTGTGTACTCCGAAAGAGTGTTTAGTGCCACCGCTCACCTTGTCAGCAATCGGCGTACGAGGTTACATCCAGAAAATGTGGAGAAGATGATGTTCATTAAAATGAATTATAATCAATTCCTCCGCGGAGACATTGACCAGCAGCAATTGCCTCCACAAAGTACACAGGGAGCTGAGATGGTGGATTCCAGTGGGGACGAATTGATAATCTGTGAGGAGGGGGATGTACACGGTGATATATCGGAGGATGATGATGAGGTGGACATCTTGCCTCTATAGAGCCAGTTTGTGCAAGGAGAGATTAATTGCTTCTTTTTTGGTGGGGGTCCAAACCAACCCGTCATATCAGTCACAGTCGTGTGGCAGACCCTGTCACTGAAATGATGGGTTGGTTAAAGTGTGCATGTCCTGTTTATACAACATAAGGGTGGGTGGGAGGGCCCAAGGACAATTCCATCTTGCACCTCTTTTTTCTTTAATTTTTCTTTGCGTCATGTGCTGTTTGGGGAGGGTTTTTTGGAAGGGACATCCTGCGTGACACTGCAGTGCCACTCCTAGATGGGCCCGGTGTTTGTGTCGGCCACTAGGGTCGCTTATCTTACTCACACAGCTACCTCATTGCGCCTCTTTTTTTCTTTGCGTCATGTGCTGTTTGGGGAGGGTTTTTTGGAAGGGACATCCTGCGTGACACTGCAGTGCCACTCCTAGATGGGCCCGGTGTTTGTGTCGGCCACTAGGGTCGCTTATCTTACTCACACAGTCAGCTACCTCATTGCGCCTCTTTTTTTCTTTGCGTCATGTGCTGTTTGGGGAGGGTTTTTTGGAAGGGACATCCTGCGTGACACTGCAGTGCCACTCCTAGATGGGCCCGGTGTTTGTGTCGGCCACTAGGGTCGCTTATCTTACTCACACAGTCAGCTACCTCATTGCGCCTCTTTTTTTCTTTGCGTCATGTGCTGTTTGGGGAGGGTTTTTTGGAAGGGACATCCTGCGTGACACTGCAGTGCCACTCCTAGATGGGCCCGGTGTTTGTGTCGGCCACTAGGGTCGCTTATCTTACTCACACAGTCAGCTACCTCATTGCGCCTCTTTTTTTCTTTGCGTCATGTGCTGTTTGGGGAGGGTTTTTTGGAAGGGACATCCTGCGTGACACTGCAGTGCCACTCCTAGATGGGCCCGGTGTTTGTGTCGGCCACTAGGGTCGCTTATCTTACTCACACAGTCAGCTACCTCATTGCGCCTCTTTTTTTCTTTGCGTCATGTGCTGTTTGGGGAGGGTTTTTTGGAAGGGACATCCTGCGTGACACTGCAGTGCCACTCCTAGATGGGCCCGGTGTTTGTGTCGGCCACTAGGGTCGCTTATCTTACTCACACAGTCAGCTACCTCATTGCGCCTCTTTTTTTCTTTGCGTCATGTGCTGTTTGGGGAGGGTTTTTTGGAAGGGACATCCTGCGTGACACTGCAGTGCCACTCCTAGATGGGCCCGGTGTTTGTGTCGGCCACTAGGGTCGCTTATCTTACTCACACAGCTACCTCATTGCGCCTCTTTTTTTCTTTGCGTCATGTGCTGTTTGGGGAGGGTTTTTTGGAAGGGACATCCTGCGTGACACTGCAGTGCCACTCCTAGATGGGCCCGGTGTTTGTGTCGGCCACTAGGGTCGCTTATCTTACTCACACAGTCAGCTACCTCATTGCGCCTCTTTTTTTCTTTGCGTCATGTGCTGTTTGGGGAGGGTTTTTTGGAAGGGACATCCTGCGTGACACTGCAGTGCCACTCCTAGATGGGCCCGGTGTTTGTGTCGGCCACTAGGGTCGCTTATCTTACTCACACAGTCAGCTACCTCATTGCGCCTCTTTTTTTCTTTGCGTCATGTGCTGTTTGGGGAGGGTTTTTTGGAAGGGACATCCTGCGTGACACTGCAGTGCCACTCCTAGATGGGCCCGGTGTTTGTGTCGGCCACTAGGGTCGCTTATCTTACTCACACAGTCAGCTACCTCATTGCGCCTCTTTTTTTCTTTGCGTCATGTGCTGTTTGGGGAGGTTTTTTTGGAAGGGACATCCTGCGTGACACTGCAGTGCCACTCCTAGATGGGCCCGGTGTTTGTGTCGGCCACTAGGGTCGCTTATCTTACTCACACAGTCAGCTACCTCATTGCGCCTCTTTTTTTCTTTGCGTCATGTGCTGTTTGGGGAGGGTTTTTTGGAAGGGACATCCTGCGTGACACTGCAGTGCCACTCCTAGATGGGCCCGGTGTTTGTGTCGGCCACTAGGGTCGCTTATCTTACTCACACAGTCAGCTACCTCATTGCGCCTCTTTTTTTCTTTGCGTCATGTGCTGTTTGGGGAGGGTTTTTTGGAAGGGACATCCTGCGTGACACTGCAGTGCCACTCCTAGATGGGCCCGGTGTTTGTGTCGGCCACTAGGGTCGCTTATCTTACTCACACAGTCAGCTACCTCATTGCGCCTCTTTTTTTCTTTGCGTCATGTGCTGTTTGGGGAGGGTTTTTTGGAAGGGACATCCTGCGTGACACTGCAGTGCCACTCCTAGATGGGCCCGGTGTTTATGTCGGCCACTAGGGTCGCTTATCTTACTCACACAGTCAGCTACCTCATTGCGCCTCTTTTTTTCTTTGCGTCATGTGCTGTTTGGGGAGGGTTTTTTGGAAGGGACATCCTGCGTGACACTGCATTGCCACTCCTAGATGGGCCCGGTGTTTGTGTCGGCCACTAGGGTCGCCCAGCTTAGTCATCCAGCGACCTAGGTGCAAATTTTAGGACTAAAAATAATATTGTGAGGTGTGAGGTATTCAGAATAGACTGAAAATGAGTGTAAATTATGGTTTTTGAGGTTAATAATACTTTGGGATCAAAATGACCCCCAAATTCTATGATTTAAGCTGTTTTTTAGTGTTTTTTTAAAAAAAACACCCGAATCCAAAACACACCCGAATCCGACAAAAAAAATTCGGTGAGGTTTTGCCAAAACGCGTTTGAACCCAAAACACGGCCGCGGAACCGAACCCAAAACCAAAACACAAAACCCGAAAAATTTCCGGCACTCATCTCTAATAGTCATGGGGAGAGAGGGGGACATGGGGGGGGGGAAAGAGGGAGTGAGACACAGACATGTTGAGAGAGAGAGACATACATACTGAGAGACAGTTCTGGAAAGAGAGTAACTTGGGTGAGAGAAAGAGACAGGGACAAAGAGACACAAACATGGAAAGAGAAATGGACATGGGGAGAGAGAGAGACAGACAGACATGAGGAGGGATAGAGACACACATGAAGAGAAACAGACACAGGGAAAGAGAGACAGATATGGGGAGACAGACAGACACAGGGAGGGATAAGACATGGAGAAAGAGACAGACATGGGGAGGGATAGATACAGGGAGAGAGAGTGAGATACACAGACATGGGGAGGGAGCAAACATGGAGAGAGAGACAGAAAGAGACACGGAGAGAGATACAGAGACGTGGAGACAGACACAGGGAGAGAGAGATAGACCGACAGACATACGGAGAGAGACGGACAGAGACAGAGAGAGAGAGAGAGAGAGAGAGAAAGAGAGGAGTGACAAGGGGAGGGAGGAGATATGGAGAGACAGACACAGTGACCAAGAGAGACAGACATGGGGAGGTAGAGATACAGGAAGAGAGAAAGAGACACACAGAGACATTGGGAGGTAGGAGGAGACATGGAGAGAGATACAGACACAAGGAGAGATAGACAGACAGACATGGGGAGAAAGAGACCGAGACAGAGAGAGACAGACACAGGGAGGGAGAGAGAGACTGAGGAAAATAGTATGTTAACCCAGTGGTTCTCAAACTCGGTCCTCAGGACCCCACACGGTTCACGTTTTCCATGTCACCCAGCAGCTGCACTGTGTGTCACCAACTGTCACATTTTAAAAATCTACAGGTGACCTGGAAAACATGAACCGTGTGGGGTCCTGAGGACCGAGTATGAGAACCTGTGCCCCTATTCCAGGTGCTACAAGGGCAGCGTTTCCACAGCAGCTGTTAATACGGGTGTGGTATTGAAAGTCGACAGTAACTAGGTCGACAATGTCTAGGTTGACCACTATTGGTCGACAGTGACTAGGTCGACAGGGTGTCTAGGTCGACAGGGTCTTTAGGACGACATGTTCTAGGTCGACAGGTCAAAACGTCGACATGACTTTTTAATGTTATTTTGGTGTTGTTTTGTTCGTAGAGTGACCGGGAACCCCAATTAGTGCACCGCGTCCCCTCGCATGGCTCGCTTCGCTCGCCATGCTTCGGGCATGGTGCCTTCGCTCCGCTGCCGCTTCGCTCGGCACAGATTACCGTTCCAATCGTAGTCCACATGGATCGTTAAGTATGAAAAGGTTCAAAAAAAGAAAAAAATTGTGAAAAACTCATGTTGACCTTTTGACCTGTCGACCTAGAGCATGTCGACCTAAAGACCCTGTCGACCTAGACACCCTGTCGACCTAGTCACTGTCGACCAATAGTGGCCGACCTAGACATTGTCGACCTAGTTACTGTCGACTTTCAGTCCGGATCCCGTTAATACGTAGAGGTTAGTTACGCCCTGAAACAAAATACATGATGAAACAGCGCTCAACAGAATAATATAATATAAAAGAGATGGCATGGTTAATATATTAAAACACTTTCATATGGCAAATATCCCATGTATATCACAGAAATAGTAAAGTGACAATCAGCTTGCAATTAGCATTAAAATCACATATGTTTAAAAAGTACATGAAGTAATATGTAACCTGTATACCTGTTCCTAGTATAGTCCCTGGGGGGGTGATAGGCAGTCTATTGGGGTGTAGTTATGTTAAAAAAAACTGTTTTACTTGTGAATCGGAGGCACCGCTCTCGGTGCCTCCCGATGGCTATGTGAAAGGGCCGGAAGCGGGGGGCGGGGCCAGGCATCGGGCAGTAAAAGCCCATTACAAAAAGCCCTGCAAGCGGCACCTCTAGAAGTGCCCTTTC